>NW_020664409.1:72448956-72498132 GCF_002925995.2 Terrapene triunguis
CACACACACACACACACACACACACACACACACACACACACACACACTTAGTTTTAGGGTTACCCTCACTATTTTTTTTAAGGCATTGAGTTGAGGAGTGTAAAATATTCCTAGTGCAAAATGCAATGAAATGCAAAATGTCGTTTGCAGTGTTGTTGTCTCTCTCATATCCTGTGACCAATATGGCTACAAGGTAGGTGAGGTACTATCTTTAATTTGACCAGCTTTTTTTGATGGAAGAGACACGCTTCAGGTCTGCCAGCCCTGAAGACAAGCTCTGTGAAGTTTGAAAGCCTGTCTCTTCCACCCACAGAAGTTAGTCCAATTACAGTACCTCACCCAACTTGTCTCCCTGGAAATTCAATATTTTTCACATTTTATTATGGACCTGACAAACCCATTTTTGCAGAAACTTTCATAAAGAAATTAAAGTTTTTTGACTAAACCTAGTTCCATTTTCTTATTTGCTCAAAAATAGGCAGTTTCAAAATTTAAAAAATGCAAATATTCAACTTAAATATTTTTCATGTCAAAAATAATAATTTAACCAAAATTATAAATTAAGCTAAAATAGGGCTGCAAAAAAAATCACAGAAAATTAAACAGTGAACATTTTCATCTGAAATTCTGAACAAAAAAAAACTATTTATCAAAAATCTAGCGCTGGATCAAATGGTATCTTTTTCGACTGTTCACTTTATATTCTCTGAAAAATTGACAAGAAGCATGATTTTATATATACACATAATTAATTGCATCCCTGAAGCTCTCTATCCACAGAACACAGTCGGTGGAAGTACAAGCTTTTCCACCAAAGTGCCCAGTTCTAGAGGGACCATATCAAAAGGTGATTCATTCCCTGCAACACATTTATGGGGTTGCAGGTTTAAGAACTGTGGAAGCTGTTGGGCTATTACACCTTTAGGATCTGGAACATCCTGGGCTGACCAATCTAAAAAAGACTTGTCTGCCTGCCTGCCAGCAGTTGTGGGCCACTGCGCAAGGATGACACAAATTCATGAAGCTTTCCATATTTATAAAAAATAAAAAAAAAAAAATAAAAAAAAAAGGCAGCTGTGGCTGATGCTGGGCAGGAGACTGACGCTGAGACTGACGTGATGCTGGATGTAGCTTTTCAACCTGAGACCTTTCTCACTGGGCTAATTTGCTTAATTTTTGTTGTTACTTCCTAGTTATTATTCTGATCCAATTAAAGTCACTGAAGTTCATTATGAAGGCATATTTGATTTACAATAATTTTCAGAGACATAACATTCAATTCTTGGCCTCTCTACTGAGACTGACATCAGTGGTGCCAAAATTGCCAGTTTTGTTTGTTTGTCGTTTGACACGGACATCTGTTCTCTAGGAACTAGACTAAGTCTACCAGACTCATTGTATGTATGTCACTGTGCTTTCAAAAAAATTCACAACAAAATAATCAATACTATTCTTGAATCATTAACAAAGAAAATGAAGCAACTAAATTACCATCCAGCATCACAAAGTGAAATGGAAAATGTTTAAGAGGGTTAAAACTGGTTATAACTGATTAATTTTGTTGATTGAGGGCTGGTGCTACAAGTACTTGATTGATTTTGCTCACGTGAATAATCCCAACAAAGTCACCCAGGCACTTAAGTGTTTGCAGCACTGAGGTCTAGTTTTGTTAGCTGATGACATTTCAGCTGAATAATTTTGTTGGCTATAGTCCTTATCAAGCTGCCATGTATAAATCATATTATTATGTTTTTAAAAGTTATTGAATTTCTTAAAGATCAATTTTCTTATTGAAAGACCAACCAAAAAGATGAATAAGGTCCATATTAAGACTCTATGCTCAGTTGTGTTTGTGGCATATTATGAACTCCTGTGTCTGATGTGGCTGATTATGCAGCTATTTTGCTGATAGATATTACTCATCTAACTTGCATGAATAACCTACACTTTTATTAGGCATATTGGAAGTGAGTGTTTTGCATTGTGATGATTTTTTCAAGCATGATGAAGGGTCCCATCCACCCTAATCAACTTTGCATAGCCATAGCTGAACTTCCAATGTTGTGTCTCATCAGTGCAAGTGTCAGTCACTGGCCAATGCATTGCCCACAGCCCTCTGTCCTCATTTCTTCATGGCGGGATGCATGTTGTTCTTTCAGGACAATTTCTTTTCGCCTGCTTTCCCAGCTTGCCTGGCCGTGACAGTTCTGCCCTGGTTATGGCATTCACCATATGGCTAAGCTTGGCTCCACCCTATCTTTTAATAATTCCATCTCACTGACCATCCATGTTGCATTACTTTCACTGAGGGCATTTTAGAATCCAGAACCAAACTATTGATTCTGACTAGTTTATCCATGTTGAATCTGAAAATATTAGCATCCATTTTCACTCGCTGATAGCCCTTGATGTGACCTTGGTGTGCTGTCTCATTTCATATATTTTTTGTAAGGTGAACGAATACAGTGCTGAGATCGCTAGAGCTATTAAAGTGATGGCTTGAATTAAGATAAACAAATTTTGAAGTGCCTCCTAAGTAATATATCATGTAGTCCATCCATGTCTGTCTGTCCCTCCCTCCCTCTCTCCACCCCCCCTCACGCGCACACAAAAAACTATTGACAGTGTTGGGAGATGGAAAGGTGTAGTGAAGGAAATAAGACTATATCCAGAATAGGCTACAAGTATCCTACTGTTCTGAGAGATCAGTTTGGATTCATATTTCAAATTAAAAACTAGACTGGGCAAAATATTTGTAAGACAGTTTTTTTCATAAAAAGCTGTGTCGTTTTTGAATTTGTGAACCAGGAAACAAATTGTAGAAAATTCTAAGTTGTTCAACAAATTCTTGCACAATTTTTTATGGTCATGATGGCAGCAAAAATTGTGTCTCAAATGTTTGCATTATTTTTTAAAATGTTGCACCAACCTGGTTAAATATGATCAGTAACACAAGTTACATGGTATGGACACTGGTTCCCTGAGTGTCTGAGCTTACTTCACATGGCTAGGAAGGTTAGAAGCTATTTTGACTCATTTTCTCAGAAGAACCGGCTGCGATCTTAATTTGCCCTCCTTGTGCATATGCAGCATGACACAGTTTTTAATTACCTGATCACCTGCCATTTTTCCCCATAGGACCCTGGTCCAATTTGACACACCTAGAACCTATTTTTTCAAGTCTCTCAGCATTCTACAGAACTTTATATATTCAAAGCAAAGCTCCCACTGACTGCAGCTGTGAGTGCTCAGCACATTTTAAGATCTACAACTCTATACTTTCTCCTTCATACTGCTGGGGTACCGGTGTGGGGGTATTCAGAGCACAAGACACAGCTTCCCTGCTCTCAGTTCAGGGTGCTGATGCACAGCAGGCTCTAGCAGCCAGAAGGAGCAATTACAGGCAAAGTCCTGCTTTAAACACTGCAGATCTGGGCTGGACCATGATCAGTGCAACTCAATGATTGGAGATTACAGTGGTTAGTTTCATAACAAGTTCTACTGAAGATGTGCAAAAGGTGATTTTCAGAGATGTACAACTGCGAAATCTGTGTGGATTTTCACAGTGGCTGTAAAAAGACTGCCCCCAAGGCAGAGCCGGCACTAGGCATAAGCAGACTAAGCAATTGCTTAGGGTCTCCCTCCCCAGCAGCTCAAGGGGGCCCCCTGTTTGTTTTTTTTATTATTAGTTTTCATAAGAACTTGCCTGTTTTAGTATTGTGTGGAGAGTGCCCCAAAAATATTCCTGCTTAGGGCCCCCAATGGACTAGCACTACCACTGCCCCAGGGCAATCTCCCTGCCAAATTTCAACTCCCTGGTGCAAAGTATGAAGGTGCTGATTGTCCCAATAAAACAGTTAAGAGTTTTTAAACACTGGTGGCAAAATATTTTATTTATCCCTAACCATATTCCAGGGAATCACTGAGCCATTTTTGTGAAACAATAAACAAAAATTCAGACTGACAAACGGATATTTTCCACAAAAATATCAGCCTAAAAACTTAAGTTGAAGCAACTGAAAACAAGGTAATATAAGGGAAAGCATTAGACACCTTTCAGTAGAGGTGTTACAGATAGATGAACATATAATACAGCCAGAACTATAGAGAGACAAGGTGGGTGAGGTAATATCTTATTGGGTCAACTTCTGTTGGTGAGAGAGACAAGCTTTCGAGCTACACAGAGCTCTTCCTCAGAACTATATGTATACATCATGAGAGATCACTCCACATTATGCAATACAATTATATGCATTTGTCTTATTAAGTGCATAAGAATGTCAGTTATCTGGCACCATTTGATTGCACGTGTTGCTGTTCTGGTTTACTGCATAAGGCTAATTGCATAATTTGGTTGGTTGCATACAAAATTGAGGTCTAAATGCTGCTCTGTACAGTATAATCACGTTGGATAAGTGAATAATTGGTATACCCACTGGACTATATCCATTCACCAATATTTTGAGAACAGCTGTTTGTACATGCGGTACAATATAAGACAAAAACAGTTACTGGTATGTATAAAATGTGGTTCCAACACAAAAACCTCCACTGTAGTAGTAAGAATGTACAAAACATTAACTGAGAGAACATGCAAAAATGTTCAGTCCCTTTAAATGCCATCTTGAGGTAAGGAACCAAATACTTCACTCAAGGAGCCCCATAAGCAAAATGCACTATATAGATAAGTGTTTGTAGATTATGTAGGAAGTCAGTGAAGTACCACTATGAATATATTTGGCCCAATACCATGACTCTAATGAAGCCTTCCATAGATTCAACACACAAAATATAGCGCAGATATTTGTAAGACTCACAAGTCCTTTCATTAGATGTTTAAATCCAGAACCCAATCTCCACAAGAGAAACCAATCAAAGTGAGTAAAAAAAAAAAAAGAACTGAGTTTTCTTTTTCCTCCCCCTTTGCAGTCCTAATGAGCTGATCCACCCCACCTGAGTCACTCCCTAGAGGAACACACTCTGTTTCTGCTTTCCAAAACAGTAGACAGGGATCTAGCTTCATTGAGCTATGTTTAGCTATAGGGAAAATATAACCAATTATTTTGTGATTAAATGTTTTGCTTCTAGCTTTTCAGATAAGTAGAAAAATCAAAGGAAGATGGGAGACAGCTACCCCTAGCAGAAGAGAAAGAGTGGGAGGGCCAGGATGGCCCCAAAGCTATCCTGAACAGAAAGGTTACAAGCTGAAAAGCGGTCACAGTTTCCATCTTAAGATTTTATACTGTCACCCATCATCATAGTATCAAAAGGGAGAGAGGCTTCCATGTGTACAGTTATTGTTTGAACTTATAATAGCATAAAGGCCACATTTGCTTAACTTGTTGGAGTCCGTTACGTGGTAATGGCCAAAATGCTGTGGGTTACAGAGTTCTGTCTGCCCCCCTCCAAGGCTGCTCTCCTCACAGTTTGTTGCGGTGGAGTGTACCTCAGAGTAGATAATCATAATGGTCCCCTTCTGGCCTTAAAATGTATGAACTCTTTGTAATATTTTCTTTAGCTGATCAGACTAGCACAGAGAAGCCATAGTTCTTGAATACTCCGTTCATTTTCAAACTTTTTAAAATCACTATTTTAATTCTCCCTGATACTGTGACTAATTTTTTCTTTCAGGGTCCCCCAGCTCATCTTTCCCCTATTGCAGGTATTCAGTACTTGATTCTGGATTACACAGCCCTGTAGACAGAAATCCTCCGGTAGAGTCAATGAAAGCTTCCCCACACCAACCCATCTCAACACGGACAGGGCTTTCTCCACAGTCAGACAATCCATAGCCTTTCTGCTGAAACTGCCAAAAAGAGACAATTCTGACGATGATTTTCATGATTAATCCTCAAGGAGCCCTATTACCAATTCCTGAAGTCAAGCAGTGGTCCATTAAGACCTTTCCTGGATGGCGATGGTCCCTATCTAAGTCCCAAATGAGAGAAATGGTAAATAAGGAGGAAAAGGAAGTGATGCTGGCCAGTTTAAAACTAAATGAAGACAGAAAGTGATAAATTCGATCATACAAGGAGAAAACGTAGGCAAAACTCATAGACTTTAAGGTCAGAAGGGACCAATATGGTCATCTAGTCTGACCTCCTGCATGATGCAGGCCACAAAAGCTGACCCACCCACTTTCCCTTAACTCAGCTGTTGAAGTCTCCAGATCGTTATTTAAAGACTTCAAGTCGCAGAGAATACTCCAGCTTGCGACCCCTGCCCCATGCTGCGGAGGAAGGCGAAAAACCTCCAGGGCCTCTGCCAATCTACCCTGGAGGAAAATTCCTTCCCGACCCCAAATATGGCGATCAGTAGAACCCCGAGCATATAGGCAAGATTCTCCAGCCGGACCCTTATTTTACCAGCGATGGCACGTTATTGCCTAATTGACTAAAATCCCATGATACCATTCCCTCCATAAACTTATCTAGCCTAATCTTGAAGCCGGAGAAGTCTTTTGCCCCCACTGTTTCCCTCGGAAGGCTGTTCCAAAATTTCACCTCTCTGATGGTTAGAAACCTTCGTCTAATTTCAAGCCTAAACTTCCCCACGGCCAGTTTATATCCATTTGTTCTAGTGTCCACATTAGTACTGAGCTGAAATAATTCCTCTCCCTCCCTGGTATTTATCCCTCTGATATATTTAAAGAGAGCAATCATATCCCCCCTCAGCCTCCTTTTGGTTAGGCTAAACAAACCGAGCTCCTCGAGTCTCCTTTCATATGAAAGGTTTTCCATTCCTCAGATCATCCTAGTGGCCCTTCTCTGTACCCGTTCCAGTTTGAGTTCATCCTTTTTAAACATAGGAGACCAGAACTGCACACAGTACTCCAAACCCTCAATGATATCCCAGATCTGGTCACACCACCTCCCTGTGTGCCTTTCATGTTCCTGAGAGGCATGCCATATGCCAGAAAATGCTACAGCTGTTACTGCAAAGTGTTGCAATACATATTGATCAGGTAGATATCATTACTAGATTGTGTATCCCATGACTATTGGTCACAAATAGGATCTGAGATTTAGAAGCAAATGGCGCATACATTGTTGAATAAAACTATAGTTTTTAACTGAAGAATGAGTATTGCTCTTCTAAAGTCCACTATAGTCAAAGGGAGTCTTTCCATTGACTTGAATGGGCTTTGGAACAGGCTTGTAACAAACATGAGAGACACAAATGTTTAAGTAAAGATCTATACTTCAGCCAGGAGTTTATTATTTTACCTTATTCTTTTAATTTATAACATGTTAAACACTGACTGTCCTTGAGGGAAGAACACATGTAGAAACCACTGCCCGTGGCTAGATCTCCTAACAATGCTCTGAAGAGAAGAAAGGGAAGAATATAGTCTTGGATACTTATAAATGATTTTCTTATCACTAAGGCCAACAGCTTAGCAGGATTCAAAAATGAGGATTAAACATTTATTTGGAAAATGAAAATACCCCCAGTTATAGGATAAAATATTTGAGAGAGAGACATAGACCCTCATGTTTCAGGGCCCAAGGCAATCACTAACTGCATGGGTATAGGAAGAAACTTTCCCTATGGTTAGTTTTATTACAAAATTACATTACAGGATTTCTTGTGCCTCTGAAATCTCTGGTACTAGCTACAGTCATTGTATTAGATGGATCTCTGGTCTGAGCCGTATGGTAATAATTCCTCATGTTTCTATAGTTAGGACTGGTTGAATGTGTTAAAATTATCTGTGAATATTCATTAAAATAACCTTCCATTTGTTTTAGCTTTGATCACACCTCTTGGGCTCTATTTCCAACAGTATTATAGCAAATAAGTTTATTAGCAGGAATGTTAATCAAAATGGTGATTTTTAAGTTACAGTTGGTGAATATTTGCTGAAAGCTCATTTTGAATTCCTAATCACATTGGCGATCCTTAGTCAAAAAGTTCCACTCATCCAAGGTAGAAAAACTGACTTCCTACCTATTTGTTCAATCAAAACAAAGCAACAGATTCAATTTTCAGATATTGAATACTCTTGGTGAACTACTGATGAACATTCTACAGAACAAGAATTACTTGGAAAAATTTGGCATATCTTGAATAAGAATATATTTAAGGAAATTGTGAACTGCTCAGACAACTCTGAAATCAGAAAAAAATAGGTTACATTTTTCAAGTTATTTGCTAGGAATTATTTGCTCTGCTCATAATGTTCAAAAATGCACTAAGATATTTATATTATATTAGTGCACTGAAGAATTAACATTATATTAGCTGTTAAGTTAATTTTACTGAGCTGGGAAGTCTGTATTTAATTGTGCCCAAACCACAATTACATTTTGATCACTGACTTACACATAGCAAAAAATTAGAGAGGAAAAAATGGATTTACTCTCTTTAAATCTGCAACTTTTTTCACACTATTCTCTTTTTACAGATCACTGTGTCCATAACCTGTTTTCTTTGGGCTCATCTACAAGACCCTGCAGTTTGGACGATGTGTGTACAAACCATAGCACACACTAGTGTGCTATGCTGTAACTCCCCTATGTTGACACTACAGGCGCAAACTCAAAAATGTACCTAATCCTCTTTAAACAGAGTGACATTAACACAAACTGGACACCTTTTAATTCACACCTACAGCATCCACACAGAGGAGTTACGGTGCAGCCTGCTAGTGCGAGCTGCAATTCAAGCCACCATAGTCTGAACTTCGGAGCCATGTAGACATAGCATTGGATGCAAGTTCTTTGAGACAGGGACTGTCTTTAATTAGAGATCTGTACAGTGCCTAGCACAACAGCACCTTGACCTTTAGATGCTACTGCAATTTAATAATAAATACAAGTAACACTTTTTCTGTCAAGTTTGAGGTGTGTAATTTATGTTGGACACTTTCTTCCATGTAAAGTGTTATAGCTTCTTTATATCACTTGACCATATCACAACATAGGACTGCTCCCTCCCATTAGAGTCAATGTGAATTTTGCTATTGATTTCAGTGGGAACAGGAGTAGGTCATAGGATTGCACTTATCCATATTCACCTTTCAGTTTGCTTAGCAGCTTAAAGCATTCCAATACTTATGCAGGCTCACAAAGAGCTACTCTTTGCATGTCCCTTTGGGAGTATGCACTTCCATTTTGCTGTCAGCCTACTAAGTACAGTGGTGACTGCTCCACATACTGCACTGAACTGCAAAGGGCCTTTATTGTCAGAGCTTTCTCCTCTGACCTTTCCAGTCTTTCACCTCTGTCGCTCCACTCTATCCAAAATAATCCCTACTGAAGTCCTCTACCCAATACTCCAACCATGTCAACTTCTTCCATGAATTACTGACTCCTTGTCTCTTACCACACTAAGTCCAAATTCTTTGTCTTCATCCTCAAGTTATTTCCTACACAACTTTACCCCCTTACGGACTTTGCTCCTTTCACTTCATCTTGCCACTGTTCTTGCTCTCTACGGTGCTCCCAATCCTCTTTATTTACTGTTGTCTTTGCAACCCCTGCCTGCTTGGAGTGGTACTCTGGCCTACCCACCACTAGAGGGGGACAGGTAGCGATTGAGGAGCCTGATACAGCCTTGGCTAAAAGAGAGATCTCTTAGCTCAGGCAGTAGAGGCTCATACATTAAACCTGGGACTTCTGGAGCTTAATCTACTGCAGACGCCCTTGTCTCAGTTGGCATTACATCTTCATATCATTCTTGTACCTTCTTTCCTACTGCCCACTACACAGGAACAGCCTCATACTTAGTCATCTACTGCTTTCTCTCTGCCCTTCAAATCTCTTTGAAACGCATTTCCTCCAGGAAGCCTTCTTAAGTTGTTTCTATCACAAATGCTCTTTACAGACACTCCCCTTACCTGAATTGCCAGCTTTTTTTGGGGGGGGGGGGGCAGCCTTGCCTTATCTAGGATAGGTTGTAAACACCAAGTAAAGATAGATAAGGCAGAGGGGAACTTGTCTTACTGTTTGCAAAACACCCTAGGACTTCTTTGCATTATGAAAATAATCAATAATATTAATGAATGAGTTAAACATGTCAGATTTTCTCAATAAAATATTTATTACCTTCTATCTGAAGGGAGATAATGCTGATCCTACTAACAGAGGGTGTGATCTAAAGTTTCATTCCTGGCTTTTAACAGCGTATAATGATTCCAACAAAACTCTCAATTTATCCCCTTTAA
Organism: Terrapene triunguis; assembly: GCF_002925995.2. Taxonomy (NCBI): domain Eukaryota; kingdom Metazoa; phylum Chordata; order Testudines; family Emydidae; genus Terrapene; species Terrapene triunguis. The sequence continues at coordinate 72,459,125 of NW_020664409.1, forward strand.
CATAACATTTGGGTTAAGCAGGAGGCATAAGGTGAACATGTTATTATGAGCCTGGGTTGTTGTTCTTTTCTATCGCTGACACTACTCATTTTCACATATTGGGGTATTAGTAAATGAACCTTGAGTCTTTATTATATTTACATATTTTGCTTACTGGTATTATCAGAAAGGTGGAGCAACTGCGAGCTCTACAGATTGAAGATAAATTTGGGCTTTTAAATGTTCAGATATACGCTCAAAGCACCACAATATTATATTCACTGGTGTGAAAGCTAAAGAAAGGATGTCATGGCAAGCCTGAGCATCAAGCAGTGCCAGGGTATGTACTGTGAGACCCTCACTCTATTGGTTTCTAATAGGCTAGGTATTGATATGCAAATAGGAAAAGCGCTTATGTGTGGCCTTTTAATACAATTTCTAAACACCTCTTCTGTTCATCAGAGAAGAGGCCCTACCAATGTATTAATATTTCTAAATAAAGCACATACAAGCTGAAACTGGTGCATTTTCACTGGACTGTTTAGCAAAACAATAAAATATGCCAGCTTTTGGAAATCACTCAGAGGAACTAGACATGGGCTCAAACTGTATCCGAGGGAGAGGAGGCTCCCCAAAGTCCTGACTGGCCTTGTGGGGAGCAGTTCCAGAGCATCACCAGGGACTCTGTGACAGCTGGTGAGGAAGCAGGAGCTCTCTGTCTGCCTGCCTGAAGGGACAGATCAGCGACCTGCTGGCCAGTGCAACTACTTGAGGAAAGTAAGGGATCTCCTACCACGGGGAGGCTGCAAATAAGCCCCAGAATTTGCAGCAACTGGACTAGTGGGACCACACCCACCAAGGAGACTTGTAGGAAGTAACCGAGGGAAGCAGGTCTTGACTCCCCGCCGGAAGGGAAACCCATCTCCTATTTAGGGGTTGAGCTACACAGGGCTGGAACCCGGTAGAGAACAAGAGTGCGGGACCCCTATGCCCCCCACCCTACAGACTGAAAGGCCAGTGATCTAGCCACTAGGCCACACAGCCACAGAAGACTACCATACATTGTCATCTGTCACCCAGCCCACCCTCAAAACTTTGCCTGAGAGTGATACAGCTATAGCCCTATCTATAGATTATGTATTGATTACTTAAGAATTCCCAGTTATCACTTTGAGGGTTAGCAGGTTCTTGTCCTAAGATCAGGCCCAGTATTATTAAAATGACAATATAGTTGCAAACCTTGATGTGCACACTTGCAACACTCACACTATAGGAACGCCTTATAAATATTTTATTAATACATTTTACAGTCACAAACACTAGAACTCAGTAAGGTCAATAGAGATACTACAAAATGTACAGCTGCTCATCCACATACTCTCACCATTCCTTGCAGAACCACCTGAAATGTTAGCCTTCAACTTCATCACCATCACCTTCCTCATCACCAGTGACCATCATTCTGGCACCTCCCCAGGGCTACATCTCTCTCTCTCCCCTACAGCCCATAGGGATGCAGCTTTTATAACATGGTTATGCTGACATCACTATGTCTGATGCATATTCAGTAAGGTTCCCCCACCCCCCCTTTCCTTATTTATATTTCCTCACCTTACCAATGTTGGAGTGTCCTTCTAGAGGTTGGTATATCAATTAGTTCAACTTATTATCATATATGTCAATTTGTTGCTATGGCCCTCTTGTGGGTAGATCTCTGCAGATGTAACCCATGTACCTGTTATGTACACCAATTCATTGCCATGACACTCTTGTGGTTGGACTCATGTTCCTATGGTCAGAAATTCCCTTTAAACACTTTTTCAGCTTCCCAATATTTGGGGTTTCTATGTTGCCATTTATCTGTTCAAGTTCATAGGCCTCAAGCCTTATGCTAACATGCTGAAGCAAATGTCTTACAGGATACAGGCCTGTAGGTTCCTTGCATTACTGCTTTATTCTATTCAGATAAGCTAGCCCCATGGCTACAGAGCCACCAAACCCCATAATCTTCCTCTTGAATGCAAGGCCAGTGTTATAGACTCAGACTTTAAGGCGAGAAGGGAAAAAATCCCAATCTAGTCTGACCTCCTGCACATTGTAGGCCACAGAATTTCACCCATCCTCTCCTGTAATAGGCCTGTAACCTCCGGCTGGGTTACTGAAGTCCTCAAATCTTGATTTAAAGACGTCAAGTTACAGCTAATTGTTGACTGTTGATCCCTGACCAGATCTTGGAGGGTTTATAGTTTTGGATAGCATATAATTCCTTTGCTACACATGTTTAATAGAAATTATGAAAGTTGTAAGAGCAAGTCCTTGAACAAATAACTGGGTTATTAGGCTTGTTATGATTAAAGGCCTGTTGATTAGTATGAGGCATTGTGGGAGGAGTTATCCTAAAGGCTGTGATTTAGCTGAATAGCATAGGTCTAAGGAGATAACCCAAGGTCAGATATTTTGCACTCTCACTCGGAGACACAAATAAGTAACCACAAACAGGTACAGTACACCATAGGATCCTGTAAGAAGGGCATTTGGGGAGGGGGGGCTTTAGCAATCCAATTGCTATGTAATATCTAAGGTGTTAACCCTATACATAAATGCAGTCTAAGTGATATGGTGAATGCTTTGCTGCTTAATTATTGACACCCCAAAGGCCACATATGGCTAGGGGCAGCTATTGACCTGATCATAATCAGGGTAAAGGATCAAATATAGTAGATATCTGTAGTATTATCATAAGGAAGGGTATAATACCACACCCATTTCTTTGAGTATGTCAGGTTCCCAAGATAGTGTTTACTGAATCAGGACCTCCCTGCTGAGGGACTCCCTTCGATCTTTGTTTCTAATGATCTCCATAAATTAGAAGTATGCACAATGTAAGGCAAGTATGAATAATGCAGGAAACCACTTTACTGTATCTTATTCTTATGTCTGTGCATATTAATCCTTTCCTATGACATTATAGTTGTCTTTCAAGTTTCTTTCTGTATGTCACACCATTCCATCTTCTCAATTAACTTGAGGTAGCTGCCTAGGAAAAGAACCTGGAATTCTGTTCAGGCTACAGAATCCACCATTTACTCTTGTTCAAGACCCCTTGCCCCACCCTGTAGAGAAGGAAAACCCCAAGGTCCCTGCCCATCTGACCTGGGGGGAAATGCCTTCCCAACTCCAAATATGGCAACCAGTTAGACCCTGAGCATGTGGGCAAGGCCCACAAGCCAGACACCTGGGGAAAGAATTCTCTGTAGTAACTCAGGGCGCTCTCCATATAGTATCCCATCTCCAGCCACTGGAGATGTTTGCTAATACCAGTCACAGATGGGCCAAATGCCATCATAGGCAATCTCATTACAGAATCTCCTCCATAAACTTATCAAGCTCACTCTTAAAACAAGTTAAGAGTTTTGCGCCTCCCCCCCACTCCACTTGGAAGGCAGTTCCAGAACTTCACTCCTCTGATGGTTAGAAACCTTCATCTATTTTCAAACTTAAACTTATTGATTGCCAGTTTATATCCATTTCTTCTTGCACTAAAATTGGCCCTTAACTTAAACAGCTCTCTCTCCCTGGTGTTTATCCCTCTGCTTTTTATGAATACACCACTCGTATCTCCCCTCAGCCTTCATTTTGTTAGGCTAAACAAACCAAGCTCTGTAAGTCTCCTCTCATCAGGTAGGTGTTCCATTCCTCTGATCATCTTATCAGGACCATCCCAATATTAGGGGCTTTGTTTTATATATGCAACTGTACCCGCTCCCATCCAAAAAGAAAAAAAAAGTGTCCTGGTTTTTCCACACTTGCTATCTGGTCACCCTATTCTTAGTATCCCTTCCCTGCATCTGTTCGTTTGTATTCACCTTTCTTAAAGATGGAACACCAGAATTGCACACAGCATTCCAGATGAGGTCTCACTAGTGCCTTGTACAATGGTAACAACACTTCCCTATCTCTACTGGAAATATATCGCTTGATGCATCTTAGGACTATATTAGCCTTTTGCACAGCCACATCACATTTGTGGCTCAGTCATCCTGTTATTGACCAATAAAGATAGGTCTTTCTCCTTCTCTTTCACTTCCAACTGATTTGTCTCAAGCTTGCAGCAAAAATTCTTGTTAGTCCTTCAGTGCATAACCTTGCACTTTGCACTATTAAATTTCATCCCATTTCTATTACTCCAGTTTTCAAGGTTGTCCAAATTTTCTGTCTGATATTCCAGTCATCCTCTGTATTGGCAGTACTTCCCAACTTTGTGTCATCTGCAGATTTTATTACCACACTCACACTTTGTGCCAAGGTCATTAATGAACATGTTAAATAAGATTGGTCCCAAGACTGATCCTTGAGGAATTCCACTAGTAACCTCCCTCCAGCCTGACAGTTCATCCCCTGTTGTAGTCTCCCCTTTAACCAGTTCTTTACACACCTTTCCATTCTCTTATTAATCCCCATCTTCTCCAATTTAACTAATTATTTCTCATGTGTTACTGTAGCAAATGCTTGACTGAAATCCAGGTAGATTAGATCTACTGCATTTCCTTTGTCTAAAAAGAAAAAACCAACAACAACAAAAACCAGTTATCTTCTCAAAGAAAGAAATCAGGCTGGTCTGGCATGATCTACATTTTGTAAAACCATATTGTATTTATTTTATCCCAATTACTATTTACTTCTATGTCCTTAACTACACTTTCTTTCAAAATTTGCCCTAAAACCTTGAATACAATTGAAGTCAAACTAACTAACTAGACCTGTCTTTTCCTGGGGTTGGTGTGATTCTCCAGCCTTCCCCATCTGTTTTTCTAGCTGCAAGTTTTCTTGTCTTCTGTTCTGACAGACAATCCTCCCAGGGCTCTGAACTCTGTCTCTCTTCTTGTAGGACTAGCCATCCTTCTCTTCCTCCTTGCGCTTCCATTTTCTGTTTCTGCCTGCTGCACCCCTTCATTTTCCAACTGAGCAAGCCAGTTCCTCAGTTCTATTTCTCCTTTGCTAGCCAGTCTTTACCTCTGCCTTGTTCTCATAGTCACATGCTTCCACTGGCCACTTTATTCATCCAGCAGTTCTCTGATCCAGTATACCTCAGCAAGTCATAAGGCTTCCCTTCAGCCTCTTCTATCCTTCCCTCCATCATCCGCTCAAATCCCCTTCAAAACTCAACCATGGTTTCTAGCTGCATCTCCAAACTTTAGATCTTCTCTTCCATTAGGTGACACATTGTACAAACAAATCACCCATCAAGTACTCTTTCAAGAATAATATTCACCCCACAGCTTCCGCATCCAGTCATCTTCATTGTCTCCTCTATTCCTCAGGTCATTACCACTGCTGCCTTGGTAGCAGTCATAGCCTTCCCTCCCAAACTCCTGCGAAGGAACAAAAGCACACACCCACACCAAAAACAAAACACACCATATACCTCCTCCCCCAAACTTCCCTTCCAAACTCCCACTCTCCTGTTTTGAGCTCTGTTTGCTGGCTCCTGTGCTAGCCATGGGCCAGTTGGTTGCCTTTATAGGCCTGCTAATTAGGGGAGCCCTGCCCTCTAACCAAGGTTCAGCTGTGATAAAGGGCTCTGCTCCTCTCACAATACACTGCCCTCTACTAGACTTTACAAACTGGAAACAAACCAGCAAGCAAGCAAACTAACACACACACTCTGAAGAACTCACTCACCGCCCCTAAGACACAGGGGCTTGTCTCTCTTCTCTATCAGCTCTCCACTGTTTTCACCACTGTTTGCTAACTCCTATGCCTCTAGCTGGCCAGTTGGCTGCCTTTATAAGTGTGTGCACTCCCTGCCTCAGCTGATGTCTCTTTTGAACTGGAACAGCTGATTCAGTAGCCAATGCAGGGTTGATTGGAGAATCTCTACACCTGCACTGGAGATTGGGCTTGCACCTGCCAAAAGCACAAATTGCTCCTGTGCAACTGGGTAAATAGGTTGTGTAAGCTTATCCCTGTAGCTACCTCACCTTCACTACCCTGCCCACACAGCTGCACCCAACCGACAGCATGCACACACTCTTCGGAAGTCCAGCTCTCCTCTCTCCTGTGAGTGCCAATCCATTGTTTACACTCCAGGATACATACAACCCTCAAGTTTCACTACCAAATATAGCTTCAGAGAAGATATCCTATTTAGATACTGTTTCCAAACACTTATACAGTAATCAGAAGCGAAATCACTTATTTAGCTATCTATCCGATATAAAACACAATCTCTCCACCTCCACCAGTGAGGAAGCCCCTTAGTAAGTGAGACTTGAAGGTTTCCTCATTTCTCTATGTTTTAAATGTCCTCCTCAGCCTTGTGTTGCGGGCATCATAGTTCTAGAAGTGGAAGGCTTAGCAGGATTCCCTGAGAACCCATTAACATCACTCCTTAATTGACCTGAAGTACCAATGCTGATTTATACTTGGCACAACTTACACTTCCCCCACATCACTTCAGGCCCCTGTCAGCCCAAATAATAAGAAATCATTAATAAACCCCAAGAATGAAAGTTAAAATTAAAATAATGTCTAGCCTGGGAAGTCTCAGGTAAAGGATGTGAATTTTATAGCCTCCCTGGAAAATATTGCTTTCATAAGATAAACAAAAGAAATGGGATTTCAGCCTTTAATTCTGACTTTGTGTCAGCCTTACCGGTAACTCTAAGTTTCCAGCCTTTTGCTTATCAGTGTCATCAGCTCACTGTTATTTAAATGTGTATTTTTTCCTGTTTAACCGAATAATATTTGAGGGGTAAGTGAATGCAGATGTTCAGAGACACATTTTATACTCCCTGGCTGTTTGGGGATAAAATCCATCCCAGTAACTACAGCTGAGCTCAACTCACCTGAGCTCTGCAGTACTAGAACAGGTAATTGCAATAAATCATTCACTGCCCCACTCTTTGCAGCTTAGAGAAGATTAATGGCAGTAGACACTAGAACTGCCAACTTGGAAGATTTCTGTGGTGGTGCAGGAACGGCTATGCGTAAGGACTGTGTGATAAAATGCTATACTGGGACTATAATAAAGCATTGGAAAGAAGCCAAGGTCCTCTTTCATAATGCAGAGACATTAAGACCTGTCTGATTGTTATGACAGACAGGTATTTGACTGAACACACTGGCAGCTATAAAAAACCAGTAGCTAAAAGCTAATGTCAAAATGTGATGTAGGCCTGTCACATGCCATCAGTAATAATTTTTTGCTACGACCACTTGCTGGTAAGGAGGGCAAAGGAAACAATATTGTAGCTGACTGCAAGGAATCAGCCACATTTGATTTGTAGACTTCAGAAGATGATTGGCTCTGTTGTCATCCTCTTTGACTGAGCGGCAGCGTTAGGGGCTGGTAACAACTCTCGCCAAAGGAGATTTATTGTCTCCGTTGTTTTCATTTGCTTTGGTGAGAAGAAAAATGTGGTTATGGGAAAACTGCTATGAATATATTGCATAGATATAAGAGGCACTGCTCGCAGCATGGCATTACATGGGGCTTCTTACCTAATGTCATAAGGGGAACACTTTAAATTATTATTTATTTTTGGCACTTAGCCTACATGCCTTACAAAACATAGACAAATGCATCCCCTGCCAGAAAGCAGGCCATCTCATGGCAAACATAATGCAATAAGTGAGAGCTACCAACAGTGGGGGAGGGGGGACAATAGAGGGAAGGGCAAAAAAGGGTTTCAGGAAAATAAAGTCACACAATTAGGCCCCAGTCTTGCAATGGCATAACATACAGAGCCAGGGCCGGCTCCAGGGCTTTGGCCGCCCCAAACAGCCAAACAAAAACAAAAACAAAAACAAAAAAAGCCGCGATCGCGATCTGCGGCAGCAATTTGGCGGGAGGTCCTTCGCTCCGAGCAGGAGTGAGGGACCGTCTGCCGAATTGCCGCCGAACAGCTGGACGTGCTGCCCCTCTCCGAAGTGGCCGCCCCAAGCACCTGCTTGGTAAGCTGGTGCCTGGAGCCGGCCCTGTACAGAGCCCTACTGAAGCCAATCCATGCCCAGAATGCCTATTACAGATCTTAGATCTCTCTAATGCCTATTACAGACCTAAGCTCCTCTTGTTACCAAGCATGTTCCTCACTACCTACAGAACTTTTTTTCTAGTCCCTTTTCCTAGGATTAGACAATGTTTCCTTATCCAAGCTGCCCTCAGTATCCCATCCCCCATCCCCATTTTATCCTCCTCCCCTGTCCTCCTTCATCACCCAGCCATTCTCTGTCTCTCGTGTATCTGATTTTCCCCAGTGCTGTTGTCCTTTTGCAGGGGTTCATATGTTGGACTTCTTAAATGACATTACAAGTGTAGACTGAGCTGCATCCACAACAACCCACTCCTCTTCAACCCACAGTTTGTAGGTTAGAGGATCACTCTCGAACATACCTATACCGTGAAACAGAGAAGCAACCTAATTTTTAATGTTAGGTGTAATGACATAGTAGCAAAGTATTCTCAAATAATGGATTTCAGAACTACCCCTCCCTGTATTCAGTGCAGTGATAGCCCATATACACCTACAAAATGCAGGCCCTGCCATCACAACTCACATTCTAAAAAAAGAACAGACAGAAGTTTGGAGGAAAGGGAACAAGCAACAAGTAAGGGACCATATTATGTTTAGCCATATCTTCATATTGCAAAGTTTTAGTGACACAATGGGTTCTATATACACAAGCTGGATTTTTGTACAGATAATCTTAAATTACCCTATAACTCCCAGTTACTATCACATGTAACAGTAATTAGAGCTACCAAACACCTAGTCTCTGGGCTGAATATAGTCATATAGATAAATATATTGCCTAAATGATGTTTGGAGTGTGCATTATCTAAGCATCCATTTTAGAAGAAGTGAGTTTCTAGCCCTCATAGTTGTGAACCTAATGTAAATTAATACAGTGTTGCCTTATCAAGTCTGCAGCTAGCCAGGAACAATAACTCAGAGGTGGGAACTCCCCTGCCTACTATTAATCTCATTGGGGTGTTTATTTTTGAGCCCACTGATGACACTTAGCCATCTATTAAATTGTTGATCATTTTAGTGGATGGGAAAGGGTAGGGGATTAGAGTGACAGACACAGAGAGGTGAGAATTGGGCATTACTGTATGGAAACAAATGTAGAGGGCAAAATACAGGAGATACACAAACACATGGGGAAGGAAGAAAATGGACAAACAGAAGCCTATTTTCCTACTGAGTGATGCTGAATGTGATAAGGTACTGAACAAATAATTATACGAACTAAATGTTTAATTACTATATAGAAGCCCTATTCTATCTTTAATCTTTGTGAAAAACCTTCTGTATGCAAATCAGTGGGAATTCTGCTGCGACTTGAGGGCAAAAGAAGTCCTCCTTCACATCCCCAGCCACTGACTATCATTATAAATGGAATTTAGACCTTTCCACTGTAGGAGGTAGATGACCCTAAACCTCAGGCTAATCTGAGTTCATGTTTATAAACACCTGGACTTCAATGGGCGAGATTAGGACCCTAGTCAGCAATTCAGATAATTTCCAGAATTCTTACAAAACCTGGCTTCTGCTTGATTGTCCTTGTGCAGCATGTCTGTTGTGAATTAGCCAGCTCTTTTTTAAAGGACATTTAACATTGTGTTAACATTTTAGTTCTTGTAGCTACATAATTGATAGCCCACTATTTGTCAGCAGCAATATATATGACGGCACATGCCCTAAACTTGATTCCTATTATTGAAGTTTCCTAACAGAATCTTTAGATTTGGCTTCTCTTACTTCTGGCACGTTCAGGGATAAAAAGAAGTTAAGACAAAAGTACCTTATGAAACTGAGGATTATTAAGAGGTCCAAATGGACAAAATAAAATGGTGAGAACTTTTAGATAACAAGGCCAGACTCCAATCCCTGCATTTTCTTTCCCCTTCTGTGAATATCTAAGCTGTTTTAGGTATTATGCTGCTGCCCATCACCATAGTATCTGAGCATCTTCCATATAAAATCAACAGCAACAGCATAGAGTCTAGAATGGTTTCTCATGTTTGCAGACTGGTTCCTGATTTCATTAGAAGAACAGTTTCCTAATGATGTTTCATTACTAAAATAACATGCTTTGATCTTGTGATTATGGCATTGGAGGGGCACCTGAACTCTGACTTCAGTTCTCAGCTCTGCCAAAGTGTCTGTGTGACCTTGGACAAGTCACCAAATCCCTTGGTGCTTTGGTTCACCACTGGTAAAACAGGAATAACTCCTCTCTGCATCCAAGACATGCAAACTTATCAGAACAGGGACAGTCTCTTACTGTGTGTGCATACAGTGCCTAGCACAATGGGATCCCAAACTGGATTGGTACACTTCAATACAAATTACTATTAACCAATAAAAATTATTATTAATAATGTTCAACTTTATGTAGGGTGAGCAGACATCTAGTTTTTAAAGGGACAGTCCCGTATTTAAGCCCTCCTGCAGGTATCCCAACTTTTTCTTAAAAATGGGCAAATTGTCCTGTATTTTCGGTCTCCCCCTCATCAGTACTGGTGGGTCCTGCTGCTGGCTGGATCCATGCTCGCCAGTCGCCCGCCCACCAGTGGTGAGTGGGCAAGTCCACTGGCTGACGATGCGGGTGGGTGTGCAAGGCTTGGGGATGGGCAAAGATGCAGCGTGCAGGGCCAGCTGCTCCCCCTGCTGGTCAGTCAGCACAACCCCTGCTGCGTGCTGGCTCTTGGCCAGCATGGCCCCATCCCCCATCCCATTTCCAGCCAGCGCTGGGTGCGAGCTGCAGTGGTTGATGAGTTTGGGCAGGCATGAGGCGGCGGCCAGTTACATGTCGCCTCTGCTGCCCAGCCATTGGCCCTTTATGTGCTCCCCCTCTTGCTGTCCTCTCCCTGCTTTGCCCCTTTGCTCCCCCCCCACCCTCCTCCATATCCCCTCTGGTGGGGCGCATCCCACTCCCAGCACTGTATGGAGAACCAGCCCCTGGTCAGAGCGCTCAGCTCACCAACAGCCTGGCTGGCAGGCTCCTTCCTTCCCTCACTGCCTCTGGCTCGGCTGGTGCCCCGGGAAAACCCAAGACCCTCCGGCCCCGGGCACTGGCCAGGAGAAGCCGAGCCCTACATGTGTCAAAGCCCCGCACAGCGCTGGCACAGGAAGCGTCTCCACCCCTCAGCTAAGCTCTGGAGTGGCGGGCCAGGGGAAGCAATTTCCAGCCTGTTCACGTCCCAACCTGCAGGCTCCACAGCAGCCCCCAGAGCAGAGGCTTAGCACCCTCTTCACCTGCATCCCCCTCCCCCTGCCCTGGGTCCTGCCCCCAGGGAGCGCCGGGCTGCTCCATCCCCTGGCACCCTCATCTGCTGAGTCACCTCTCTGGCCTGGGGTCGTTGAAGCACCTGCAGTCAGGTTCCCTGGGCCCTGGTGCACAATGCAACCTTAGGGCTTAACCTCTTCCTGCCTGTGCTGTAGCTGGGGGACACAGGAGGCAGTTGGGTTATGTCTGTGGCCACCAGCAGCCTGGAAGTGGTAGCTGCCTTTTGACACCATGTGGGCAGGATGGGACAAGCTGCTTCCAGCCAAAGGGAAGGCGGGGGGGAGAGAAGAGATGAGCTCTGCAAAGACATGGCCCGGTCATCCCTCCCCTTCCCCTTGCAGCTGGAAGCAGCTCCTGTCCCTTCCCTCCTGCACAGTGCTGAAAGGCTGCTGCCGGCCACATTCTGGTGTGAATCCTGGCAGAAACATGGGGAGAGGAGACACGTGACCCTGCATGTCCCCTTCCCCCATTGTGTTGCTTCAGGAAGATGCGGTGCCAGGTACCAGGAGAGGCAGGTCTGTCCCGGGGGCCCAGCCAGGTATGGAGGGTGAAAAGCATCAGACAGGGAAGGTTGGGTCAACAGGTTACTGCCCCTGTGTGAGAGAGGTGTACAGGAGTGTGTGTGTGTCCCCTCTCCCCATGTGTGCGCGTGGTGGGGGGGTAGCAGGGCTGTCCCTAGGCATACGCAGCATACGCAGCTACGTAGGGCACCATGAAATTTGGGGCACCAAATTGCCCCGAATTTCATGGTGCCCTAGGCAGCTGCGTGCTGCATATGCAGCAGCAGCAGCCCCGGTGACCAGCCCTATCCCTCGGCCTCCCCGCTCCCCCCCCCACCCGTGGGCTGCACCCACTGCAAGGGACAGGGCCGTCCCTGGTGGGGGGGGGTTGTCTCGGACAACTCCCTCCGCCCTGCCTCTTACCCTTCCCCCCGCTCCGCCACAGCCCCGCTCCCATTCCACCTCTTCCCCCAGCGACCCCGCACTCACCGACAGCAGCGGGAAGCAGAGCAACCCAACCCCAGCCCACTCAACTCCGCCAGCTCCCAGCTGCAGCGTTCTACTTCCCGCTGCCGGTGAGTGTGGGGAAAGGATTGCCCCCCGCACTCACCGGCGGCAGGAAGCGGAGCAACGTGGCCCCAGCCCCCTCCGCTTCCCTTGACCCAGCCATGTCGCTGGGGCGGGGGGTTGGGGAAAGGACGCCCCCCGCACTCACCAGTGGCGGGAAGCGGAGTGCCGCAGCTGGGAGCTGGCAGAGTAGCATGGGCTGGGGCTGGGCTGCTCCGCTTCCCGCCGCTGCCGGTGGGGGGCGGGGAATCCCTTCCCCCAAGCTCCCTCCCCTGAGCGACATGACTGGGGCCAGGGCGAGGGAAGCGGAGGGGGCTGCTCCCGGCCCCCTGCTAATCCCCGGGCCACTCTGGGCCTGTGAGGCCCCCAAAAGTAGCCCCCCACAGCTCCTGCCTCCCAGACCTGGATGGGAGGCCTAGGGCCCCACAGACACCCCCCCCCCATGGGGGGACTGCGTAGGGCACCCAAATGGCTAGGGATGGCCTGGGAGGTAGGGTGTGTGTGTGTGTGTCACCACTCCTTGTGTGAACTCTAAAGCCTTAAAGATAAGAAGGTAAATAAAAAGAATCCAACTCTACAGTCTTTCTTTTTAACAGGGGCTCAGTCAACTTGATGTTAATTTGAATGTTTATATGATTGATTGCTGTTGAACTTGCTTGAATACAAGTAATTTTACCAGGTGTCCCTTATTCAGCATAGGGAAATATGGTCACCCTAACTTTATGATACTCTTCATATCTCTCCACCTGCTCCTCTGCTCAGGCCCATGCAATTTCCCATGTAGTTGCTCCAGCAAATAAAAGGGCAATTTACATGGCAGAGACAGAGAGAGAGACAAACACACACACACCTCAGACTGCAAACTTTATTTTGGTCTTTTAGTGAATTTGACTTGATCACAGACTGGTTACATGCATTTTTGTGTTCTAAGTGTTTCTGTCTTTGCTTTGTGGAAGAAGTAGTTCTTCAGCTGTTAACAACTGACTAGTATTATGTATTTTTATTATTCATGTATAAAGTGGAACTTTCCCAGGCTAGATACTGTTGCTAAAAAAAATATTTTCCCTGTTTTACAGTTAAGAAACAAAGCCAGCAAAACAGAAATGAGACTAATCATCTGCTGCTCTCCAGGCTGGTGAAGCTTTCAGCTCTGCCAGTCGCAGATCTCTTATGAGATTTTATTAGAGGAATTCAGCATAGACACAAGGTGTCTCAGTGCAACAGATCCAAATGTAACCTGTCTGTCCAAAGGGGACAAATGGCTCATAACAGCTGTTGGGCTGCTTTGTAGACAAGTGGGGGACATAGTTCTTTAACCTAGAATCATGCATTTGAAAATAAGTTTGCCTCTCCAAGGGCTTGTTGGAAATGCTTCAAAGGATTCTGCTTTTCCCAGAAAGCTATATCACAATATGATGTGGTGTTTATTGGCTCGGAGTCAGTATTTTTAGCCTTCTTTCTTTGGTGATGAGAACAGTACTTTGAAGTTTGACAGAAAAAAAAAAATCACACTTTGCATGGTAAGCACAACTTCCTAATGTGGCTATGTTCTGTCATCAGAGTCCCTATTGGTAAAAGAAATACAATACATTACACTTCTGAAGTAAATTTTACAGAAATATGCAGATTACATGTGTCAGACACTTTGAGGAGGCCACAACAGTGCAACTGCAAATTCGTGGGGAATTTTCAAGTCCTGTTTTTGGATTGAGTGTGATTTCAAAGATCAGTGCCAATACCAGTGTGTAAACAAGATAAGTTAATGAAGGCCCAAGAACTATAAGGATAAATATCCCCTACTCACAGCACCACATCCTTACAAATCTGGGACATAGCCTTCTTTCAATTCTCAGGCTGCTCCTGGAAGCCTCCTACTGTCTGCACACTGCAAATCATTAGGGCACCCACATCTGTTTAAGCAGCCATCTCTGATATAAAATTGAGTCATAGTCCAACTGTGTTTGAAGGGGTTCTGGCTCCTGGCTCACACACACCTAATCCCTGTAGTACAGTCTCAGATTCCCTAACCCCAAAAGAAGTAGAGGCTAGCAGTGCCAACTGCTGAATGGCTCGCCTTGGGGCTTGTTGAACCCATCTTACCCGGCTGGTATACTTGTCTGTTGTCTAATTGTGGGCAGGGGATCGGTGACTGGCCTTCCTGAGGGTAGTTCCTCTGAAGGCTTCAGGAGTCTCTAATAGAAGCTGTAGAACCACTGTCTGCTCTCTCCCAGAGCTGCTCAGCAGCTCAAACTTCCTGCTTTTAAACCCTTATTGCACCCCTGATGTGACTGATAGGACCACAGTGGTGGGGTCAGACTTGACAACAGCAGCTCTTAAACCCTGCACCAGTGATCATGGAGTTAATACACCCCATCGCAAGCCTCCACAATCAGAATATACTACACAATTTCTCAATCTCCTATAGTGACTGCCTTCCCATTTCCTTTGGTATTTTTTCCTTCCTCCCTGGCATCTTTCCCCCATCCTCTAAGGACAGTGAGGCAAATTAATCCTGCAGTATTTTAGCAGTGACCTCTGTTATCAATAAGTTGCCACCTACTAGCTCTCTTGATAGATGACCACATCTCAATTTGGTCCTTAAAAAAAGGGGGGGGAGGGAAAAAGCAGTTATTTTAATGTAGTCTGCTCTTTTATCAGTCTCTGCCTTCACTGTGCTTATGTTTTATAACTTCGTCCCATAATCTTTCCAGTCTTCAGAATGTTGATTCCAAACAAAATCTTTCATTTCAGATTTTCTGGCCAGAAAAAAAAAGTGTTTTCCAGTAGAACATTTTGATTTTGATGACACCAAATTTTCCAGTGTGAAATTTTTGTCAGGCAAAAAAAATTTCCACCAGTTCTTAGACACCAGCACCAAACACTGATCTTCTGCATGTAGATCCAAATAGATTAATTAAAGAAGAGCTTCATTGCTGAATTGATAGCCATGGTGGGATAGAAGAGATCCAGGTCATTCACCAGAGAGACTGGGCATAAGGCAGGATATTTAGTGGCTAAATTATCTCCCTTATGGATTTAAACAGATTCTGGTGAGATGGTAGTTTTGTGAGACCTACTTAATGGTCAGATCCCATCGATGATGTAACACAATCCAAATCAATGGTGTTTACATCCCCAAGGTGAATATGATTCTGTATCTTTTACTCTGTCACTATCAATGGATCACTACATACTTTTGTTTTTGTGATTCAATTTTTTAATTGTCATAAAAAAAATAAAAAGGTAAATAAATTACAGCTTTGTCAAATACCCCACATTTAACAGGATATCCAATAAAATTACGCAGCTTTACAAACTTGTCAAAGCTGCAAGACCAGACAATACAAAAATCAGACAATATTACACGAACATAACATGTTAGGGGGAGAATAACCATAATAATAAAAAAGACAAACACAGGTGGAGGGGTTGGGAAGTGGGAGGTAAAGGTCAGGTGGAATGAAAGTCTGGCATTATTTGAGCAATCACAAAATGGGGTCCACATTTCTTCAAATTCATATAATTGCTCTTTATATTAATAAGCTATTTCCTTTCTCTCTCTAACTCTGACAGGTCTGAATACCACTGCTCTATTCCAGGCATAAGCCTAGTCCTTCATTTTAATAAAATCATGAGCTTGGTAAACACTGCGGCCCATGAGAACCAAAATCTTTGTGATGGAGTTAATCCCAGCGTAGTGAGTAATAACCTAGCATATAATTTTCAGATGAGGTTTGGTTGCTGAAGCCAAGCATTATTTTTGCTCGTGTCCACCTGTTTCCACAGCTGCCTGGCTATTGAACAGTCCCACAGCATATGCATCAGGGTTCCTTTTTCTTTATTATAGCGCCAACAAATATCAGAGGACGAGGCCCCCATCTTGCACAACCTGAGATCTACAGGAGCATTTATAACATTCCATAATATACTCTGCCACTGGGGTTCATTTAAGAGCTGTGATAACTCACTTCCCATGCTTTGACAAAGAACTCTAGACCAATGAAGTTCCTCTTCATTAGTAAAGCATACATTGTTGACAGAGGCCTAGGGAGTTTATGAAGCATTTCCAAAGTTCCCAGTAACTCTGATGCCACTGGTAGTCCTAGGGCATCTGGACCAAGGATCACTATATTCTTATGATTTAGCCACCATCTAAAAATGTCCCCTCTTAAATAAAAATCATAGAACTTTGTATTCATGAAGGAAAAGCAAAATATAGAGTAAAAACTGTAATTGTTAATTAAATGTTGCATGTATGTAAGACTTGCTTTGCAGTAGGGAGCATATATAATCTGGGCTTTATGGCTTTTATATTCAATTTTTATAAATAATTTTTTCTTTGTACGTCCCAATATGTTTCATTGGCCTTCAGAGAACAAGAGTAGAGCTCTCCTGTGGTTAATTTAACCCCACTAAATTCACTGCTGGTAATCAAAGACTATATAGTGGCTAACATGTCCTGTTCTTATTTCAAAATTAATGAAGTTAAATCCTGCTAGCTAAGCCTGTAGTTTAAAAAGTCTATTAGATTTTAATACAATAGTATAATAGACTTCAGTACAATTATTGATGCATTTTTACTACTTTTCTAAAGAAAAGGTAAATTCAATATATTTCAAGTGTAAAAATAGCCACTTTAGAAAAGGAACAATAAAGCCACATAAACATCAAAGGTCTATGGGCTCAGGTCAGCCCATTATTACTCTGAAGTAAGCTGAAACTCCACAGACTGCACCATCGGAATGTGAGACATGGCAATCAGCCTCTTGCACATGACATTGGAGAATAACATTACTCTCCCAATCCTTCCTGGCTACCAATAAGGCTCTGGGCTGCCTTACTTTAAAATAGTGCTCAACTAGCTCCTGGACCCCAGAAAGGTGTGTACATTTAAGGCTGGATAGGACTGTATAAAAACTCTGAGAACTCTGGCGTATTGGTGAGGGACCAGCGAGGGCAGGATGAATACTACAAATGAGTGTTTGTGAACATTCAGTTGATTCACTTTGACAATATTTGTGACCCGTTCAGTTGCTTTTTGTCAATATCTGTGTTACTAAAGTTTCATTCCCAAGAATGTTCATGGAAAGGGAGAGGAGATGGGAAACTTCATGCAAATCTGGATTCACATGCAAATGCTCATTCAAATACATAGTTGTAAGTACATTTGAACCTGAAGTGCATGTGGCCATCTTGAATGTTGCGTGTGTGTCTGGTAGTCACCCAAACAAGAAGCAGAAACACAAAGCCATGTTAGTTAGATGACCAATGACTACAGCTGGTTGGGAATTTTTCAACAAAATGGCTTTTCTCACTGGAAAATGGCAATTTGTCAAAACCAAAATTTATCATGGGACAGGAGTGATTTCAGTGAGAAAGGGGTCTCAGATCCAGGATGAAATGTCTGGTCAAAACAAATGAGAGCGTGAGAACCTAGAATAGCCAATAGCCTGGTGGTTAGAGCACTCACCCAGAATAGTTCAGACCAGGGCCTTGAACCTCTCCCAAGTGCATACCCTAGCCACCTGGCTATTCTGGGGTGGGTCTCTCTCATTTTCTCCTGTTGGAGCTGTTACACTTTGTTTAATTAAATATTAGTTGGGCCAGAAAACCAGAGATAGTGACTCTATAGCCCAGTGGTTAGAACATTCAGCTGGGATGTACGTAACGTAGGCTCAAATCTCTACTCCAGTGAATATACAAAGTGGAACAGCTCCAACAGGACAAACTAAAAGAGAGCTACTCCAGAATAGCCAGTAGGGCACTCACCTGCTGTGAGAGAGAATGGAAGAGTAGGGACTTAAACATCGCTCTCCCACATCCCAGGTCAGTGCTCTAACCACTTGGCCTGGGGTCTCTCTCTCTGGTTTCTCATGAAAAACTTCAAAAAAAGTCTTGGATTTGTTCTGAAGCAAAGCGAGACATTTTTTGGAATCTCAAAAAAGTTTCACAGTATGGGAAAACCATTTCCCACCAAGTTCTACCAATTGCACAAGGCAAATAGTAAATTCTGAACAACAAATACTCAAATCAAAGTAGCAAATACTTCATATGCAATTAAAAAGCCATTAATTGAATAAGTTAGCAATTCAAACAGATGTGTCAAAAGATAATCTGGGGAAAAAAAGATTAACTAAAAGTGTTTTGTGTGACCATTTATACTTCTAAAATGACTATGTGTACAGCCAAATTATCTGCTGGTGTAAGATGATGCAGTTCTTTCCAGTTAAATATAGTCATGCCAATTTACACCAGCAGGAAACTTGGCCCAATATGACCATGTCTTTAAATTGGATGAATTTTTTCCCCAAGCTTTGGGTTTTTTAAAAAACCAAAACATTTAAAATTAGATGCAAATTTATTGGACAGTAGTTGCCTTCAATTATTAACATGGACTATGATTGACTCTTTACTGGGCTTTTATATTTTAAATAATCTCAGATAATATTACTACCTAGCACTCACATGGTGCTTTTAATCTGTCAAATGTAAAGGGCTTTACAAAGGAAGTCAGTATCATCATCCCATCCTGAATGAGCCACCCTGAATCGTGCTGAACACCCAAACTGCAGGACTCAGAAGCCAGCCACAAATGAAGACACAAGGTTGATTAAGATATTATATTATCCATTTAGGAAGAGATCATTTGACATGTTTGCCATCAGCTTCTTCAGTATAAAATGAGGCTTTTCTGTCTCCTGGTACATTCCTTCTGTCCTATCCACTTCTGCTGCTTTTACTTTCTCCAGTGTCATCAGTTATTGGATTAAACTCTGACAGCTCTCTCTACTTCATTAAAGGTAGTGGAAGCAACACACACTGGGGCAGATTCATTCCAGGTGTAACTCCAGCAGAGTCAACAGAGCTACATCAGAGATGAATTTAGCTCACTGTGTCTTAATCTAGCTAGTGACCCTTCCACCCCACTTAACAGAAGGGTCGTTACACTTTTTCTACCCATGATCTTTATAATTTGAGAGACAATATCTTAATTATGTCTCTACCCACTGCTATGGCAGCTGAAGCATAAGAAAGCCAAGTGAACTACCAAGGTCAGAGCAAGTGAATCAGTATGAGATCTGAAATAAACTGAGTTGCTAACCCTCAGTCTGTTCTTCTGTTGCATTCTTCTGTGCTGTCACCTTATTCAAAAGACTGTTTGCTCTCACTGGATTTAATATAAAGACTAGAATCATATTTCATACACTTTAGGAGCCAATTACATGTAAGCAGGTTTTTATAAATAAAATATTTATGTAGACAGATTAACCAAAACTCCAACCCACATTTCTGATGTTGATACATTTTCTGCAAATGCTAAGGACTGGAGAACTTGATGGTGTTAAAGGTTTAGCAAAGCTCTTGAACTAATTTTTTATATTAACAAAATAAGTGATTCCTAAAATAATTTCCTCCTATAATAAAAATCTCTGCACAATTGTTTTCCCATTTAGACAAAAAAGCTCTGATCATCACAACCACAGAAGGAGAAGTAGCACTTGGCAAACACACACGTGCAAGTGTATTTAAAGGTAATGTTTGTACTTGGTTTCTGAAAGTGAGAGTATAGCACAGGGTTCACAGTTTGCGTCACTAGAAATGGAGTGGAAACCTTGTAGAGAATTTGGAATGTCCTCCCCTGGCAGATGCTTTAAGACCCTTGATGCGTGATACAATGTGGTTGGTTCCAACAGCAAAACATTAGTTTTTTTCAGAAGAGATTTAAGCCCCAGAGACAAGTAATCTGTGAAGGCAGCATCCGTTTTAGGGATGAACTGCACTCAGGGCAAGGAAATCATCCGAATACTCCTTTCAGTGCGGTAGCAGAATGGTAACAAGAGGCTCCCGAGAGACCCCCCCATAGCATAGCACTGCCTGGAGTGGGTACTTCTATATAGATTCTATGAAAAACCAAGAGCCATGTGGGTTCCAGTGTGGCGCCAACAATAATGAGGGGTTGTTTGGTCAGCACGAGTGAGGAGGGACCACCACCAGTGGGGGAAAATAAGGGCAAAAGTAGCAAAATGTCCAGCAAGATGACCAGTACATCAAAGACAGATTTCTTAATCTGTTCAACCAAAGATCTTTTAAAATCTTGTTAGTTCTCTCTTCCTCCACCTTAATGCTTCCACAAGTAGCATACCCAGACATACAGTACACTATAACAAATGTAGAGTGTTAACAAAGATACGGCCTTGTCCTCCAAGCACTTCCTTAAAACATTCCTCTGCCCTGATGCCTACAAAAAAAGAAAAAAAGAAAAAAAAAAACCCTCAACAATAGTCAGCTTCTGTGCTGTGACTACTGCTTATCGTGGTGCTGGGCTTCTCATTGTATTGTAGCAATCAATTTGTGCTACAGGAAGCTGCAGAACAATCTGAGTACAACACAATTTAATGGAGGCCAGACAGTGATACCATCATGCTGTCAGATTTAAAGAGAATAACAAATTCAGTGCAACTTCATGGAGCATCGTTGTGCTGCTAACACTTTAATAATGGCTCCTACCAAGCCTGTGAGGATCCAGGGGTAAATCTGCTGACAGAGGAGAGAGATGAAGAAGTGGGAAATACAGTTTTTCTTTTAAAACAAACATGTTTTCTCATAATCATAACCAAGGAAGGAGGCAAGATTATTCAAGCCAACAGGTGTATATGGAGTGCACTTTACTTCAAGTGTTTATACTGTACTTTGTGACTGAAAAATATGCTGAGCATAGCAAGGCCATAATACTGCAGCAAGGGAGGTCTAGGTTGGACATTAGGAAAAAGTTCCTAACTGTCAGGGTGGTTAAACACTGGAATAAATTGCCTAGGGAGGTTGTGGAATCTCCATCTCTGGAGATATTTAAGAGTAGGTTAGATAAATGCCTATCAGGGATGGTCTAGACAGTATTTGGTCCTGCCATGCGGGCAGGGGACTGGACTCGATGACCTCTCGAGGTCCCTTCCAGTCCTAGAATCTATGAATCGGAAGTGAAGACCTATGGGATGCAGGATTATCAACCCGAGGCTATTTTTTGCAAACAGCTGACACTTTGTGCAATGTACTCCAATGCAAAGGCACAAAGTTTGCTCTTCCGAAATATTTTATGGGCCACAAAGGACAAACCATCTTTACCAAGATGGATAAACAGTGGTCAAGGAGGGGTTGAACTCTATCAAGAGGCAGGGAAGTCATCCAAAGCATAATATCAGTTTAGTAGCAAAATTTTAACAAGGGGCTCCTGGGAGCCCCTGAAAATCCCCACCAGACCATCACTGTCATGGAGTCCTGAAGTAATGTCATGTAGCTACAATCAAGAAGCCAAAGCCAAGACTCAGAGGTGTCACTAAAACTTCAATGTCCATCAGCACATCAGGGCACTGTGTCACAGAGCCACATAGCACTTATTTCCCAAGGGCCCTGCCCTGCAGCCCTTCCCCTCAATCCCTTCTCAGACACGTCACGTAATGACACCAATGGGAGTTTTCCTGTGTGAGGACTGACAGTAAAATTCAAACCAGTACCAAGTACCCACAAGGGGCAATATCTCCTATATCAACCCCGCATATGCTCTACATCAAAGCTGATATGAGGACGTTGGGCCTTGTGCAGACACTGTGCACAGGAATGAATCTCACTCTGTGTCAGTTCCTACAGGTGATTCTCCCCACATGTTGTAAGGAGATTTTTTGTAAGAAAATACAAATCTGGGCTGTATAGATCTTGAAACTGCAGTTGCTTGCTAGAGGAGAGCACAGCGTGGTCGAAGGCTGCCAGACCTAGCAGTCAGAGCCAGAGTCTGCAATCAAGTCAGAAGTCAGCCAGGTCAGGATACTGGGAGGTCAGAAACAGGAGACAAACTGGAGGTCAGGAACCACAAGTCAGATGCAAGGAGTCAAGCTGAGTTGGGATTCCAGGAAATCGAGCTGGGGAGCAGGAAGCACAAGGCCCACAGTTCAAAGCAAGGTGAAGCCCAATTGCTCAGAGATCATCTTGTTCCTGCTTCAGTAGGGCCAGCTGGCCAATCAGCCCCTCTGGGACTCTAGCAATTTGACCTTTTTGGTGGAGCCTCTCACTGGGGCCGTGCTTTGTGGGTCCCAGGTAAGTTATTGTCAGTAGGCTGCCAGGTGGAAGGTTGGTGCAGCTGTTCCCATGGCCCTTATGGGCCTGGGTTTGAGACCTATGGATCATGACAGACTATAGAAATAAATGGAGATCTTTATTTGCTTTAGGCAGAGTTGTGTTGTATTTGATTTAAACCAATTTAGTAACTTTCACCCAGAAAGCTATTGAGGGACCCCAGTGCAAGAAAGGAGAGAAGAACGGTGACATTTATATCACTTTTACAAATAACATCACGTAATTGCCACAGTTTTAGAGCCACTGCAGTGCACCAGCAGCTTTACATCATTCTGACTTAATGCACAGACAATAGACAAGTTTCAGCACAAGCAGCACCTGTCTCTGCAATTCCTCTTATGCTTCCTCAGACTCGGTGATCATACACCTTACATTGCATCTGGGCGATAGTTCAAATCAATCTGTTTCCATCCATACCAATGTATTTCCCAGGGACTAACTACTTACAGCCCCTTTGGTCCTGCAATCACTTTAAACTCCACAGAGCAGAGTTTTCAAGCTGTATTTTACCCATTTAATGCTGTAGGGCTTTAATTGCATGAAAACAGGTGTTCTGCTCAGATTCATCCCCCAAATAACTAAACTACAATTGTTAAAACCTACATTAAAAAGACACGATTAGCATATTGCACAATACAGTTTTTAAAACAGTAAGACGGAGCCTTGAAGCTGAACAGAGTGGGAGCTGAACATTTTCAAATCTACAAACCAATAAATTAACAGAACATGAACTAAAAGAGAAATCTGATTACACCAAATTGCCAGCCAGATGCCAAGAATGCTATCATCATAGTTAACAAACATTTACTAACTTCACACCTTTGCTCTAAAGGCCATTCCATTTTTTTTAAAAAAAATCTATTTTTAACTCCAACTGCAGTGTCTAGCTGGCACAACCAGGATGCAAGTTGTGTTACAAGCAAGCTAGACTTCCTGACACTGGTTAACATGCCAAATTCTCCTAGCATAGACAAGTCATTAAAATATCCATGAAACAATTTTGGCACATTGAACGGAGTTCCCAGAAGGTCATGAGCCATGTTAATCAGAAACTACCACAACCCAGCCAGGCCTGGGCACACAATTGTGTCGCACATTTTTATCTTCTTTTAAAACATATGGATTGTGGATCCAAACCAAGTTATGTTCTTTCACTTGGTCTAGAACTGGATAGTGAAGAGGATAGGGTTAAGGGCAAAAGACAAAAATCCCCAACTCAACCCTGACACTGCATAAGTGTCTCGCACTCTGCATAAGTCTCAATGTTTTCTGATAAGAGCAGCATCTTCAGAAAGGCAAGTCATGATGCCTGTGCACCACAAAAATATATCAAACATCTACAGGTTGAGAATTAAATGTCTATATTGTGGCCTTAGGTAGCCACAATACTTCCTAATGTGCAACTGGAGAGCAGCCACTGCAATACCTTTGACAGGGAGTAGCCTGTCCTCTTTTCTGTATAGGTTCTTATATCATGCCCATCACTTTAGTATCTGCTCCCCTACCAAAGAGCCAGTTTGGAACATGAAAGTGGGCTATGGCTGTGGCTCCTCCCACCCACTTGGGGAATTCAAGTGCTACAGGAAGAAAGGCTGCATGGAATTCAAGGACTGCAATTGGCCTATGCCCCAGCAGTTTGTTTCACAAAAACGGTAACAAAACAGTGATTTTACTAGAAGAGTAAATTATGTTTAAACACTACATTTGGCATGTCATTGGAGCAGTTTCTGTAGATTTTGGATTCTGATAAACTAGCTATTTGATTGTACTAGGTCCTTTGGAGCAAGTCACGCTCCAAATAGTAATGATGCTTTTACTTATAAATGACAAAGAGCCTCTGGCTTATTTTTTAAACACACATTAAGTTTTGGCAAAAGGTAGATTTTATGCTGTTTTTTACCAGCACCTGTAAGGTATTATTAAAACATAATACAAGATGGCTTCTCTTCCTGGTTCTAATGCATTTTCTTTGAATGATATGTAAACCTCAAAATTATCTGCAGCTCTATGTCTGTTTTTATTATGGTTGAAATGACCCTTATTATTTGTATAGTTCTGTCTCTCTCAAGCTTCAGGAAATTCTAAAAGAGCCTCCATAGACAGGCAAATACTACGTGTGTGTGATAGTGGGCATGATTCCTCAATACTGGCTTTTTCTCGGACCTCCTGTAAGAATTCTGTCATTTGAAGAGACTCAGTTACAAATCAATGCCACAGATTCACTTTCTGCTTAAATATCAAATTCACCTGATATGTGAAAGACCCATACCATAACCACTAGTGCATAGTGTGATGTGTATGGATTTAGCATTTAGTGGATTTGGAAACAATAGAGTAGTTAATATTCATCTGAGTGGTCATTTATTTTGGTAATATACCGAGCTTACCCTAACTAAATATTACGTTTCTTATGATGACATTTACTCTTCTTTTAATACTTTATATTATATTCCTTCAAAGCATGACCTGTTCAGTAGACCTTTAAGCACACTAACTTTTGTCTGGATTAATTTATGAAGTCTATATTATGTGCATAAAATCTTGAATCCAAAATTCAGTGAATAAAAAGATCACAGCAAATATTGACACTGAAGATGATCACCCTAAATCCACGGCAGTTTTCCCTGTTGTGGACATAAAACAATGTTCTATTCAGGTTTTAAAAGAAATTCTGGCACATCTCAAGCTGAGGAGGTTATATTCCATGGTCTATAGATGAATAAGTGGGGCGGGGCTGCAATTTGTCCCTGTGTTCTCACCCCGAGAGATGGTGCCTCTTTGTCAGGACTGAAGCATATAAGTAGACTGACATGGGGACACTTAAATTGCTGCTGTCCATGTTAGACATCTGTGTCACTAAACAGAGAATTTCAGCTTCCATTCTGACACCTTTTGAAAGGACTAAATTCATTTTAAGAGAGTCATGCACAGGTTTAATTAGATTGTTCCAATTCTAAATACAGTCAAAAAAACCAAAATCACATTCATAATTTGAACTGCAATTATTACATGACAAAGATCAGTGAAGACCAGTTTCCTGTTTCCCAGGGATATAGCTACATACTAATATGCACTGAGCAGAGTCAGTAGCATTGAAATCAGAGTATCTCTGCCATTGTATCTAGTCAGAAATTATATATTCGACTGTCTGGGGAAATGTTACACATAGTTATGGGGCAACAGCCACCACCTGGAAAACAAAGGAAAACACTCTGGCCACCCCACTCATTTGGAATAACTGTTGTGATGGGTCCCCCCCCCTTTGGGGTGCCACCTGGAACTGGGGTACCACTGAGCCAGCCTGACCCAACAGCCTGGGCTCCCTTTCACCCTGTAATGCTGTGACAAGCTGCAGACAGGCTCCTGGTCTCACACTTTCACCTGCACACAAGTAGGGACACACTCAGATGCAGAAACACAAAGACGATGAAATCAGCTCTGCATGGGAAGGCTCAGCTAAGGAATTGTCCAGTACTCAAGTGCACACCCCCTCTAAAGAGTAAACCCAAAATTGTACCATCTTGCGCTGCACAGACAACTGTACAGCGTACGCGCATGAAATTCACCCCCCTCCCTCAAAGTGGAGCGGAATATACACAGCTTTCTGCCCCAAATTATGATTTACACACACACCGGTTTTAGACAAAACAAAAACAAGTCTATTAACTACAAGTCTATTAACTATTAAGTGATTATAAGGGATAGTAAACAGATCAAAGCAGATTACCTAGCAAATAAAACAAAAACACAATCTAAGCTTAATATTATATAATGGTTATAAGTAGCAAATTTTTCTCACCCTAAATGTTGTTTTAGGCACATTGCAGAGCTTCTTGAAGGCAAACTGCACTTGCTTGAAGCTTAAAACTCCAGTTATTCCTTTCACAAGCTAGACAACTCGCTAGCCTGGGTTCAGCCCTTCCCCCCTGGTTTTTGTATCTCTGATGCTTCCAGTGACTTCTTTCTTGGGCGGAGAGTCAGTGAAGAACGGACTACGATGATGTCACTCCCCTGCCTTAAATAGCGTTTGTATATGGCGGGAACCCTTTGTCTCCCAGTTTGATTCCCATCCCCGGTCAGTGGAAAAACACTAGCATTATGATGGAGTCCAGGACCAGGTGACTTGGCCATCTGTCCCTATAAGGTCAGAACAGACATAACTTGGAGGCTGTTTGCAGCGTCCCCAGGAAAGCTTTCCCGGAAGGCTCCCTGGTGGGAGGTTGGCATCTTCAAAGACCTATATAGTTTTCCCTAATGGCCCTTCCTAGCTAGCCATTCAGACTGATTGCATTCTGTCTAGTGGGCATTCCCCAGGTGTAAACACATTTGTAATAGATGCATAGACAATATTCCTAACTTCAGATACAAAAGTTATACATGCATACAAATAGGATAATCATATTCAGTAAACTATAACCTTTTCAGTGATACCTGACATGACCTATCTAGTACAAAATACATCATAGTTATGCCATAATCATATCATAACAATATCTCTATGAAGAATATGGGGTGAAGTGTCACAACTGTAACAGCACAGGAGCATATTCAGCCAGCCAGAGCATCTAAACCAGGGGTTCTCAGACTTTTGTACTGGTGACCCCTTTCACACAGCAAGCCTCTGAGTGTGACCCCCCCTTATACATTAAAAACACTTTTTTATATATTTAACACCATTATAAATGCTGGAGGCAAAGCAGGGTTTGGGGTGGAGGCTGACAGCTCACGACCCCCCATGTAATAATCTCATGACCCCCTGAGGGGTCCCGACCCCCAGTTTGAGAACCCCTGATCTAAACTGTCTCATCTTCCTGGTTTTGAAAAGAAAGGATTGCTAGGCAATAGAAGAATATCTATAGCACAGTGAGTTTATTGGAGCCTAAGCAAAGCCTGCAAGCTCTTAAAAGCAAATGTAAATATCTGGCTTTTTTGGGAAGAAGAGTGTGGGAAAAGTTCTAAACCTATTTTCAAGAGTGCTTGATAGCAGCTGTGTAATGTTACTTGGGCTTAATGTTGCCATATTATTGCCTCCCAAGAACTTGCAAGTATTAAACTATTCAGGTTGGTTTCAACATCTTAAGCCTTCCTAGGACCTGATCAGGTAATATAAGTAGGAGCCAACCAAGGAGATATGATTGGATCCATATCCAGCTTAGGTTAGATTTAGATGTAGATGCAACAGCATCAAAATCTTACAAGCTGTTTCCATAAGCTCTTGAGTCAGACAGGCAGAAATTTTGCAAGATCTACTGAACTCAGGAGATAGTGGCCACATTCAAAACAGAATTGAAAAACAGGCCCCTTCTGTTTTTTGCTTCCAACCTTAACCAAGTCCACACAGACAAGTTTATATCCAGGGATTCGAATCTGAAAGTTGAAGGTTTTCAGATTCAAAGTTTTGATTTTGAATCATCTCCAGTTAAGGATCCCCCATTCCTACTTCAATTGAAATAAATGACGAAACACCAATTGACTTTCAATGGGAGCAGGATTAGGCCCATAAGTAAGAGCTACTAACCTTGTGAATATAGAAAGTACACTCTTCTCCCTCACTTGTTAGGCAATGGGAGCATATACTAACAAAAGGCAAAGAAGGAATAGGAACTTCAGAAATGTCTAAAGGTCTAGCTATAATTGTGTATCATGGTCTTGCCAGTTAAAAAGCATGAGGAAATACCTGGTTTCTGTGCTAAGCAAGAGCTTTTGGCTGAATCTGGCATTGGGTCATGAAAAGAGATTTTGAACTTCCAGTTTCCTTGCTGAAGAGGGTTTGTATTTTAATTTCCTATTACTCACTTTCAAGTTAAACACAGGCACACTCACCTTTGAATCTTGAAGATGTATTTTAATTGATTCTCTGAATATTTTAAGGTCAATTAATTCCATGGATGTTGCAAACACTGCATTTTCTTTATTCCAACTGCTGTTCTAATCATGTTCATTAACAGGATTACTTTTACCTGCCAGCTAATGTTTTACGTTACATTAATAAATCTTCTGTTTGCTATCTGAGCTGAGTGGACAAATAAAATGAATTACCCAATCCTATGATTTTCCACGAGTCTAGCACTATTCTATCATTAGAATGTCATTCTATCAAGGGAATGAACTAGATAAAGGTGACAAAATGAAAAATATATGCATATATTTTTATTTTAAAGTGTACTGTTAACACAGCCCTTTCCTTGTTATAAGTCAACAAGGTTTTTCCTTGTGTTCTTTGTTGTGGTGGAAGCCTTATGGAATGTTTAGCTTTCATTGTTTATTATAGCTGTCAATCATTCATATATTGCGCGTGTTTATGGACTTTATGTCCTATTCATATTTGTAGGAAACACCAACAAAGTGATATAATAAGAAATACATCATGCCATCCTACTGATTGACTGGATAGACATATATTCTAGAAAGGCCCACTGCAAAAATAATTTGCACTTGTACTATTTCCATGTAGTTCTAAGTTAATTTTTAAAAAGCTCTGAACTACTGCCAGCAGCACATGTGCACTGAAGATAAAATGTAACAGCAATTAATCCAATCCTTTTTGATTTAGTGTTAATTTAACCCAGTGGATTATGCTTTGTTTTACATGCAATTGTGTTGATCCTACTACATATCAGAGAGCCCCCAAATCAACCAAGCTGCAACCCAAAATTGGAATTAAAATGGTGAATCCCTTTCTCCTTCTCTGAAGCATCTATTCCTCCAAAGAAAGAAAGGCGAGTCATGAAGAGTGGCATCTTTAATACAAGGTTGATAAAATTGCATCTGAAAAATGTCAAGATTAGCAGGTGGGTGCAACAGAGCCTGCCAATAGACTCAACTGTGCATTGGTCAGTTACAGATTAAATACGTCAAAGTAAAAGGAGAAAATGGCATCATCAATATGCTCAGACACAAACTGTTAGTACAGTAAGCTCCCGATCCAGCAAACATTTATGCATGTGCTTTACTGTGAGTAGTTCCTTGGAGCTCAATCGGAATTACTCAGGATATTAAAGTTAAATACACCTCTACCCCGATATAACGCGACCCAATATAACACGAATTTCGGATATAACACGGTAAAGCAGTGCTCCGGGGGGGCAGGGCTATGCCCTCTGGTGGATCAAAGCAAGTTCGACATAATGCGGTTTCACCTATAACGCAGTAAGATTTTTTGGCTCTGAAGGACAGCGTTCTATTGGGGTAGAGGTGTACATGCACTGGTGTTCGGGGCCTGACTACTCAGAATCCCCCTCTGTTTTCAAAATAATACTAAAGGGGTTCAAAATGATGAATTTTATTGTAATGGCAACCAGTGAGTTAAGAACTACTAGGACTAATTGTATAATACTTCCGTTCTAACACAATTCCTAAACTGCAGGACTAATTCAGATACTTGTTGTGGCCTATCTGATTAGTGTCTGGCTGCTTTATTTTCTGTTACACACAGCTTTCACTGCCATTTCAAGCATATAAGGTTTTCTGGGCATACGTCCCTTCATTATACTCCCATTATCAACATGTTTTGGCGTTTACGGGAAGGCCTAGATTCAGAAATGATGTCATTTGTTCACATGGACACCAAGTAAAGTTCAACTGTAGTTCAGGCTTAGTTAAGGATTCATTAATAGACACTTCACATAACGTGCTACCATGTTCTCTTTCTTATTTCTCCCCCCCCCCCCCCCCCCCCCCCCTTTTTTTTTTTTTTTTTTGCAGCTGAGAATAATTAACTGTTCCTTTGTGAATGTCATTTGTTCTCAAGGAATTAAATGCCACCTTATTTCCCAGAACAAGGATTCACCTGTCATAATTATAGCTTCATTTCAGGAGAAAAAAAATCATAATTTATTACAGATTGTTGAGCATGTGCGATAGGTTTAAACGTCTTTGAAAGTAAATTGTGGCATGTCATGAAGGGCTTTTGCCATCACTGTAATTGATTTATAATTTTGCATTTAAAATTAACAACATTCACCCATTGTTCTTTTATTATGTAAGACTTTTATTATGTAAGGCAGGGAATTTAGAATTGTGTGTTCAGTTCAGGTCACCACAGTACTGTTATGATAATAATAAATGTATACTAGTTTAAAAAATAAAAATGATACAGGAAGGGACACTGAGGCCAACCCCAGCACTAAAAAGATGAGCTTGAGGTTGAAAACTGTTAAAAAACTAAATCTCTGTGGCCTTGAAAAAGGAGATTTAAGAGGGATTTATTTGAATTATATTAACTTTAAAACACAAAAATAACCAAGATTACTTTAATGTCACAGCCATGATTTAAAACCCCCCAATAAAAGACAATTCAGAGTTAACGTGGAACTACTGGGACAAATTCTACACTCTTACACACCAGTTTAAAGCCAGAGTAATTCTGTGGCAAAATATAGCTGTGCAATTGTATCCTTCCTATAATTCCTAAACTTACCCTGGGATTTCAGTTTCAGAAGGTATCTTCACTTTGCCCTGAACAATCCTATAAAGTTACACACTGTTAAATGTCTAATGAATCCATCCTAGAAGTGGCTGTGTTTTTGTGGCAGCTACAATAATGTGGGCATAATTCTGATCTTCATTGCACTCGTGTATATCCAGAGTAACTCTATTTAGGTCAATCTGAATGTGCATGGAATGAAATGGATAGCTGAATCTGAGCCACTTATTACACATGGTATTTATTTAATCATTTACAAGTACTGGCCTTGATTCTGACCTCAGCAGTTTTATACCAGCATGACTTCAATGGGTTTCACGCCTCAGTTACACCAGTATAAGCGAAAACAGAATTAGTCCCCTTAACTATGGCCTGGTCTACACTACGAGTTTAGGTCAAATTTAGCAGCGTTAAATCGAATTAAGCCTGGACACGTCCACACGACAAAGCCCTTTTTTTCGACTTAAAGGGCTTAAACCAGTATCTTCGACTTAAACCAGTATCTTTACTCCACCTCCGACGAGAGGATTAGCGCTGAAATCGGCCTTTCCGGGTTGGATTTGGAGTAGTGTGGACGGAATTCGATGGTATTGGCCTCCGGGAGCTATCCCACAGTGCTTCATTGTGACCGCTCTGGACAGCACTCTCAACTCAGATGCACTGACCAGGTAGACAGGAAAAGCCTCGCGAACGTTTGAATTTCATTTCCTGTTTGCCCAGTGTGGAGAGCACAGGTGACCACGCAGAGCTCATCAGCACAGGAAACCATGATGGAGTCCCAAGATCGCAAAAGAGCTCCAGCATGGACCGAACGGGAGGTACGGGATCTGCTCGCTATATGGGGAGACGAATCAGTGCTAGCTGAACTCCGTAGCAGTAAACGAAATGGCAAAATATAAGAAAAAGTCTCAAAGGCCATGAAGGACAGAGGCCATAACAGGGACCCACAGCAGTGCCGCGTGAAAATTAAGGCGCTAAGGCAAGCCTACCACAAAGCCAGAGAGGCAAACGGAAGGTCCGGGGCAGAGCCGCAGACATGCCGCTTCTATGCGGAGCTGCATGCCATGCTAGGGGGTGCAGCCACCACTACCCCAACCCTGTGCTTTGACTCCATCAATGGAGAATCACGCAACAGGGAAGTGGGTTCGGGGTACAAGGAAGATGATGATGAAGACAATGAAGATAGCTCACAGCAAGGAAGCGGAGAAACCGGTTTCCCCAACAGCCAGGATATGTTTATCACCCTGGACCTGGAACCAGTAACCCCCGAACTCACCCAAGGCGTGCTCCCAGACCCTGAGGGCGCACAAGGGACCTCTGGTGAGTGTACCTTTGTAAATATTACACATGATTTAAAAGCAAGCGTGTTTAATGATTAATGATTAATTTGCCTGGCAATCGCGGCCAGTACAGCTACTGGAAAAGTCTGTTAACGTGTATGGGGATGGAGCGGAAATCCTACAGGGACATCTCCAGAAAGCTCTCCTTCATGTACTCCCAAAGCCTTTGCAAAAGGTTTCTGGGGAGGGCTGCCTTATCCCGTCCGCCATGGTAGGACACTTTACCACGCCATGCCAGTAGCACGTAGTCTGGAATCATTGCATAACAAAGCATGGCAGCATATGGTCCCGGTGTTTGCTGGCATGCAGACAACATCCATTCCTTCTCTCTCTTTGTTATCCTCAGGAGAGTGATATCATTCACGGTCACCTGGTTGAAATGGGGTGATTTTATTAAGAGGTGCCCGTTCCTGCTCGGCTGAACAGAAATATTCCCCGCTGTTATCCACGCGGTGCGGGGGAGGGGTGGAGTGATCATCCCAGAGAATTGGGTGTGTGGGGGGTAGGGGGGTTAGTTGGGTTTGTGCTGCATGTTAACCCGGAAACCACAGCCCCTCCTTTTACACTGCAAACCCATTTTAAATGGCCAACCCAATGGGTGCTTGGTATGGGAAATGAGGGCGCTGCTGTTTGAAACCATTCCCACATGTAATGAAGGTTAAAAAAGCCAAAAGACTGGGGCTTACCATGGCTGCCTGCAAGCCGAATTCTGTTGCCTGGCACTGTGTGAGTGATCTCTCACACCAAACCGGCAGGCCCTCAATATAAGAGGAAAAATCGACCTTGTAACGAAAGCACATGTGCTGTGTAATGTGAACAGCAAAATTTTAACGTGAAAGAGTGTACCCATTGTTCTCTAAAATGTGTCTTTTTAACCACCTCTCCCTTCTCCTCCACCAGCTGCAAATGTTTCTCCTTCGCAGAGGCTAGTGAAGATTAGAAGGAGAAAACGGCGGACTCGGGATGATATGTTCTCGGAGCTCCAGATATCCTCCCACACTGACAGAGCACAGCAGAATGCGTGGAGGCAGTCAATGTCAGAGTGCAGAAAAGCACAGTATGAATGAGAGGAGAGGTGGCAGGCTGAATCGCGGGCTGAAGAGAGCAAGTAGCGGGCTGAAGAGGATAGGTGGCGTCAGATTGCTGACAGAAGGCAAGAGTCGATGCTCCGGCTGCTGGAGCATTAAACTGATATGCTCCAGCGTATGGTTGAGCTGCAGGAAA
The DNA here is from genome assembly GCF_002925995.2 of Terrapene triunguis. NCBI lineage: Eukaryota > Metazoa > Chordata > Testudines > Emydidae > Terrapene > Terrapene triunguis. The sequence continues at coordinate 72,492,583 of NW_020664409.1, forward strand.
GGCAGCAGGAGCAGAGACCGCCGCTACAGCCCCTGTGTAACCAACAGCCCTCCTCCCCAAGTTCCATAGCCTCCTCACCCAGACGCCCAAGAACACGGTGGGGGGGCCTCCGGCCACCCAGTCACTCCACCCCAGATGATTGCCCAAGCATCAGAAGGCTGGCCTTCAATAAGAGTTAAAGTTTTAAAGTTTTAAACTGCAGTGTGTCCTTGTCCTTCACTTCTCCCCCACCCCTCCCGGGCTACCTTGGCAATTATCCCCCTAGTTGTGTGATGAATTAATAAAAGAATGCATGAATGTGAAGTAACAATGACTTTATTGCCTCTGCAAGCGGTGCTCGAAGAGGGGAGGAGAGGGTGGTTAGCTTACAGGGAAGTAGAGTGAACCGGGGAGGAGGGGTTCATCAAGGAGAAACAAACAGAAGTTTCACACCGTAGCCTGGCCAGTCACAAAGCTGGTTTTCAAAGCTTCTCTGATGCGCACCGCGCCCTGCTGTACTCTTCTAACTGTCCTGGTCTCTGGCTGTGCATAATCAGTGGCCAGGCGATTTGCCTCAACCTCACACCCCGCCATAAATGTCTCCCCCTTACTCTCACAGATATTGTGGAGCGCACAGCAAGCAGCAATAACAATGGGGATATTGGTTTCGCTGAGGTCTATCCGAGTCAGCAAACAGCACCAGCAGGCTTTTAAACATCCAAATGCACATTCTACCACCATTCTGCACTTGCTCAGCCTATAGTTGAACAGGTCCTGACTACTGTCCAGGCTGCCTGTGTACGGCTTCATGAGCCATGGCATTAAGGGGTAGGCTGGGTCCCCAAGGATAACTATAGGCATTTCAACATCCCCAACGGTTATTTTCTGGTCCGGAAAGAAAGTCCCTTCCTCCAGCTTTTGAAACAGACCAGAGTTCCTGAAGACGCGAGCATCATGTACCTTTCCCAGCCATCCCACGTTTATGTTAGTGAAACGTCCCTTGTGATCCACCAGGGCTTGCAGCAGCATTGAAAAGTACCCTTTTTGGTTTATGTACTTGGTGGCTTGGTGCTCTGGTGACAAGATAGGGATATGGTTTCCGTCTATCGCCCCACCACAGTTAGGGAATCCCATTGCAGCAAAGCCATCCACTATGACCTGCACGTTTCCCAGAGTCACTATCCTTGATATCAGCAGGTCTTTGATTGTGTTGGCTACTTGGATCACAGCAGCCCCCACAGTAGATTTGCCCACTCCAAATTGATTCCCGACTGACCGGTAGCTGTCTGGTGTTGCAAGCTTCCACAGGGCTATCGCCACTCGCTTCTCAACTGTGAGGGCTGCTCTCATTCTGGTATTCTGGCACTTCAGGGCAGGGGAAAGCAAGTCACAAAGTTCCATGAAAGTGCCCTTACGCATGCGAAAGTTTCGCAGCCACTGGGAATCATCCCACACCTGCAACACGATGCGGTCCCACCAGTCTGTGCTTGTTTCACGGGCCCAGAATTGGTGTTCCACGGCATGAACCTGCCCCAGTAACACCATGATTTGCACATTGCTGGGGCCCATACTTTGGGAGAGGTCTATGTCCATGTCAATTTCTTCATCACTCTCGTCGCCGCGCTGCAATCGCCTCCTCACCTGTTTTTGCTTTGGCATGTTCTGGCTCTGCATATACTCCAGGACAATGCGCGTGGTGTTCATAGTGCTCATAATTGCCGCGGTGATCTGAGCGGGCTCCATGATCCCAGTGCTATGGCCTCTGGGCTGAAAAAAGGCGCGAAACTATTGTCTGACGGAGGAAGGGAGGGGTGAGTGACGACATGGCTTACAGGGAATTAAAATCAACAAAGATGGCTGTGCATCAGGGAGAAACACAAACAACTGTCACACAGAATGGCCCCCCCAAAGATTGAACTCAAAACCCTGGGTTTAGCAGGCCATTGATTTCATGGAGGGAGGGGGAAGCAAATGAATACCGAACAAATCTGGTCCATCTATCTTTTACATCTTAGGCTGGCAGCAGACGGTGCAGCATGACTGATAGCCATCGGCATCTTCGGGTGCTTGGCAGAAAATGGTGCATTACGACTGCTAGCCATCATCATCAAGACGGTGCAATAGGACTGCCGGCAGGACTGAGTCTCCAGGAGACAAAACATGTCTGCCCAGGCGCCTCTGACCGAACTCACTGAGGAGTACGACGATTATGGATACCAGTCGTAATACAGCATCTGCTGCCAAAAGGCAAGGAGCTGCTGCTGTATAGCAATGCAGTCCCACGTCTGCCAGCACCCAGATAGCCGATGACAGCTACCAGTCATACTGCACCGTCTACTGCCAAAAGGCAATTAGGTGCTGCTGTGTAGCAATGCAGTACCACATCTGCCGGCACCCAGATGACATATGGTGATGGTGAGCTGAGCTGAGCTGAGCGGGCTCCATGCTTGCCGTGGTATGTCGTCTGCACAGGTAACCCAGGAAAAAAGGCGCGAAACGATTGTCTGCCGTTGCTCTCACGGGGGGGGAGGGAGGGGGCTGACGACATGTACCCAGAGTCCCCCGCGACACTGTTTTTGTCTCATCAGGCATTGGGATCTCAACCCAGAATTCCAATGGGTGGCGGAGACTGCGGGAACTGTTGGATAGCTATTCACAGTGCAACGCTCCGGAAGTCGACGCTAGCCTCGGTACTGTAGACGCGGTCCGCTGACTTAATGCACTTAGAGCATTTTATGTGGGGACACACACAATCGACTGTATAAAAACGATTTCTATAAAACCAGCTTCTATAAATTCGACCTAATTTCGTAGTGTAGACATACCCTAAGTATTTCTCACACACCTATATGAGTAGGGTGACATTAGCTCTGTTTTACAGATGGAGAAACTGAGCAAGAAAGGTAAAGTGATTAGTTTGCCACAGGCTACAGGAAAAATATGGGATTAGAACTCAAGACCTATAGAAACCCACCTTTGGGCTCAGTCCTTTAGACCACTATGCCTTCCTAGGCCCAGGTCTACACTAGCGGGGGGGTCGACCTAAGATACGCAACTTCAGCTACGCGTATCTTAGGTCGACTTACCTGGCCGTGAGGACGGCAACAAGTCGACCGCTGCCGCTCCCCCGTCGACTCCGCTTCCGCCTCTCGCGAGCTGGAGCTCTCAAGTCGATGGGGAGCGTGATCGGGGATCGATTTTATCGCGTCTACACTAGACGCGATAAATCGACCCCCGATAGATCGATCATTACCAGCTGATCCGACGGGTAGTGAAGACCTGCCATAAGGCAAGTACTCTCTCTATGCTATATAGAGTTTGCATACTAATGGCGGTACAAAAAGATTAGTTTGCTTATACATTGCCTTTAAAGGGGGTAGGCGCCTGACTCTCTTCCATAATATCTACAATTCTGAGAACCAGAATCTTTTGGAATTCATCAGTTAATGGAAGCAGTCTACCAAAGCAGAGAGCCATCACTCCAGCCTGAAGCAAACAATGATCATTATTCAACCACTGGTCCCCCACCAAAAAAGAGCTTCTATTCTCCACTTCCTCTCTCTTCCCAGTGCCTGTGGTTGTCTAGTGCCTTGACAAAGCTTTCCACTTTCTGAGTATGCTTAGAACATTGGGGTTGCAGCATCATTAACAGTTTCATTATTTAAGGGAAAAAATAAGAAAATAAACCCGGTTTTGTATTTTACAGTTTTTCTTGCACACTGAAACAACAAAACAGACGATTTACCATCAGTATGGGTGTCTAGAAGGAAAGCCTAAAACTATAAAGTGAACCCCAGTTTTAGCAAACAAAGTTAAATGTTTAAACATAAAGAAAGCTCCATGGGCGATGGTGTCTCAAAAGGCACCTTTCCTGAGGCTGCTTGCTGCACATGGTGTGCATTCTGTACCATCGGTTAGGGGGCACACATTACCCACCTAAAATGCACCAGAGGGGAGCGAGGCCATGCTACCATCTCCTCCACAACTCTCTTTTGGACAATTTGCCTGCCAGGTGTTTTGCTCAGAGGGCTGTGATTATGATTGGGCCTTGCACAAGTTGGGAGAGATTTCTTGTGTCCCATGCCACCCGCACATCCATGTAAGAGCAAATCTCATTCTACCCCTTGGTGGGGGGGGGGGGGGAAACAAGAGAAGGATGTGGTCCTGCACTGACCACAATAAACTTTTCCACAACCTACAGTAGATGGAAGAAGAAATTGTGCATTCCTGATGCTGAAGGAATGTATGTCGGAACCTGAAACTGTTGAGAAATTGTTTAAAGACAGTTCATGCTAGTGAAAATATCATCATGTAATGCTGGCAAGGTCAGTGTCAACTTGGATTACCTGCCATGCAAGTGCCAACCGTGCATGATTTATTTGCCTTGGGCTAGTCTAACTTATGTTTCCAACTTTCCAAAGACTTTCTTTTGTATCATTGTTGAATTATACAGGACAAGCATAATGTAGATTATATTGTATAGACATTGATTATAGAGATTGGAATCTGACATTGCTCTGAACCTCTTCATCACATTAGAAGAGTTCAGGAAGTATTTCCTTTGATTTCCTTCACATATGTAAACCATGCACAGCTTTTCTTCATTCATCTAATCCACCTATACAGCAGAGTGTCCTTTCACACACTGGAAAATCTACAGCTGCCTTATCAAAGTTACATCAGGCTGAGAAAGCCAATTCCAGTCAGTACCCTTGTTTTCATTCGCCATTCCCTCCACTGTGTGCTTCTGGGAATGTTGGGTGTCTCTTGCACAGGGGATGTAAGTTAAAGTGTGCGTAGAGAGAGGGAACTTGGGGGGGAGGGGGAGATAATCTTTCCTGTTTACAAGCAAGCAGTTTGAGCACACCCCCACACAGCTGCCAGAGATGCCAATCATGGAAACAGGCACCCACAGCTGCAAGCAATAGAGAAAATATAGCCTGCTACAAAAGCAAGAGTACAGAGAAGGAAGGGGAGGCAGAAAGGCCTGGGACAACTGAGGGGTAACAGCCCTGCACCAGGCTACCTTCAAGAAAGCAGCCAAGAGATTGTGGGCCCCTTACTGAATGGGGGAGGCAACCTAGTGACAGAGGATGTGGAAAAATCTAATGTACTCAATGCTTTTTTCGCCTCTGTCTTCACGAACAAGGTCAGCTCCCATTCTACTGCACTGGGCAGCACAGTATGGGGAGGAGGTGACCAGCCCCCTGTGGAGAAAGAAGTGGTTCAGGACTTTTTAGAAAAGCTGGACGAGCACAAATCGATGGGGCCGGATGCGCTGCATCCGAGGGTGCTAAAGGAGTTGGCGGATGTGATTGCAGAGTCATTGGCCATTATCTTTGAAAACTCATGGCGGTCGGGCAAGGTCCCGGATGACTGGAAAAAGGCTAATGTAGTGCCCATCTTTAAAAAAGGGAAGAAGGAAGATCCGGGGAACTACAGGCCAGTCAGCCTCACCTCTGTCCCTGGAAAAATCATGGAGCAGGTCCTCAAGGAATCAATTTTGAAGCACTTCAAGGAGAGGAAAGTGATCAGGAACAGTCAGCATGGATTCACCAAGGGGAAGTCGTG
>NW_020664409.1:72503132-72648877 GCF_002925995.2 Terrapene triunguis
AACACATCCACTGCTTTCCCCTCATCCACAGAGCCAGTTATCTCATCTCATCCTCACACTCTGCCAGATCACAAATCAGGGCTCTAATTGGAAAAAGCAGTGGTGACACTCATCCAAGTACATCCCACAAGCCACACCCCACCCACCTGAGATGCCAAAATGAGATGCCACTTGTAGCAAATTGTGGAAATCTTCAAAAAAAGATCAGGCATACTCGGCTGGTGTGACAGTCCCCATACTGACTAACACCAAGGATTGAACCAGGGATCTCCAATGCCAGAAGGATAAGTTTCTACAGCTTGAGCTAAAGAGCTAGCCACTTTGCCTGAGTGGGGTACCCCAAAACCAAATCATACCAGCCACAAGCTGCATGCACCAGAGAGTTCTATTCAGTGTAGGCTAATAATGCTATTCAGGGCTGGTCTACACTGGGTGGCGGGGGATCGATCTAAGATACGCAACTTCAGCTACGCGAATAGCGTAGCTGAAGTCGAAGTATCTAAGATCGAATTACCTGGGGTCCACATGGCGCGGGATCGATGGCCGCGGGTCCCCCATCGCCGCTCGCTCTGGTGGAGTTCCGGAGTCGACAGTGAGCGCGTTCAGGGATCGATATAATCGCATCTTAACAAGACGCGATATATCGATCCCGGATAAATCGATTGCTACCCGCCGATACGGCGGGTAGTGAAGACGTACCCTCAGTGTAACAGACTTACATCCTCTGTGTAACAGGCCCACAGAGGAACATTGTGCGACATAATGCATGCTGACCAGTGGCTTACACAGGCTCCTAGTGGCATATTCCCTCTCAGTGAGATTTGGATAATGCTGTTCTGCTGGGCTGGGTTAAGGCATAGGGCACAGCAGGCATGTGCCTAAGGCAATAGCTCCCAGGGACTGACATCAGAATCTCTACTTTCATTTTTAGACATTGTTTCTAGCCCTTATGGTCGCAAAGAAAAGCTTGAAAATAAGAACCAAGTGTAACCAATGTAGTGATGTCTGCTTCAGTCAAGTCTGCAAACAGCCTCCAGCAGAGGAAGGAGCAGCAGACCTCAGAGGCAGGGAAGAAGCTTCCCGTTCTCTCACACAGCACCTGCCTGGCTGTTGCTGCTCTAGCAGTAGGACTGGCTGGTCAGGAGCTTTGAATCACTCATTGTGAGAGCTTAATGCACCCTAGAGCAGTGGTTCTCAACCAGGGCCCCTGGTGGGCCACGAGTAGATTTCAGGGGGTCCACCAAGCAGTGCCAGCATTAGACTCACTGGGGTCCAGGGCAGAAACCCAAGCCCCACGGCATGGGGCTGAAGCCTGGGGCCCTGAGCCCTGCCATCCAGGGCTGAAGCCAAAGCCTGAGCAATGTAGCTTTGTGGGGCATGGGGCCCCAGGCAATTGCCCTGCTTGCTACCCCCTAGTGCTGGCTCTGGTTTTTATATGCAGAAAAACAGTTGTTGTGGCACAGGTGGGCCGTGGTGTTTTTATATCATGTTTGGGGGAGGACAGCTCATAAAGTAAAAGGTTGAGAACCCCTGCCCTAGAGCTCCCCACCTCTCCACTGGCCTTTTGGGTCCACAGCTCAGATTGAGAAACAAAATGGTGGTCCCCTCCCAAGCACCCATCCCAGTCATGGCACCAAAATGAGGCACTACTTACAGTAGATTATGCAGATCTGCGACAGTCCGTCTTTACTTACTTTCATGAGCAGTGAAATAGTAAACAATGTAGGCATGTACATTACCATTATTGGCATCTGAGATACCCATTGAGCTGAATGGGGCAGTTTGTGCCTCTCAGAGCTAGCATTTCAGACATCACTGCATCAGGTTACTCATTTCACATTTTTAAGGTTCTCTCTGCAACCATAATGGCTAAAGACTGAAAGTAAATAAATAAACAAAAGTCAATGAAAGCTCGGGGTCTGGAGCACAAGATGGCAGCTTCAAAAAAAGCATCAGATCCCAGACCTGTTGTGACAAGACCCAATTTGGTGGCATAGCAGATAATCCCCAATGATAGCACTTCCCCATCATGTCTAGCTGTTCTATAAGTGATCTTACATAGCCAATCCTTTTTCTAATATCGCTACTCTCTTGCATTAGGGAAAAGTGAACATTTTTATGTGGATGTCATTAAAAACATTGACTTTTAAAATGGCAGGGGTTTCTACGATCATTTTTTAGAGCAGAATTGCACTTTTTAAAAAAAAAACAAAAACAAAAAGTGTTTCTTTTATAAACAATGTTGTAAGCTCTGCTACCCATCAAAACTTGTTAGGATAACAAACTGTTCAAGTCCTGCTGATGTTTACAGTACAATGCAAAATAGGTAAATATAGCCCATATGAATAAAACACTTTACATATCCATTGGGGTACTATTAGATAGATGCTGTAGCCATGATACAGGAGTAATGTATCTAAAAGTTTGTTAAACAGTAAAGTAATTCTCTGTCCACAATCTCTTCTCTTGGTTAAATATGTATATATACTTTTTATTTCATAGATAGGTATTACACTTTTGGAGCCATTTCGCTTTGTCATGCAATTTTATACAATGGGGACACAGATTATCAGTAGGCAGGTCCTTAGGAAAGTGTGTAGAAAAATATACAGCATCTCTGCAATGACCAATTTGCAGACATCAGGTAATTCAGATGTTTGTTTTTTTTAATCAAAATTACCAACCGCCAGATCACACAACAAATTAATTAAATACCAAATTTTAATGTGAAATGACTGTTTTTAAGCAATCGCACCACAAAAAAGGATTCTCATTTAACGTTTTTATACTAAAAAAGGACTAAATTCTGGTCTCTGCATCACAATTCAAAATACATATATGATTTGATGAAATATTTCAAAATTTTGAAATGTTTCCATTTCTCAAAGCTTCTGTTTTGTGTGACTTTTCATGACATTTTTTCCTGAGAGCACATTTGAATTTTTTTTTTTTTACTAAAATCTGGGTTTCAGTAAGAAACCACTTGTTTCACTAAACGAAAAGTCAATGATTCCAAAAATGATTTCAGCAAAAATTTCAGTTAAAAAAATCATAGAAAATTTTGTGAAAAATTGAAGATTTCAATTATGGTCAACAATTTTCCTGAAAAGTTAGATTTTTGAAAAAGGTCATGCACACACACAATGCAAAAATGTTGACCAGCTCTAATTACAATACATACATAAAAATTCTTTATGACTTTTAATATAGTATTCTCAATTCCTTTCATTTAATGGTTTAATGTATTGTTTTATGTAACACGGGTTTTTCAGGAGTGGAAGGGAGGGAATATTAATGATAATATTTTACAATCACATAGCTCCTGAACAGGTTACTACTTGAATATAAGGCAAACCATAACAAGTGAGAACAACAAACAAGGGAAAGGAATGGAGGGGAATGGTTACAGACAGACTATGCAGTTAGGCCCTGATCCTGCAAATTCTTATGCATGTGCTTAACATTACTGCCATCAATCAGTATTTTCAAGATTAGGCCCCTAGACCCTAATTGCTTTGAAACCCATACTTAAAGCTAAATAGATGCTTAGATGGCCTTCCTTAGGTATGCTGAGGGCCTACACATCCCAAAGTACAGTAGGCTGACATTACTGAATTTGAAGGAACATGACTCAAAACACATATTCTTCATAAAATCTGTTTACTGTTAAACAGATTTACAGACTGGCCTTTTATAAAAATGCAAGTTGCTGCACTTTAATACAAATTTTTCCCAGACTGTCGCAATCTCATCACTATAGCATCATGGAAAACAATAAAATGTGCCAAAGTAATCAGCATTTCCAGTCACAGAACCTGGCCTCAGGGTACCATGGAATTCTATGGGCTCTGCAATAGTTCTCTAGTCCATCTGACAATGGAGCAAGCTTTTAGGCTGATTCTGCTCCAATTGAACTCCCTGGCAAAGCTCCCAGTGAGTTTAATAAGAGCAGGATAATGAACCTTATATGCAGAATGGTGGGTCAGGTGGTGTGGTGGTGAATGAATTCTAATGGCTTATCTTCAAGTCTGACGCCTCCTTTCTCCTCCCTACTTCTGGGCTCAGCTGGGTATTGGTTCAGCTCCCAGCAGGGCAACTGGAGATTCCCCATCAACAGGGAACCCCAGCTGCCATGCTAGGACAGCTCTCTATCCCTTTTGCACTGCCAAAGTAGCACAAAGGGGATGAAGGCAGGGGTCACAATCTGTCCTTATTTGCTTAAAATGCAGTTCTACCCCGAAATGTAATTCAATAAAAGGGGAAACCTTGGCTCTCCATGTATATAGTGCTTTATTTATGTGATTCCATGTAAAATGTGTTTAGTTTACACATACGATGTCTTTCTAACTGGCAGCTCTGCAAATTCAACCTGTACTCAGTCAAGCTGTGTTATTTCTATCCTGTGCACCATCAGCAGTAACAAACATCCTCTAAGTCCAGCACTGCCTTTGGCTATCCCTGTGCAACCCCATTGGAAGCTACAGAACAAATAGGATATGGAATGAGTAGGACAAAATGTGAAACACTGTTTTGTCATTTGTACACTGTCTTCTTTCAAAGAAGACTCACACTTTAAGCAAATCCTATCCAAATGTAAAGAAACTAATTAAAAATCTCCTGGGGTGGCATACTAGCCTCCCCACTTCTGAGTCCCAGTGATGGAACAAAGTCCTGCTCGACTGCATTTTAATTCAGTGACAGGAGAGATCCACCTTGAAAGCTCAGTGAAATAAAAAATCCTTAAGTTAAAGAAAGATAGGAGGAATAAAAATAGAAAAGTAGTGTAGACATTGTCCTATCTAGGCAATTACGGAAAGCATTCTCAGGCACAATTTTTAGTATGCTTAAGTTCTTGCCCAACATTTGATATTCAGTTCAGGCAGTCCATAGTCAGAAAATACTATGCAGATAGCGTGATAACCTTTTACAGTGTAAAGGCAATGAATTCAACGCCTGTTTGCTGCAGCTGGTGTTGCTCACCAGAGAGGACAAAATAGATAGGATTAGTTTGGATACACAGCAGTTGTCTTTGCATTTACATAGCTCACTGTTTCCAAATGAGAATCTGGGTCCTACTTGCCATGTTTTGTAATTCGTTACTAGGCCTTTTCCAATGTGTGACTTTGAACTCACATAATGGAATGGAGCTGGAAGGGAGAGAATGATGGGAGCCTATCAGGCCAAAGACATACACAGGCAGCTGGAAAGCAAGGGAGACAACACAGCCCCCTGCAGCTCTTCTCATGCGCACACGCCTGTTTATGAGGGTCTCTGAATGATCCTGCTCACCCCACGTCCTCTGGCTTCCCTCTCCCACCACAGGTGCTTCTGCATGTGTTGCAGTAGCCACTGAGATCTCCGCATCGGGGAGAGGCTAGGGACAGGATGCATAACAGAGTGTGAATAGAGTAGAGTCTCTGCAGGTCTTCACTACAGAGAGGCTGAACAGCTACTCTGTGGCCCATGATGTACCAGCCTGACTGCCCTCAGAATGGTCAAGGCCAAGCACAGCTCCCTTATAAATGATTAAGAAGCATCTATAGCGCTCACAAATCTGGTCCTCAGACCATGCTAAGCATCATATAAGCAGAAACTGCACACAGTTCCTTGCACTTTTGGGGAAATACTCTCCAATGCTGGCCAGGGGCACCTCCACTATGCATCACATGGTAGCTTTCCTATAGACCCACACTCAACAGAGTACAGGAATTACCATTATTTATACCATACCCAAAGATGTGTTTGATACCTCAGCAGCAAACAAAGTCCCTCCCCAATGAGCTTACAATTTAGAATTTAAAATATGACTCAAAGAATAAGGGAGTGAAACAACAAGGGGTAGGCTGGGGAAGGAGTCACATAAATAAGATCCTGCAGTGACTTCTGTACATGTCTGGGTAACTTTTTTATCAGCTTAATTTAATTAGTTCACTTCTTGCCTATAACTCGTTTCACTTGGGGCCTTAGCCTAACCAAAAACTGAATCCAGGTGTCAGAGGGCAACAGTCTATGCATTAATTCACTGCACCTTCTAGCCCCCATATAGATCCAATTTTAAGTGCAGGAGAACAAAATAAATTTTTCTGTGTTAAAAAACACACACAGGAATTGTATCACAAAGAGATCAGAACAGCAAATTTAATGACTTAATATTGTACAATATAAAATCATTCCAGTTGAATAACTTTTAATTTATTATAATACATAGATGCCAATTATGCCTGATTTATTAAGAGAAGTTCAGCAGTACCAAGGCCCTATGTTTGACTGGTTGCCATGGCATCAAGCTTTTACAAGGACATTTTAAGGATCATTAAAGTGTCAAGGTGACAAGTCTGACACTCAGTGGATTTAATGATGGATGCTAATAATGTTACCTCTTCACATCACGAAACACCTAGGACTCAAGTTAGGTGGCATAAATTTTATATATTTCTCTTTTTTATTTTAGATGTTATAAAAAGGAGACCAGCTGAAGCTGGTGTAACTGAATACAGTATTATTCATCCTACATTCTGCTCGCTCTTGTGTGTACTCCTGTCAGATTTCCTAATGATTGTAAAATCCAACTTGCAACCATCCCAAACTGGCTTGTGATTTTTCAGAACTCATAGGCTAACACACTATTGAGCTTGGCCAACACTTGGAAAAGCGGCCTCCAATGTGGGGCAGGAAGCGGTTTGGTGGTACTCTTTCCCCCTGTGAATCAGTAGCTAACCAATGCCCCAGCAAGTTGTTGTGGGATGCTGTGATGCAGGAAACACTGTACACAGGAACTTTAAAATGAAGTTCCTGGCTTGTGTTCATTAAACCCATCTTGAGGATATGCTCAATATCTAAAAAGGAATTGCATCCCAGCTGACAATAAGCACCACCAACTCATTTCTCATAGGTCAGAGAACAACTTTTGGCTGGTAATGACTTCCAGCCACTTGTATAGACCTGTGCCTAATTCAGGTCAGTAACCCAAAATTGCCCAGTGTCTAAATGAACACTATCTGGCTGAATCTCATTACAGGTCTGTTGGTGGCTGTGCAGTTCAGCGCATGCCTGGGGCTTTAAGGAGGCATACACAAGAACAACTGTGACACCCCCTGAAAAGGTGCATCCACCAATTGTTCCAACTGCTTCCCCTAGCCCTACCAACATTATCTTAGTCTTGTGTGAAATGAGTGTCAGTCCATGCAGGCCCCAAGATCATCAAGGCACAGATTAGTCATGCCACTGCTCCAGTTAAGACACACATGATGAAGACATAGAATTGGGTGTCATCAGCATACTGAAAGTACTGCAGCCCTTGTCTTCCCTAACCCTCCTCGCAGTTTCATATGAACATTGAATATGTGCAGGGGCACTATTTAGGGAGAGCAGTTGCATCTCTCCCATACCTGTGCTTCATACCCTGTGTTAATTTTAGGACTGATATGTATATCTCAATACCACTTGAGCTAGAGCTCAGCACTACCTCTGGCATTGGGAGGATGGGACCGAATGGCCTGGGGGGAAGGAAGAGGAATGGGGAGACAGGAGCACATGGACACTGGGGAGAGCAGCCAGGTCCCACAGCCTCCTGAGAGGGAGGTTGATAGGAAAGGGGCCAGGACCCCAAAAGACCCAGAGGCAGCTCCGCTCTGTGCAAACAGGTCTCTCTCACCATTACCTGAGCCTGCAGCAGCACACACTCACCCAACTACCACCACTAGTCTGCCCCTACCCACCATAATGAGTCAGTTGTCAGGAGCCTCACCCCTGGAAGCAATCCCACCCAGTACTGTAAGAGAAAGTCAGCAGGATCCAAGGGAAATTACACTCCTCACGTGGATGCCTGTGGAGGAGCAGGAAACTACACCCCTTACAGCCTAAGTGGCCCCTGAACCTCACTGAAAGTTGCCCTCCCCCAAATACAATCTGAAATAGTGCCACTGGACAAGAGAGGTGACAATATCAACCCATGTGGCATCCCACACCAGAAACACTTGGAACAGAGGAACAATGGCCTACGGCTAACAGTTCTCTCACAAAGATAAAAAGAGCCACTCAAAAGCGGCTCTGCGCTACCCCTACCAGAGTTCGCAAGTAAGCCAACAAAATCCCATGGTCAGCTGTATCAATAGCAGGTGAGAGAGACAAAAGAATCAGCACAGACACTTTATCTCTATCCTAGGAGGAAATCATCAACTAATGCTACCAGGGCAGTTTCTATCCTGTACCCATTCCTATAATCATATCAAGGAAATCTGGGGAAGTAAGAAATTGCCAGGGTTGCCATGCCACAACCTACAAATTACTAACATCAAGAGTTAGTATTTTTTAGCATGAGCCTCACAAAAGCTTCCTTAAAATCTGCTGGAGCTCTGCTCCACCAAAGGGAAACATTGACACTCTTGACCAAAAATGGACCCTATACCTCCCACTGGCCTTCAACAGCCAGGAAGGACAAGCGTCCAACTTGCAGGTTGTAGCATTAAGCTGCCCCAGCACCTGTATAACTTCCATGAGTGATACCAGCTGAAACTCAAAGAGAGAACATGACCCCACTACTTCTCCTTAGAGCAGTGGTTCCCAAACTTGCTCCGCTGCTTGTGCGGGGAAAGCCCCTGGCGGGCCGAGCCGGTTTGTTTACCTGCCGCGTCCACAGGTTCGGCCGATCGCGGCTCCCAGTGGCCGCGGTTCACTGCTCCAGGCCAATGGGAGCTGCTGGAAGCGGCGGCCAGTACATCCCTCAGCCCGCGCTGCTTCCAGCAGCTCCCATTGGCCTGGAGCAGCGAACCAAGGCAACTGGGAGCAGCGATCGGCCGAACCTGCGGACGCGGCAGGTAAACAAACTGGCCCAGCCCACCAGGGGCTTTCCCTGCACAAGTGGCGGAACAAGTTTGGGAACCACTGCCTTAGAGGCTGAAATTCTGGCCCCATCGAAGTCAATGGCAAAACTCCCATTGACTTCATTCAATGGAGTCAGGATTTCAGCAAGGGTGTTTAGTATCGCTCCTCTCGCATTCACAGAGCCTGACTGTTTGCCCCATGCACAGGTGTACAAGTTCCCTATGCCCTTTGCTTCCTTGAGCACTTGCAGAGGAGAAGCCAGGATCTTGGCCAGGTTGTGTATTAATAGGATACTCACAACCTGATCAGGCTTCAGAAGTTACTATGGTAGAGACACAAAAGGACAAACGAGGAAATTCAAAGCTGAGATTCATGTGCTCAGCCTATTGTGCTTAGATAGTACAGAAGTAACAGAGCAATGCAATGTGTCACACACTGCGTTCAGTTCACAAGAAATAGATACGGAGGCCAGAGTGTCCATGCTAACTTTTGAATTCCTGGTGTTTCTTCCCCATTGTGCATATAATCAGTCCCCTTCTGATGTATGCATTAAACTCCTGACACCCCAGTTTGCGTTGATGAAAGTTATATACATCCCATTGAAAAGATTTTTTTCCTCTCTGTCTATAGTGTGTTTATTGTTCGACTCTGTATTCAACCAAACTCTCAAATAGCCAGTGAAATGGAGTTCTAGCAGGGCCCTCTGTATCTTACAACAGCATAAGAATTTTGCCAGATATTTCAGGCATGCCTGGAAGAAATCAAGGCGTTTAACCGTAATTTTAGTTTATTCCACTCATCACATCCCTTCAGAAATATATATGCCTCTCATGCTGGTCATGTATTTGGCTCCAGATTAAGTCATGCTCTCTGAAAGGTATTTTGCAATCTAAACCCTTTGCGTAACTATCATGTTAAAATGGAAGCCAGCACTAGCCATATTCTTCACCATGAATTTGTTTAGCGGCAAGGAGAGTGGGGTTTCTGAGGGACCAGGGTACATCTTTTATAAATGCAGCTGAGCATTTTTTTTTAATTCATTTGAACTTTTAAATGAATTCTCTTTGCAACACTTACATCCTTTCTGTGTTCATTTTCAACAAACATCTAAGCCAGGGGTCGACAACCTTTCAGAAGTGGTGTGCCAAGTCTTCATTTATTCACTCTAATTTAAGGTTTCGCGTGCGAGTAATAACATTTTTAGTTCTCTTTCTATAAGTCTATAATATATAACTAAACTATTGTTGTATGTAAAGTAAGGTTTTTAAAATGTTTAAGAAACTTCATTTAAAATTAAATTAAAATGCAGAGCGTCCCTCAGATCGGTGGCCAGGACCCGGGCAGCGTGAGTGCCACTGAAAATCAGCTCGTGTGCCGCCTTCGGCACATGTGCCATAGGTTGCCTACCCCTGATCTAAGCAATCAAGTTTATTAGCACAAATATTTTCCAAAAGAGAACTTCAAAAGCCCAGGGACAATTATTTGTGCCAAAAGTGCTTACCTGCTCACCGAATCATGGTACAGAAACAATGTGATTTAGGGTCATGTGATTTATGAGCTATCACAATGAATCACCACAACTAAAATTCTGAATGCTCAGTTAAACCAGGGTGTAAAATATCAGAAAAGACATTCATCCAATAAATTGGGACAGAGAATAAGTCGGAGGAAATGGCAATTGTCTCCTGGATGTTCAGCAAGCAGAAAGAGAGGCCAAATTCATTGAACAAATTGTTTGTTAAGAATTATTCGCTCACCTCTACTTATCACCATCTTTGCCAAAAGTCTCCAAAGGCTCTCAGAGCTAGTAGATCAGCACTAAAAGGATGCTTCATAGTGTAATGACTGAAGGAGGAGTAATAAAAATGTACTCATCTCTGTCAAAACTAATCTGTTAATAGGAAAGTTTGTGGCAAACATTCTGTAATTCATATCTGTGGGGAAACAGATTCCCCATTTAGAGAAAATGGAGCAGTTTTTTCTTAAGCAGCGAGATGCCTATTGTGCAGGTAATTACAAGAAGGCCTATGTTGACCTGGCAATGAGGTAGTGTATCTAAATACCTGAAGAGAAGGAGAAAAACAGAAATGAAAGCTGAGGCCCCATCTGTTAGGCTGTAATGATTGGGCTATTTGAAGGCAGAAAGGTTTGTCTGAAGCAGCTGGTTTCTCTCCAAGTGACCTTTTAGCATTTCTGCTTTTGCCGTCTGACAGATGTGTCAACTCAATAATTTCAAAAGCCCCTGAGTAAATAACCAATTGTGAGCAAGGATGACCCAAAGCGATGACAAAATGGGTGCACACAGCACATTATAGAACATAATACCTATTGAAAGAACTAGGAACATTATCGAAGGGGAAAAACATTTTACTCTTTATTTTTGAGTAAATGGTTTTCCTGCCCACAGATCAGTTGTTTTCGAGGAAAAAAGAGATTGTGAAATGAATGGAAGGATATTGTGATGTGTTTGCCCTTGGAACACTTCTATAAGCTGGTTGCGGGACTCAGGTGGTGTCTCGGAGCTCAAAATGGACTCCTGCTCCCTCACTCAGCTCACAGCTGGGAAGAAAGACTGAAGGCCAAAGCTAATTGGCTTGGTGAATGATTGGGGAACTGCAGAAAAGTGATTGCAATCAGACCAGGTCTGATAGAGTTTAAAGTCTTCTAAAGAGTTTTCAAAAAAGTGATGCAGATGCTGCTTTTAACTCTAACTTGAAGGTGAATGTCAAAGCAATACTGAGACTACTGAGCGTGCTCTGTTTTGATATGCACCAGAGATTCTGCTTTCGATTCACACCATTCTATAATACCTCTTCCACAGTGCTATAGAGCAGTGGTTCTCAACCAGGGGTCTGGGGCCCCCTAGGGGGCCTCGAGCAAATTTCAGGGCGGCCTCCAAGCAGGACCAGCATTAGACTCGCTGGGGCCCAGGGCACAAAGCTGAAGCCCCATCACATGGGGCTGAAGCCCAGGTCCCTCCCTGCCACCCGGGGCTGAAGCTGACCAATGTAGCTTCGTGGGGGGCCCTGTGGCATGGGGCCCCAGGCAATTGCCCTGCTTGCTACCCCCTAATGCTGGCCCTGGTTTTTATATGCAGAAAACCAGTTACTGTGGCACAGGTGGACCGTGGATTTTTTATAGCATGTTGTGGGGGCGGGCCTCAGAAAGAAAAAGGTTGAGACCCCTGCTATAGAGAGTGCTCAGGTAAGAATCACATTGACTAAGTTTAGCCGTATTTAGCATAGTTTCCATTTAAAACTAAAAGGGGCACACAGCTCACATACCCATTGCCAAATCATTCCAGGCCTCACTGACAGGAGAGCAGTATTACAAAGAGAGGATTATAGCAATGTCAGTTAATGCTGGAAATGTAGCCAGGTCCATTTAGTCTTCTATTATGACATGGTCAAAAGTGTTAACCAAACAAATGCTATCTCTATACCACTGTTAACAGGTAGAAGGTTTTAAAATCCCTTTCGATCCAAGGAGACTAGCCTTGTGGCTAAAGTCCAATCAGTAATGGGAGTCAGGAGATCTGGACTCTGTTAAATCCTGGCTCTTCCATAGACCTCTATTAAATCCTCTTCTCACCTGTTTCCTCAGATGTACGACAGGGAAATATTGTAAGCCCTATCTCAAAATGTTGCCGTGAAGCCTACCTCATTGATGTTAGTAATGTGCTTTATGATCCTTGGAAAGCTCTCGGGTAAGTGTAAAGTATAATATATTTTCTTTAAAAATACTGTACCTGACCTAGATAGATTGAAACTCAAATTAAAAAAACATTTAAGAAGTTTGAAGGTTGATCGTGTTGGTAGTGAAAACCCATCTTACTTACAGCAGCTCTGTAGTATCTGTAAGTATAATGTACCAAGTACGTTCGTATCAGATTAAGAATCACAAGTGTCTGTACAGATACCAAGTCAAAATCTCACTTCACTGCCCATCAGA
Source organism: Terrapene triunguis (assembly GCF_002925995.2). Classification (NCBI taxonomy): domain Eukaryota; kingdom Metazoa; phylum Chordata; order Testudines; family Emydidae; genus Terrapene; species Terrapene triunguis. The sequence continues at coordinate 72,515,907 of NW_020664409.1, forward strand.
AATTACAAACACAAAGGTCTAATTCTCAGGTAAAATATATTGGGTATGTAGGATATAAAATGTTTGTTTGTTTAAGAGGGCTTTGAGGATATTTAAAGATCAGGGTTAAGTTCCCTGGCAGAAAATTTAAAGATTTGAGTTAAAATATAACACTATAAATAGCAATCATTCCTGAAAGGACCCTGTTAGATTAAAAATTTATATCTATGCTCTTATATCATGCTCACCACCATGATATCTGAGTGCTTTTATATATATGCTAAATCAGTAGCATTTAAACCCATTTTGCAGGTGCGAGGCAGTGGAGAACTGGACCTGCAAACAAAATTTTGGGGTGCAGGGTTCAAGTTAACAGAAATTTTTTCAAACCTTCAGAAAGATTCTTTTTCAAGTTGCCTCCAATTTTATCCTCAACTGGTTTGTCCATTTTGTGTACTGCATCTAATATGCCTCCAGCAATAGTTCACACACAGATCTGGCAACAGAACCTAGCTTTGATTATAGAAGGATAGTTTTTAAATCTAGACTCATAGAAATGTAGGGTTGGATGGAACCTTGAGAGGTCATCCAGTCCAGCTCCCTGTGCTAATGCAGGACCAAGTATATCTAGGTCATCCCTGATGGGTGTTTGTCAAACCTGTTCTTAAAAACCTCAAATAATGAGGATTCCCCAACCTTTCTTAGAAGCCTATTCCAGAGCTTAACTACCCTTATAGTTAGAAAGGTTTTCCTAATATCTAGGGGTATGTCTACACTACAAAATTAGGTCGGATTTATAGAAGCCGGTTTTATAGAAACCAGTTGTATGCAGCCGATTGTGTGTGTCCCCACATAAAATGCTCTAAGTGCATGAAGTCGGCGGACCGCGTCCACAGTACCGAGGCTAGCGTCGACTTCCGGCGCATTGCACTATGGTACCTATCCCACAGTTCCCGGAGTCTCCGCCGCCCATTGGAATTATGGGTTGAGATCGCAATGCCCGAATGATGCAAAGCAGTGCCGCGGGGGGTTCTGGGTACATTGCGTCAGGCCCCTCCCCCGCCATCACAGCAACGGCAGACAATAGATTCGCGCCTTTTTACCTGGGTTACCTGTGCAGACAACATACCACGCCAAGCATTGAGCCCGCTCAGCTCAGCTCACCGTCACCATATGTCTTCCGGGTGCCGGCAAACGTGGGACTGCATTGCTAAACAGCAGCAGCAGCTTACTGCCTTTTGGCGTTAGACGGTGCAGCATGACTGGTAGCCTTCATCGGCGATCGGGATGCTGGTAGCTGTGGGGCTGGCAGCCGTAGGGCTGCATTGCACCAGCCCCTTGCCTTTTGGCAGTAGATGGTTTATTACGACTGGTAACCGTCCTCGTCGGACAAATTTACATGTTGCCTGAAATGCTCATAGATTATTGTAGCCTGAGCGCCTTTACCGATCCTTCTGGCTACTGTACAGCATATATTGCTACACAGCAGCAACCCCTTGCCTTTAACCGTCCTCGTTGGACGATGATGGCTACCAGTCGTAGTATACTATTTTCTGCCAAGTATTGTCTGCTAAGCACCCAGAAAAGGCCGAGGGCGATCTGGGTGCTGGCAGACATGTGGCTGGCACACGTAGGGTTACACTGCTACCAAGCACCCAGACAATGCCGAGGGCTATCAGTCATGCTGCACTGTCGTCTTAAGATGTAAAAAATAGATTTATTCTGTATTCATTTGCTTCCCCCCTCCCTCCTGCTAAACCCAGACTTTTGAGTTCAATCTTTGGGGGGGGGGGCCATTCTGTGTGACAGTTGTTTGTGTTTCTCCCTGATGCAAAGCCACCTTTCTTGATTTTAATTCCCTGTACCTGTACGCCATGTCGTCACTCGCCCCTCCCTCCCTCCCTCTCTCCCTCCCTCCCTTCTTCCCCTGGTCCGTCAGATACTACTTTCGAGCATTTTTTCAGACCAGACGCCATAGCCAGCACTGGGATCATGGAGCCCGCTCAGATCACCGCGGCAATTATGAGCACTATGAACACCACACGCATTGTCCTGGAGTATATGCAGAGCCTCCTGGACATGCCAAAGCAAAAGCAGGACCAGCTGAGGAGGAGGCGATTGCAGCGCGGCGACGATAGTGATGAGGAAATTGACATGGACCTCTCACAAGGCACAGGCCCGAGCAATGTGGAAATCATGGTGTTACTGGGGCAGGTTCATGCCGTGGACCGCCGATTCTGGGCCCGGGAAACAAGCACAGACTGGTGGGACCGCATCGTGTTGCAGGTCTGGGACGATGCCCAGTGGCTGCGAAACTTTCGCATGCGTAAGGGCACTTTCATGGAACTTTGTGACTTGCTTTCCCCTGCCCTGAAGCACCAGAATACCAGGATGAGAGCAGCCCTCACTGTGCAGAAGCGAGTGGCGATAGCCCTGTGGAAGCTTGCAACGCCAGACAGCTACCGGTCAGTGGGGAATCAATTTGGAGTGGGCAAATCTACTGTGGGGGCTGCTGTGATCCAAGTTGCCAGGGCAATGAGAGACCTGGTGATATCAAGGGTAGTGACTCTGGGAAACGTGCAGACCATAGTGGATGGCTTTGCTGCAATGGGATTCCCAAACTGTGGTGGGGCGATAGACGGAACCCATATCCCTATCTTGGCACCAGCGCACCAAGCCACCGACTACATAAACCGCAAGGGGTATTTTTCAATGCTGCTGCAAGCCCTGGTGGATCACAAGGGACGTTTCACCGACATCAACGTGGGCTGGCCGGGAAGGGTACATGATGCTCGCGTCTTCAGGCAGTCTCTTCTGTTTCGAAAGCTGGAGGAAGGGACTTTCTTCCCGGACCAGAAAATAACCATTGGGGATGTTGAAATGCCTATCGTTATCCTTGGGGACCCAGCCTACCCCTTAATGCCATGGCTCATGAAGCCGTACACAGGCAGCCTGGACAGTAGTCAGGACCTGTTCAACTACAGGCTGAGCAAGTGCCGAATGGTGGTGGAATGTGCATTTGGGCGTTTAAAAGCGCACTGGCGCAGCTTACTGACTCGCTCAGACCTTAGCGAAAAGAATATCCCCATTGTTATTGCTGCTTGCTGTGCGCTCCACAATATCTGTGAAAGTAAGGAGGAGACATTTATGGCGGGGTGGGAGGTTGAGGCAAATCGCCTGGCCGCTGATTACGCGCAGCCAGACACCAGGGCGGTTAGAGGAGCACAGCAGGGCGCGGTGCGCATCAGAGAAGCGTTGAAAACCAGTTTTGTGACTGGCCAGGCTACGGAGTGAAACTTCTGTTTGTTTCTCCTTGGTGAACCCTCCGCCCCTCCCCCCCCACCCGGTTAACTCTACTTCCCTGCAAACCAACCACCCCACCCTCCCCTACTACCCTCCCCCCTTCGAGCACCACTTGAAGAGGCAATAAAGTCATTGTTACTTCACATTCATGCATTCTTTATTAATTCAGCACACAACTAGGGGGATAATTGCAAAGGTAGGCCTGGATGGGTGGGGGAGGAGGGAAGGAAAAAGACACAGTGCACTTTAAAACTTTAAAACTTATTGCACTGGAAATCATCTAGGCTGGAGTGATTGGGTGGCCGGAGGCCCCCCCACCGTGTTCTTGGGCGTCTGGGTGAGGAGGCAATGGGACTTGGGGAGGAGGGCTGTTGGTTACAGAGGGGCTGTAGCGGCGGTCTCTGCTCCTGCTGCCTTTCCTGCAGCTCAACCATACGCAGGAGCATATCACTTTGATGCTCCAGCAGCCGGAGCATCGACTCTTGCTTTCTGAGTACAAGTTGACGCCACCTCTCCTCTTCAGCCCGCGTTTCAGCACGCAACTTCTCCTCTTGAGCACGCAACTTCTCCTCTTCAGCCCGCGATTCAGCACGCCACCTCTCCTCTCGCTCATATTGGGCTTTTTTAAAATCAGTCATTGACTGCCTCCACGCATTCTGCTGTGCTCTGTCAGCGTGGGAGGCAGTCTGTAGTTCAGTAAACATTTCGTCACGCGTCCTTCGCTTCCTTCTTCGAATATTCACTAGCCTCTGCGAAGGAGTAAGATTTGCAGCTGGTGGGAGAAGGGAGAGGTGGTTAAAAAAAGATACATTTTAGAGAACAATGGGTACACTCTTTCACGTTAGATTTTGCTGTTCACAACATCACACAGCACATGTGCTTTCGTTACAAGGTCGCATTTTTCCTCTTATATTGAGAGTCTCCTGGTTTGGTGTGAGAGATCACTCACGCAGTGCCAGGACACAGATTTCAGCTTGCAGGCAGCCATGGTAAGACATACAGTCTTTGGGCTTTTTTAACCTTCTTAACATGTGGGGATGGTTTCAAACAGTACTGCCCTCATTTCCCATACCAAGCACCCGTTTGGTTGGCCATTTAAAATGGGTTTGCAATGTAAAAGGAGGGGCTGCGATTTCAGGTTTAACATGCAGCACAAACCCAACTAACTCCCCTCCCCCACACACCCAATTCTCTGGGATGGTCACTTCACCCCTCCCCCCCACCGCGTGGTTAACAGCGGGGAATATTTCTGTTCAGCAGACCAGGAAGGGGCACCTCTGAATGTCCCCTTAATAAAATTGCCCCATTTTAACCAGGTGACCGTGAATGATATCACTCTCCTGAGGATAACAAAGAGCGATAAGGAATGGATGTTGTCTGCATGCCAGCAAACACCGGGACCATACGCTGCCATGCTTTGTTATGCAATGATTCCAGACTACGTGCTACTGGCCTGGCGTGGTAAAGTGTCCTACCATGGCGGACGGGATAAGGCAGCCCTCCCCAGAAACCTTTTGCAAAGGCTTTGGGATTACATGAAGGAGAGCTTTCTGGAGATGTCCCTGGAGGATTTCCGCTCCATCCCCATACACGTTAACAGACTTTTCCAGTAGCTGTACTGGCCGCGATTGCCAGGGCAAATTAATCATTAATCATTAAACACGCTTGTTTTTAAACCATGTGTAATATTTACAAAGGTACACTCACCAGAGGTCCCCTGTGTGCCCTCAGGGTCTTGGGTGAGTTCGGGGGTTACTGGTTCCAGGTCCAGGGTGACAAACATATCCTGGCTGTTGGGGTAACTGGTTTCTCCGCTTCCTTGCTGCTGTGAGCTATCTATGTTCTCTCCATCCTCATCTTCCTCGTCCGCCGAACCCGCTTCTCTGTTTCCAGCGAGGGACTGATAGCACACGCTTGGGCTAGTGGTGGCTGCACCCCCTAGAATGGCATGCAGCTCCTCGTAGTAGCGGCATGTTTGCAGCTCAGCCCCGGACCTTCCGTTTGCGTCTCTGGCTTTGTGGTAGGCTTGCCTTAGCTCCTTAATTTTCACGCGGCACTGCTGTGTATCCCTGTTATGGCCTCTGTCCTTCATGGCCTTGGAGATCTTTTCTAATGTTTTGCCGTTTCTTTTACTGCTTCGGAGTTCGGCGAGCACTGCTTCATCTCCCCAGATGGCGATCAGATCCCGTACCTCCCGTTCGGTCCAGGCTGGAGCTCTTCTGCGATCCTGGGACTGGGACTGGGACTCCATCATGGTTACCTGTGCTGATGAGCTCTGCATGGTCACCTGTGCTCTCCACGCTGAGCAAACAGGAAATGAAATTCAAACGTTCGCGGGGCTTTTCCTGTCTACCTGGCCAGTGCATCTGAGATGAGAGTGCTGTCCAGAGCGGTCACAATGAAGCACTGTGGGATAGCTCCCGGAGGCCAATAATGTTGAATTCCGTCCACACTACCCCAATTCCGACCCCCTAAGGCCGATTTTATCGCTAATCCCCTTGTCGAGGTGGTGTTAAGAAACCGGTTTAAAGGGCCCTTTAAGTCGAAAGAAAGGGCTTCGTAGTGTAAATGTGTCCAGGCTTAAGTCGATTTAACGCGGCTAAAGTCGACCTAAACTCGTAGTGTAGACCAGGCCTAACCTACATCTCCCTTGCTCCAGATTAAGCCCATTGCTTCTTGTCATAACTTCAGTGCACACAGAGAACAATTGATCACCATCCTCTTTATAACAGCCCTTAACAAATCTGAAGACTTATCAGGTTCCCCCCTCAGTCTTCTTTTCTCAAGACTATGTATGCCCAGTTTTTTAAACCTTTCCTCACAGGTTAGGTTATCTAAACTTTTTATCATTTTTGCTGCTCTCCTCTGGACACTCTCCAATTTGTCCATATCTTTTCTAATGTGTTGCACCCAGAACTGGATGCAGTGCCGAGTAGAGTGGGACAATTATCTCCTGTGTTTTGCATACAACACTCCTGTTAATATACTCCAGAATATTTGCTTTTTGCAACCGCATCACACTGTTAACTCATATTCTATTTGCGATCCACTATAACCCCCAGAACCTTTTCTGGTACTATTGCCTAGCCCAGGGGTGGCCAATCTGTGGCTCCAGAGCCACATGCGGCTCTTCAGAAGTTAATATGCAGCTCCTTGTATAGGCACCAACTCCGGGGCTGGAGCTACAGGCGCCAACTTTCCAATGTGCCGGGGGGTGCTCACTGCTCACCCCTGGCTCTGCCACAGACCCTGCCCCCACTCCACCCCTTCCTGCCCCCACTCCACCCCTTCCTGCCCCCTCCCCTGAGCCTGCCATGCCCTCACTCCTCCCCCAGAGCCTCCTACACACCACGAAACATCTGATCAGGAGGTGTGGGGAAGGAGGGGGAGGCCCTGATCGGCGGAGCTGCCAGTGGGTGGAGGCACTGGGAGCGGGGTGGGGGAGCTAATGGGGGGGCTTCTGACATATTACTGTGGCTCTTTGGCAATGCACATTGGTAAATTCTGGCTCCTTCTCAGGCTCAGGTTGGCTACCCCTGGATTAGCCTATTAAGTGTAAATTCCAAATCACAATCCTATAAGCAAGAGGCTATTTTTTCATTAAACATTCTAATGTCAAACATTTTGAGATAACATACATATAAAGTACAAAATTATACACTTTGGATCATGATGCCATGCTAATTAAATATCAACTTATTCTTTAGGATTCCATTACCTTGATCTGATCCTACTTCTGTAGCTGTCATCTTCATCCCCCACTCTGTGTTTATTGTCCCTCAATGGGTAAAAATTATATTGTAATATTGTAGGGTCAAGGATCTGTTACTCAATTAGACTTTAAAGTACCATTCAAAACTATTGTGCCATAGAAATAATAAATAATAAGGATGAAAAACCATTTTGTGCGGACATAATGTAGTAAATAAGAAACTTTACAGTATTTGTTACATCATATTTTAATTTAGTTCATTTATACTCTAAGTTACTACTATATTTAGAACAGCAGTGTGTCTATCTCCATTAGGGATGTCACATAGGTTTTATAAAATCACATTATAAAATGTGGGTCAGTAACCACTGAGTCGTGTAATTTATCAAGACAATAGCTAGATGTAATGTTTGACATTAGTTGTTCTGTGATGCAATCTGCTGGTAACAATGCAACTCCCTCCATTACTGAGACACAAAGCACGTTTTTCACCAATAACTACAGTGTCAAGCCAAACCCCTCAGATTACCTTTTCAATCCTGAAGATATTATATGGGAAGAGGAGACAGAACAGTCACAATGTTTACAAGATCCCATCAACTCTGGGAAAAGGCAGTGGTTTCAGAATGGTTTATTTATTTCTTTTTCATTTATGCTTTAATTGTTTTTTTCCCCTTCTCTCCATTGTCTGAAACACCATCTTACAATAGCTGGAAAACACACCTTTCTCTTCCTACCCATTGTATCCTTTTCCATCTAGCAAACACTGATGTTTTCGCTTGTGTTTTCTGTGGAGGTGAAATTAACATAGTTGCTTTCACTTAAATGCTTCCATTTATATGGCACCTTGGTTGGGCAAAATAATTTTGTTTGTTCAGCAGTATGCAACGATTGGGCTGCGGTAACTCAGTGGGGCAGGTCCTATGTATGTACATGACAACATATTTCAGCAGCTTGCAGGATTAAGCTCTTAATGGTCAACAGTATGAAAGTGGGCCACCTTTCAGATAAAGTCTCATTACTAGGGTCTCTTTTATAAATTGTAAATAAAATTCAGTGTAGCTCACCACACAGGTATCAAAACATGAAATCTCCCTGGAAGTAATCACAGGCAATGAGCTCATCCAACACTTTGCTGAATCTCTCACTCACCCATTTATAAATCATCCATAATCCTCTGTTTTAAAGAAAAACTTCAATTGTTTTGTGCAGCCCAGCAACTGGGAAAGTTTGTAAGGTAAGAAACACTTCTCACCATGAATTTAAAAATTATTAAAGCTAATGTTAAAATTATATAATACACAGGTTAAGGCAAGAGTGTCTGTACATCTGGGTGTAGTGCTTATATTATCCAACAGTACAAAATCTAGTTTAAATGTCATAAAAATAGATATAGTACATAATCTGCAATAACCCAAATTTAGGTGAATAAATTTAACTATACAGTTTAGATATTAGAATCCTAATACTCATTTACATCACTCATGAAAAATTATAGAGAGAGTTGGTTGTAGAAAGCAAATATAGGAATGAATGTAGATTGTCCATCAGTGATTGAGAATTTAGGATAGAAAATACAATCAATCAGGGAAGTATGTCTGTTACTTTTCCGACTTTGCTTCTCATTGGCGCTCCAGCTAATCTCTCCTGGTATTGCAGATACTACACCACTTAGGGAGTGTCTTCACTGCAACAGTTAGCTCAAGGTACTGCACTCAAGCTAGTCTAGCTCGAGTAAGAGCGAACACACCACAGAACAACACAGGAGTTACACAAAGTGATTTGATTTGCAGCACCAAGTGATTGGATTACCAGACTGATTGAATTAGCTGATGATGAGTTGTAACTCAGGTTATTGCATCCCCACAGCACTACTAGCACAACCATCAGCATCACTCGAGCTTCAACCCATCCCCATCAACAGGCTAACTAGCTTGAGCTTAAAGCACCATTTCACTTGAGATAGACATTTTTGTGCATGGACAGGGGTCATAAGAACATAAGAATGGTCACCATGGGGCACTAGTCCATCTAGCCCAGTATTCTGTCTTCCAATAGAGACTGGTGCATATACTTCAGAGAAAGTGAACAGAACAGGGCAATTTATTGAGAGATCCATCCCGTTTTCCAGTCCTACCCTCTAGCACAGGGGTTCTCAAACTGGGGGTCGGGACCCCTCAGGGGGTTGCGAGGTTATTACATGGGGGGTTGCGAGCTGTCAACCTCCACCCCAAGCCCCACTTTGCCATCAGCATTTATAATGGTGTTAAATATATATAAAAAAAGAGTTTTTAATTTATAAGGGGGGGGGTCATACTCAGAGGCTTGCTGTGTGAAAGGGGTCACCAGTAAAAAAGTTTAAGAACCACTGACCTAGCACTCAAAGGTTTATGGACACCCAGGTCAAGTTAGGGGTAACACTCAAGTTATAACTACAGCTAACTGTGCTGTGAAGACACTCTCTAGAGAACAGCTTCTCCATGGGAGGGATCATCTTTTTGTTATTTGTTTGTACAGTGCCTAGCACAGTAGGGCTGGGGCCACATTATTACCAAGATAATAATGAATAAGCGATTCAAGTTTTGAATTACAATTGGCATTTCAGTGCCCAGTGCTGGAACCAGCCATCTAGCTGGCAAAAAACAAAAACAAAGAAAACCACTGCAACGGTGGTAATGAGAAAGACCAGTGCTGAGATTATAAACCAGTTTCCAAATCACTTTACTATTAACTTTAATATGTTTTTATAAAACTATACAGTTTAATCCAGAGCTGGACCCAAACTAAAACCTCAGGTCTGAACTCTCTCAAACTTTGTGGGAGCGGGTGTCAAAATCTGAATCTGGTCAGCCTTGGAGGGCACAATGTATGCTGCACCCTCCTAAAGTGTGGTGCAGTAGGCACACTCCCTATGCTCTGAAGAGCTCTGGAAGGCAAGTGGACTCTCTGAAGTACAGTGTTTCCCAAAGCTCCCCATGGGGCAGTCTCACTCCACAGCATTCCTGAGGTAGGCTTGGGCCTTAAAGTCACAATATGTTTTTACTTCACTTAAGCAATAATTGCAGAGGCAACTGCAGAAGAAATTAAATTAAATTATATCATGCTGGAATGATGAGGACCTTGAGACCTGCCATAATGCCATACAGCAACAGGGTTTTATTTCCCCGAGGCACAAGCCCATGAGACCTTCAAGATTAATAGGCCCAGGCCTCAGAGTTTTCTGCTAAAACAGCAGAGTCATACTATTATTTTCTGTTCGGTATAAATTCCTTTATTGCTCTTATGTAACCCACACACCTTCTGGGTGTGGTGCTCTGTCCCATGTATTGTCACCGAGACCACTTAGAGATTAATGAGTCTGCTACAGCCTTAGCTAACAGCCATGTGGCTTTTAGCTCATGCAGTAGAGCAGTGGTCATCAACTGGTAGATCGCAATCGACTAGCCAATCATGGAGCCTCTAAGAGTCAATATCAGTCTCAGTCTTGGGTTGCCAACCCTCCTGCAGCCAAACCAGGAGATCGGCTGCTAACAGTCCAGTGGTGCAGCGGGGCTAAGGCAGGCTCCCTGCTTGCCTTGGCCATGCACCGCTCCTGGAAGCGGCCAGCACGTCAGGCAGCGGCTACTGGTGGGGGAATAGGGGGGTCTCCGCACGCTGCCCTTGCCTGCAGGCACCACCCCTGCAGCTCCCATTGGCCAGGAACGGGGAAGCACGCAGAGCCACCTGCCCTTCTCCCCCCTGGAATCTCTGCCGTACATGCCTGCTGCTTCCAGGAGCGGCACGGGGCCAGGGCAGGGAGCCTGCCTTAGCCCTGCTACACTGCCGCCAGGCCAGAGCCCGCACCCCAAACCCCTCCTGCACCCCAACCCCCTGGCCCAGCCCTGAACCCCCTCCTACCCCCCCAACTGCTTGCATCAGCCCTGATCCCCCTGCACCCAAACTCCCTCCCAGAGCCCACACCCCGCACCCCCTCTTGCACCCCAACCCCCAGCCTCCTCCTGCACCCCACACCACCTCCTGCACCCCAGCCCTGAGCACCATCCTGCACCCAAACTCCCTCCCAGAGCCTGCACCCTGAACCCCCTCTTGCACCCCAACCTCCTGCCCCAGGCTCAGCCCGGAGCCCCTCCCACACTCCAAACCTCTTGGCCCTAGCCCAGAGCCCGCACCCAACTCCCTGTCCCAGCCCGGTGAAAGTGAGTGAGGGTGGGGAAGAGTAAGCGATGGAGGGAGGGGGGATGGAGTGAGTGGGGCATGGCCTCAGAGAAGCGGCGGGGCAGGGGGCAGGACAAGGACTTGCCCCTTAGAGTCACATAGAACTTTGAAGAATATATTTATGTTGCCTGTTGCAGCTGAGTTTAGAAACCGAAGAATGAAGTTAAACTAGTTTCAGACACTGATGATGATGCAAGGGCAACGAGCACTTGATCAATGTGCCGCACCTTTTTTAATCCCTGAAAGCTGCCACAATGCCACACAGACCCTAACCCATCTTCATTACAAAGCCTCAAGGGTCTGGTACTTTATACTAGGGCAGAAGAACTCATCCACAATTATAACATTATGGGTGCATATTTTTCTTTATCCTGCTCTTTAATAACATGCTTGAAATAACTCTTCTTGAAAATCATGGATTTTTTTTTCATTACAGTGAACTGTATGTCATAAAAATGAAGTTTCACAATGAATTACAAAGCATTTGGGAGCTGGCATTCAATAGCTTCATGTCAGGAAAAGCCTTATAAAAGAGAGTCATTTAGCAAGAAAGCAATACGTTTTCCATTTCACTCCTGTCTTTACAATACAGGATAGGTTTACCCTGTTTGTTTCCCTAACAGGAACCCTGGATTCCAAGAATTCTTCCTAGCCCTCTGTGCAACTACAATCTTCTCATTGAAGTGAACTGGAGCTGCTATATCCAGATTGCTACTCCTGAGAAGGTCAGGCGGAGAGTCAAAAGCAATGGGAGCCTCACCTTTCTGCTAGGAGAAAGGGACTAAGGATGTGTTCAAACTGAGTTCCCTTTTATGGTGGCATCTTTCAACATCGGCCAGCTAGGCCAGCCTATAGCAAAAGTCTTATTATAAGTAAGGCTGTGATTTTCTCATGGATATTTTTAGTAAAAGTCAGGGGCAATAACAAAAATTCAGGAAAGCCATGACCTGTCCCTGACTTTTACTAAAAACGTCCCTGACAAAATGGGGAGGAAGGAAGGTCCAGCACCCTGCCCCCACTGCATGCAGGGGCAGGGAGCTGCAGCCCCCCACCCCTTCCCAGTGGCTGGGAGCTGGGAGGGACCCCTGACCGCAGGGCTAGGAGCTGGGGGTGGGGTCCCCCGCCACCTGCGGTGACTGGAAACTGCGGGGTTCCCCCGCTGCCAGCTGGGGCTGGGATCTGCGGGGTCTCCCGCTGGTGATCTCCAAGGGATCCCCCTGCCCTGACAGGCTGGGAGCTGGCGTGGGGTCCCATGCCACCCTGCAGGGCTGGGGAGCCAGGTTGGCTGGGAGCTGTGGGGTGGTCCCCCACTGCTGCCGCGGCTGGACTGCTGCAGGCCCCCAATGTCACAGAGGTCTCAGAAGTCATGGAAACCGTTACTTCTGCAACCTCTGTGACATGCTCGTAGCCTTAATTATAAGTTATGATGGATAGATTGAGTAAGCTGAAGGACCTGTTGGACTTCCATATAAAACTCCAGGTCTGAAGGACTTCAGTCTGATAACAGAAGAGAAATACATTATACTACCTTCAAGGAGAGCTTGATTTTGTTCTCATTAGGGTGTTTTTCCTAATCTAAAACAAGTCATTCAGACCAAAAGTACATTGTTACTAACCTTTGTGCATGAAAAAAAAAATACTTCCAGCTGCTAAACTAGGGTGACCAGACAGCAAGTGTGAAAAATCGGGACAGGGGTGGAGGGTAATAGGAGCCTATATAAGAAAAAGACCCAAAAATCGGGACTGTCCCTATAAAATCAGTACATCTGGTCACCCTATGCTGAACACACAAAATGAATCCACTGTTATTGCTCATGTAATCAGTTTCTGGAGCCTTCACTTTAAATATAATTTTGTCAGTAGAGATGGCCAAAACATGATGGTTTTAAGTAATCGCCACTATTTTCATACTATGGGCCAGGTCATCAGGTATGCTGAGCAGTGCTCAGTGCATTTGAAGAGGAATGAAGGACACACTTAGCTTTTTCCTATCTTTCTCATATAGTGGGCTTAGCCTGGGGCTGGTTCAGTTATAGTGGCCCCACAGCTTCTCTTATTAGAGCTGGCAGTAACCGGCCACCTAGAGCTGTTCTTCCGGTTCAGAATTTCTAGAGGACAACATGCCTTAGCCACGCTACCTCCTCCTCCCCACAATACTCCAGGGGGAACAGGTGGCACCACGTCAACTATGGCAGCTCTTCATCACCCAGAGATTCTCCTGCGCAAAGAGAACCCTAAGCTGCTGTTTAATATTAGCTTCCCATCTCCTTTGCCCACAGAGCAGGCTGAAAGAACAGATTGAAGTCAAGGATCAGGTCTGTCTCTCTAGCTTTGGATGATGTAAAATTCACCATGTTCCTATTGTATGAATCCTTCCAAAATGTAGATACACAAACACAATGAGTTTCTAAGAATATTGTTCTATGAATTCCCTTTTCTGTTACCATTCTATCAAAGAAGAGCAGATGATGTGTCTATTTTCCCCCCAGAAGCCATTCATCTAGTTTATCCCATTGCATTAAAAAAAAAAAAAAAGTGCACATATTCTCCCTCACCTCCCATGCCTGCCGACTTGATCTTCCTCTATTTTTTAAACCTAATCCTACATAAAGACTGTGCATTCTGTCTTTCTCACTCCCTCTCCTCACAGTCAGGCCCAGCTCATCTCTGTGCTCTCCTGCTCCACTGAACTCTCTGGAGGTGGCCAGCATTGTAAATTAGACTATTTACTTTCAAATTTCTTTTATCCTGTCAATTCTCTAAAGTTTCTCCTGGCTTTTTATGGCCAACTCTTGATAACCATGCTACACCTCGAGCCAGACACCATCCTGTATTAAATAAACCATACACGGGATTTAGAAGACATTGTTCCACAAACCATCAGTTCCTCTAGAGCAATTTCACTACAGGGCTGTATAAACAAACAATAGTTGCATACTGAAGTGAAGAGAGAGAACACTCCGCGCAGACAACACTGCAGAATGCAAGGTAAGCAAAGACAAAGACAGTGGCCAGAACCAGCAAAACAGAAGGTAGGTAAGGCAAGCTCATTTCTGTGACTTTACACCATTAGCGTCTCCAGTGACGAACAAAAACCAGCTTTCATGCTAAAATGTAAGCACACCGAATGCAGGCATATTCCCTGACAGGCAGGGTATTCAGAATCAGAGAAGTACAACAGGACAATCTATTTACAGTGAAAAACTTCAGACTGGGAATGCAATCAAAGGAAACATTGCCATATTTCATCCCAGAGGCAGCTGCAGTCCAGTACTAGGTGAAATGGATTCCTAGATAGTATGTAGTTTATAAAGCATTTTCAGATCTTTCTGGATAAAAATCTTTGCAGAAATCTGAGCTCATTATTATTAAATGGGCTATGACCTAGCTATCTGAGAGACGACTTTTCTGTACCTGTTTATATCATATCTATCTTAGATACTTCTAGGCCACCCATCACCATAGAATCCAGGTGTGTCTTGGTCATGATTTTAGAGAGACAAAGATAAATTGATATATTTTCATCCTCTGACAGACGACCTAAACTCCTTCAAGAATTTCTACTACAACTTCTGCAACCACCACTCATCCACCAAACTCTCTCCCCCCGTCATGGGATTCACTCACCATTGGAATGCCTCCTCCTGGCTGTTCTGGGGATTAGCTCCTTCCAGGTGTGATGCCCCCTTCTGTCGCTTGTTCATACACCTTGCTGTCTCTCTCTCTCTCACACTCAGGGTGCTCTATCTTCATGACTTGGCTGCTACATCTTCGTGGCATGGCCCTCCAGCCAGGTCACTATGTGTTTTCCCACTTCCAGGGTATCAAGGTCTCTCTATACAAACTCAGTCATCCCATTCACTGTCCAGACTGTGCCACTTCCCCAGTGGCTGGTAAGGGAACTCTGGCCTGCCCTTTACTCTGGGATCCAGCCCAGGGACCCTCTTAACAGCAGCCAATGTCTGCAATGTCCCACCTTGCTGGCATTTCCCTGAGCCTTTTCCCACTCCACCAACGTTCTGGATAAACTCTTCCTTCAGGACCTGGATCCCCTGGGGTTGTTACTCTCCCCCTGCATTTCCTTCCTTCCCACTCTAACATCCAGAGAGTGGTTGCAGGCTTCCTCACTGCAGCCTTTTTCTGCTGCCAACTTCCTGGCTTTATAGCCCTACCTGTTCTTTCTCCACTGGGTTCCATTATCAATCTGGGGTTACTTAGGCCACCTAATTCCCCTCAGGTGTGGCCTGATTAATTGGCCCCTTCTCAGCCTTATTAACTGGGTTACTTTCTAGGCTAATGTTGAGTAAACACCCCAGCACACTCCCACCCCAGCATCAACTTCCTAGACACCACGATCAGCTTCAGCAGCAGAACCCTACAGACAACTACATACAAAATACTCACAGATCCCCACATTTACTTTCACAGATCCAGTAACCACCCCAAACACACCAAGAAATCTGTTATCTACAGCCAGGCACTCAGATACCACAAAAGATGCTCTGAGGAGAAAGTCCAGGGGATACAGCTTAACATACTTAAAACTGTTTTCACCAACCAAGGAAACTCCACCAAAGAAGTAGATTGCATCATGGAGCATGCCACCTAAATACCCTGAGAGAACCTATGTCAGGAAGAAAAAAAAAAACAAAAAACCTCCAACCACATACCCCTAGTTGTCACCTACCAAACCACATTGGAACCCATATGGGGTATCATTAAACTATTACAGCCTATACAAAAAGCCAACCACATCCTGAAAGAAATCTTTCCCACACCTCGTCTTCTAGCCTTCAAATCACCCTCAACCTTACCAAGCTCATAATCAGAAGCAAGTTCCCCACAAAACAGGACCCCTCAACTGAAAGCGGCACCAGACCCTGCCCTAACAACAGATGCAAAACCTGCAGACATAGCTCCACCACTATGAGGATCAATACCCCCACCTTCAAAAGATGCGCCTGGGAGCTTAAATTCATAACTTAGACACTACAACTCATGGACTCAGTAAAGACACTGGATTTATGACTCATTACAAGAATCTATAACCCACTAACTCTTCTTTATCCTATGACTGTAGAGGTGTTAATTGCCCACTTCACCTTGAATGGTCTCTTACAACATGTTAAATCCTTTTGCAAAACAATCTGCTCCACCATTTACCTGTGACACTAAGTACCTTTCCCAGACCTGAAGAAGAGCTCTGTGTAGCTTGAAAGCTTGTCTCCCTCACCAACAGAAATTGGTCCAATAAAAAAATATTACCTCACCCACCTTGTCTCTAATATCCTGGGATCAACACAGCTACAACAACATTGCAAACATCTCTTGCCTATATCCTTTCCCTGATGGTGCACTTTTGTTGGCTGGGCTCTGTTTGCAGGTTGAGAGGATTAGGAGCAATGTTGCTTGTTAGATTTGGATGTGTAACAAATATGTGATATTCATTATGTAAATAGTCCTCAGATATCATAGTGAGCAGTGCTCAGCAATTTTCTATAGTAATCAGTTAAAAGTAAAGTCATATTCCATACTCTATGCATTGTACCCATCAGCACAGTAATGGTATCTAGGTATCAATCTTATCAGAGAGAGAGAGATTTTCAGAAATGTTGCACAATTGTAACTTTAAACACTTAGAAAATAAGTAAATGGCTCTCTGAATAAAGATTGAGTTGTGACAGATGCCTGATGTAATCAAGTAGTAAGGTTATTAAAAGCAATATGTAAAAAGATTAATATTTTATTTAAAATAAAAGGCCACCATTTTAAGCAGGCTGACTATTTTGCAAAATTCTAGTTAATTTAAGACTTCAATTAATGTATATGGCTCTCATATTTCACTATTGTACTACAGTACAGCTTTATTTAAGACTGTAATAATTCTGTTTAGAATTCATCCAATACTGATTCCAAGAAGTACTATATGTTTTTAATCAAATAAATACACTGGTGCATTATTGTTATTATTATAGTAATTAATTTCATGCCCATCATGTAAGTACTTCGGTGCCTTAAACAAAAATTAAAACACTAGAAATAGTTTTACCCCCCACCCCCATCTTATTGTTTTAATAGCTACAAATACACCGAGCTGAAATATCACAACATTTTTAAGGTGGGTATTTTAAATACTTTTAATGTTTTAAGGCTTGATTTTCAGAAGAGAAATACATCTGATTCAGACACTGGAAACCTGCACAAAGCTGTGGGGAATCTCAGGAGAATGGAGCTCTGGGTTGGGTAATGCGTGTGGGCTTCCAGAGCTCATAAACCAGCCATCATTTTTATATTGAATCGTACCCTTGTGGATCGCAGGATGCTATGGTAAAAATTATTGCATAAAGTCTATTTTTGAGTAATGTATGTCTGTGTCTAATAAACATCTCCTCTAGATAAATATAGTTGGGATACTAATAAAAGCAGCACTATGAAGAACAGAGAAACAATGTATCCAAATCTATTAAAGACCTTCAGAAGACAGAAAGCTTTTTGAAGGAAGACAGTTAGCTGCTCTTTTTTTTTTTTTAAGAAGCCCTTCTCTGAGTTGAAGAGGACAAGTGACTATAAAAATGTAAGCAGTCAACCCCCGGCTGAGAAATAAAAATAGAAAAAGGGCCATTAGGCCCAGAGATGTCATCTGTGTCCCTCTTCTATATGTCTGTGCAGGGGATGTGAGGCAAGGAAAAAAGCAGTGAACTGGCTCACCTCCCTGCACAAAAGTATATTATGTTATCATACCATCTGTTTTTCAGTCAATACTATGGTTTCTTACCCCTCAGTGCCTAGAAATTGTCTTTGCAAAGTAGGTTATAACATGGACGTTGAGTCAGTATTTTGTTTTAATGTTCATGGCTAAACGAGCAAAAAAGAATAGTGCTAAATTCACTGAAATTGTAACAAAATAATAGTAAAGAATCATCAGTATGTTTGATATGTGTCTGAGGTCTTGCGATAGCCCCATCACTGTAGCATCTGAGTGCTGTTCAAGCTCTGATGCTGCAAGTGGACCCCTCTGAGGTTTGTCCATGTGGATCTGATTGTAGGATGGGGCTGTAGACACATTTACATATATTAATGGTTCTCAGCCTTTTCTGTTCTGAAATCCCTTTTTCCCTGCCACAATACCACTCTCATCCAGATGCGACCTTCACTCATTTAGCATTATGGGAAGGGCAAGGTAGTCACAACCTCCTGAGACCTGTTTGTAACCCCAGGTTCAGAACCCCCTGTCATATAGACATTCTTCTGGTGTGTTCCTTCACTGGGCGCATCAGTTAATTTTTGTCTATAAAGTCTGGACACACTCCCAGCACCATTTGTAATGGTTTTGTTCCCCTTGTAACCTTTTCAGGATGTGTAAGTGTAATATTTAAGATTATGCCTTGAAAAAAAACTGTACTCTGAAAATGGACAGAGGTTTCTGAGTGGAAATCAAGTAACATCTTTCTCCAATTTTCCCAACATACCTGGCTGAAAACAAACACATATCTACATATACTTACACTCATCTCAAAGAAATAATATTTCTGGGAAACCCTGAAGATGGTCAGAGAAAATGATTTTCTCCCAACTGCCAATGTACAAGCTCCTCCTCTAATTGGCTGAAAGACTACAACACACCTGGAAAAACATCACAAGCCACTGCCAATTTTATCCAGTGGTAGTTTCAGTTTGAGAAAGGGAAAATAACAGATTTTATACTAATAGGTTCTGTAGTACAAATTAAGTTGCTCATAAAAAAAAATTATAGTCATAAGAATGAACAAATGAGCAACCATAAATAAAAAGGAAGGAAATCTGAAGTATTACAGGGTTCTAAAGGTCAGGAAATTTTCACATAAAAAAGTTATTTTATTTAAAATATTTATTTATAAAGGGGGTTAAGTACAAAATAAAAAACTTTGATCAAATAAAAATATATCTTACACAAAAATATAATGGAAAATAGAGTATATAAAGGAAGTTTGTACACTCAGTTCTCATGTTAAAGAGCATGGAAATATTGGGGGAAACAATAATTAGTGAAAGAACCTATAACAATGTGTATGTAACTTCAGCCATTTTCCTGTTTACATTTCATCTGGTCTATGATCAAATGCAAAAAAAAAACCCAACCATTTTCCATTTAAGTTAAGTTTACAGATTGCTTTGAGACAGGTTGGTGACAATGGAGGGATAGCTCAGTGGTTTGAGCATTGGTCTGCTAAACCCAGAGTTGTGAGCTCAATCCTTGAGGGGGCCATTTAGGGATCTGGGGCAAAAATCTGTCTGGGGATTGGTCCTGCTTTGAGCAGGGGGTTGGACTAGATGACCTCCTGTGAGGTTCCTTCCAACCCTGATATTCTATGAAAGGTAATAGGAACAGATATAGAAGTAACTGAAACAGACTAAGCCCCTGATCTTCCTCCAACTGACCTCAATCTAGCCCATGTAAACTAGCTTCCTAAATTGGGCAATGGCCTGTACTGGATGACACAGTTAACTGTGAAATAACCCCACAGAGAACCAGCTTGCAATGTTATACCATTATATCAAATTTTATTGGATGGAATTTAGTTGTCACTAGTTTAGCCTTTTGTTTTTGATCTTAAGAGTCACAAGGGAAAGGATTCCCTATCCCAACAATGGTTAGTCAAACCTTTCCACTGGTCCAGCATAGGTCTTGAACTCAGAAAGCAAACATAATTCCCAGCAGTTATCCGGGTCTCAGATGATTGCTGTAGCTTGCAAGGCTTTGTCACACAAAAAAAAAGCCACCATTGACTGTCCCTTACTTTCTTTTCATTTTTAAACTGACTTCCTTCATCTCCCTCAGGTCAGCACCCTCAGACCCAAAAAGAGCTCTTTAGATAATTGATACTATACAGTGAAAATCCTATTAAGTATAGACTTTTCCTTAAATTCCTGGCTCCCATGTCATGTAAAAAAGTGGAAGTGGGCAGAAATAGTGATTTTGCATTGTGCTTTATCTGTAACTCTTGAGCCCATGATGGTGCCTCAGCATGAAGACAAAGCACTGGGGTCCCCATAGAAATGGGGATGCATGGCTGGTTAGAGGAGCAAGCATTATATGCAGCATGCTCCCATGGAAAGAGGGCTGAAAAACTGCCCGAATAGTAAATTCTGGATAGACCGTTTTACCCCCAGCAGTAGAGATAGATCTGCATAGTCCCACTGGGGGAGCCAATGGCTGCAAATTAAAATAAAATAATAATAATAATAATAATAATAAAACGTGTTGCCAGGGAAGTTGGAACTGGGAGGGCAAACCAAGGACAACTGCTCTGTGGGTCTAACTGAGGATTTGTAAAGTTTGGGCCTGTGTCCCCTTTTGCAAAGCTCCCATTCCTGCCTACCCAACAAGATAAATTGGTAGAATAAAAGTGTATTGCCTTAGATTAAGTAATGTTGCTCTGCGGCTTCTGTGCAGAAAGTTGAAATAAGGCTCTGAAATAGTAAGGCCAAAATTCTCCAAAGTTATGAGTGATTTTGGATGCCAAACTTGAGACAAATTAAAGTGGCCTGGTTTTTAGAGTGGGGAATAAGCACTCTCTTAAAATCAGGCTCCTTTAAGATGTCTAAAGTTGCGCATCCAAAAACTGAGGTAGCCAAAATCACTTAAAAAAAAATTATGGCCTAAATATTTAGGGCCATGTATTGCCCAAAATTTGCATGTATCCGGGGTGAAAGTAACTTAAGGGACTTACCGGTACGCAGGCGGCCGGGGTCCTGAGCAAGGTGGGGGGCAAAGGGCAGGGCCTCGGGTGGAAGGGGCGGGGCTGGGGCCAGACTCCCCAGCCAACCCTTCAACACTGCCAGGCCTGGCGGCGATTTAAAGGGCCCCGGGGCTCCCGGCTGCCGCCACAGCTACCACAGCAGTGACCGGAGCTCCAGGCCCTTTAAATCGCCACCGGAGCCCCATGGTAGTGGCGGCGGCGGGGCCGGGAGCCCCAGGGCTCTGGCGGCGATTTAAGGGGCCAGGGGCTCCAGCCGCTGCCGGGAGCCCCAGGCCTTTTAAATTGCCAGGGCCCGGGGAAGCTGCCCCTTTTGGCCCCCCCTCATCAGCGGCCCTGCCGGTATGGTCGGCTGTGAACTGGACCGGCTTACTTTTACCTCTGCATGTATCACTTCCGGCGACATTCACTGGAGTTAGAGCTTCATGTGTGAGCCAAGGACACTATGAGGTACTTGCTGACTGAAATCCCTCTAGCTACTAAGGATTTGTTCAGTTCACATTATGTTAATGAGCAATTTCTATTAGTTTTTGCAGACATACTGGAAATATCCAGATTGTACAATTCATTTTGTGGCCTCTCTTGAAAGAGTAATTCAAACACTATTGCTGGACAAACTATTCATTCCAAGTAGTTTATTCAGTACATTTTTTTCTGTTCATGAAGCTTCCTTGAACAGATTTTGAAATTACAAATTTGTTATTCAGAATTGTTCAATGAATTTATGAACACTTTACACAAACATTTCAGCCTATGGGTTGAGTTGCACATAAAATATTTACTTTGGCTATTTGACCATTCTTTACTATAGTTGGTGTCTGATTGGTCAGCTAGGTCACAAGGATTTTGTTTCAAGGTGGATGACAAATTTTTACAAACAGAAATCAAAGTGATGTCAAGTTAGCCATGAAGACATTTCCAACATAAGCCTTCTCACAGACAAATATTCAGATCAGTATGTCTGGATCTCAGAGACTGAACATTTTTTTAAAAAAATCACTCGTATGAATGTACATGGAAAACCATCTACGCACGTTTGCAGGTTTTTAGGAAAACAGATGTTTGCATTTTTTTTTTTTTTTTTTTTAAAGAATTCACCCAGATCAGTATGTGAATATGTGGCATTTACGGAAAAATGCTACAGAATTTCATAGGGAATTCGATTATTTCTATAAATCTTTTGCATCATCCTACAGAATTTAACAGAAAATTAAATCATTGCTATAGATGTCTGTTGGAAGGTTTTAAAAAAAGCTATATAAATGATCTCATTCCCTATTACATTCTACAGGGCTTTAGACTAATTTCTATAGAACACTATCAGTTTCACCCCATCAGATCCTTAGGACATTTTCACAGAGGTCTTTCTCCACGTGAAATCCAAAGTCAAAGAGAGACACTCAAGCATTTGTTCACTGTTTTTACCTTTCTCCTTTCACCCTACAGTAGTGATTAGTAGGAATTTGGTTTTAAGAATGCCATTAGAGATTATTTATTTCAAAAATAAATTTTTCCAAGGTAGGAAATAATTTCACACCCTTTTGAATTTGCAGGCAAAAAAGTGTTACATCTTGTGGAACTGCCCATTAAAGTAACATGTAACCTTACTCATCTGCCATGCCACTAAAATACCTGGCAGAATCCACATTGTCTTAGCAAGATAGAGATTGAGCATGTATCTAATCTAGGAAGTTAACTACTTTATGGATCTGGATAAAGTGTTCATTTGAAATATTTAATAATAAATTTATGTATTATTTGTATTACAGCGCCTAGGAGCTCTAGTCATGAACCAGGACCTGATTGTGCTAGGTGACATAGAAATACAGACCAAAAAGACAATCCTGCCCCAAAACTTACAATGTAAATATATGACAAGAAACAAAGATGGAGTCAGACAGATTGATACGGGATTACATGGAAACAATGAGAAATATTGGTCAAAATGATAGGCAGTGGTATCAGTGCAGCAGCTGCCTAATTGCTGTCAAGATTTTTGTAGGCATCATGATAAAGGAGAGTTTTACAGAGGGTTTTGATAAAGGAAATTAGTTTTGTGGATGTTGATGAGGAGCTCCTACCAAGCGTGAGGGGCAGCATGGGAGAAAGCACAAAGGTGCTTATTTGAAAATGGAATGAGGGATATGTTTGAAGACGACTTAAATCATATCAGGAACATTGTTTGGGCAAATACCTTAAGAAATAAGAATGTTGCAGTTAATATCAACATACAAAACTCTCCATACTGTTTATTTACCTTTATATAGATACAGTCATAGCTATAACTTATGTGAAGCAATCACAGTAGTTGTTTTCAGCACATGAGCTGCTTGTTCGTTTGTGTTTTGTTTTTGTTGAATCTCTAAGAGAAACTAATGAGTTTCCAGAAGAGGTCTGAATGCTTTGGGGCTGAGTGTGATTTAAAACTGGCAGTAAAAGAAAAGAAGACAGGGAAGGTAGTTGGTTAATTGACCTTTATTGTGCCTTCTGGTTCATTTAGAAATGGAAATTAAATTAACATGATAATTCAGTCCTACTGTGTTAAGACTGCTATAAACCCATTACATTTTATGGCCATTGATTTAGCATTTTTTTCTATTAACTGGGTTTAATTTTCAATATTGTCATGCAGGTTCTGAAAAGTGGTTCATTCACTCTGGTTCTTTTAAGTTACCAATGTGTAGCTGTTTTATGATAGTAGCTTAATTATTGAAGAGCACAGGCCCTAACTATCAAAATGCATGTAGTAATTTTGAAACTGACTCTATACAAAGTACATGGGAAATTAGGAAAACCCAGAAATAGATGGGTTCAGTTACATTCCTTAGTAAAACTGAGCCTGACCTTACACCCATCACCCACAAATATATGACACTGAAATTTAGCATCAAAGGAACAAAGGGAACAAATGAGGGGGGGGAAAATCTCTTCCCCTACCCCAGCCTAGGAGCCACTGCCAGAGAGGTGTGCTGGTCACTTTGGCCCCTCCCCCACCCCAACCCCCTGCCCCAGCCTACAGCCCGCACCCAGCACCCAAACTCCCTCCCTGATGTGCTGGGACAAGATGGGAAGCACTTTCATCCTCTCAGCGATTGCAATAAAAAGCTGTGGTGACTTACGAAACGGCTTTGTGCGTTCAATATAGAAGGCTAGGGCACGCCTGACGTCCAGGGAATGGAGTGTCTGCTTTTTGTTGCTGGCATGAGGTTTAGGAAAGAATACCGGTAGAAATATGTCATGGTTAATGTGAAATTGCGATACTAGCTTGGGTAGAAATGCTGGGTGAGGGCATAGCTGCACCTTGTCTTTGTAAAAGACCGTGTAGGGGGGCTTGGAAGTCAATGCTCTGGCCAAGGTTATGGCCACCCGAAAGGCCACCTTCCAGGAAAGGTAGGATAAGGTGCAGGTCGCCAGGGGCTCAAAAGGAGGACCCATGAGTCCAGAAAGGACCAGGTTAAGATCCCACTGAGGAATGGGCTGCCTCACCTGGGGGTAAAGCCTATCCATGCCCTTAAGAAACCGGCCCAACATGGGATTGCTAAAGACTGACCTGCCAGCCACAACCTGGTGGAAAGCCGAGATGGCCGCCAGGTGCACCTTAATAGTTGATATCGCCAACCCCTGTAACTTCAGGTACAAGAGGTAGTCTAGCACAAGGGGAATAGAAGCTTGCTGCGGGGAGGTCCCTTTCTGTAGGGACCAAATGGAGAAACACTTCTACTTCACCAGGTATGTTGTGTGAATAGAAGGCTTCCTGCTCCCCGAGAGAACTTCCCTAACAGAATCCGAGCACTGCAGTTCAAGCTGGTTCAGCCATGGAGTTTCCACGCAATGAGGTGGAGGGACTCCAGGTTGGGGTATTGTAGTTGGCTGTGATCCTGTGTGATGAGGTCTAGGAGCACAGGAAGGGCATAGGAAGGGCCACTGGCCTGTCCAGCAGCATGGTGAACCAGTGCTGTTGGGGCCACACTGGTGCTATGAGGATCACGGAAGCCCTGTCCTGCCATATCTTGAGGAGGACCTTGTGTATGAGGGGGAATGGCGGGAACACACATATAGCAGGTGACTATATGGTGAAAGGCGTCCACTATGGAGCCATGGCTGTGGTTCTGAAAGAAGCAGAACAGCTGACACTTTCTGTTGCTCCGTGTCACAAACAGGTCTACATGGGGATAGCCCCACCTCTGGAAGCTGGAAAGTGCAATGTCCGCTCTGAGTTCCCACTCGTGAGCTCTGAATGAATGGCTGAGGTGGTCTGCTAGTTTGTTCTGTGCTCCTTGGCCTTGGGGATAAGGAAATATTGGGAGTAGAACCCTGAGGAACCTCCTGTTTTGCCCTCAGCGCCAGGAGTGATTGCACCTCCTGTAGCAGGGAGTTGCTCATGAGGGGGGTCCCTGAAGAGGGACGGGGTCCCTGAAGAGGGACGGGGAAGGCGGGTAGGAGGGCATAGAATTGGATAAAATATCACACCCCTGCCGTGCTCAGGACCCAGCAATCTGAAGTAATCTGGGCCCAGGCACAGCAGAAGTGGGACAGATGATTCACAAAGGGAGGGCAAGGATCTGGGATTTGGGCTGGCGCTCCATCCCTGGGCGCACCTTCAAAAGTTCAGCTTAGAGCCGGGGGGCTGCTTGGAGGAGCCCTGACTCTGGCCAGAGGAGGACTGTGAGGGACTCCTCCTGTTGTTTCTGCCTCTCCTTCGATTACAGTCCTGCCTGGGGTGACCTGGATAGAATCTTGAGGGGGGGGCTGGTTTTCTCTGGGGTGCTGGTGTGAGAATTCCCAGAAACTTGAGGGTTGCTTGCAAGTCATTGAGACTGTTCAGTCTCAAGTCCATCTTGTCAGTGAAAAGCCCCTCACAGTCAAATGGGAGGTCCTCTATGGTATTCTGGACCTTTGTCTGGAGTTCTGAGACCTGTAGCCATGAGCTACACCTCTTTGTGATGCCCGCAGCCATGATTCACACCGCTGAGTCGGCAGAGTCCAGAGCATCCTGGAGGGAGGTTCTAGCCATCACCCTGCCCTCTTCCAGGACTGCAGTGAATTCCTGAGGGGATTCAGATGAAGGCAGAAATTTAGGGAGGGTGTTCCATGAGTTGTACACATAGCCGCTAAGTACCGCCTGCTGGATGGAGATTCGAAGCTGGAACCCCCCCATTGGAGTACACCTTTCGACCGAAGAGGTCCAGCTTCTTAGTGTCTTTATTCTTAGGCGTGGGCCCCAGTTGCCCCTGCCGCTCTTTGTGGTTTGCTGCATCCACTACCAAGGTCCTGGGTGGGGGTGGATGAAGAGGTGCTCATACCCCTTCTGAGGAACAAAGTAACACCTCTCTACTCCCCTAGCCATTGGTGGTATAGAGGCCGGGGTTTGACGGAGCACCTTTATGGTGTTCTGAATGGTTTTTATAAGTAGCAGTGCCACCTTGGAAGGACCCTCCAGGGCAAGTATGTCCACCATAGGGTCCGAGTCTTCCACCACCTCCTTCGCCATCATGTTGAGGTTCTGGGCCACCCTTTTAAGGAGGTCCTGGTGGGCTTTCATGTCCATTGCCGGAAGTGATGTGGTAGAAGTGATGAGGAAGAAGACGAGGGTTGAGGTGAGATGGAGTCTTCCTGCCCCTCCAGTTCCCTGGTGACTTGCTCAGGGACATCCATCGTCGCTGCTGCTGGTGGTACGGGAGCTGCCATCATTGGCTTCTCTGACCTTGTGCTCAATACGGGAGGCCCAGGGTCTGAACCCAATGGTGGGTCCTTGGGAGCCCTTTACTGATCAGGGGCAACGGATGTCATGGAAGGAGGGGCATGGGCAATGGAGATCACTGATGCTGCCCTGGAACCATGCCCTTTTCCCTGGTGGTAGTTCCAAGGTATCCAAAAGGGCCATTGTACTGGTCCCTGCCACTGGGGAGGCCAGGACACCATCAGTACCTAGTGATCCTCCACCTTATGGTGCCAAGACTGGTGCCGGGATCTTGACCGGTATCAGCTGCGTCGGGACACATACAACTCCGCTTCTGACTCTGATGAATAGTCCAAGCCTGACCAGGGAGGGGCGGATCCCGACAGTGCCAGGGAGCAGTACCGCGGCAATGGGGAATGGCGCCGCATCATGGTCAGCTTGCCCTGGTGCCGGATAGGAGGTGCCGCCATCAGTGCCGCAGATGGTGCCAGAAGTGGTGCAGCAGCCGGTTCTTGTGCCGCCTGCACCTAAGCTGGTGCACAGGAATAGGATGCTGGGGACTATGCCATCATGGCAATTACGTCCTAAGTGGCCTCAAAAGTGTCTGGTGTGGAGGGGAGGTCCAGGTCCTCCTCCAACACTTCCCGGACCAGAGCGTCCACCAACACTGGACTCGACAGACCCTTCTTCGAAGCAGGAGTCGATGGTGCCAGGACCAACGCACCAGCCTTTTGGTGTCCCAACATGGGACACACCACACTGGAGTCCTGTCTGCTCTTCTTGGTCACGGAGCAGCCCCATTCTGCCTTCTTCTTATGCGGCACCGGGGATTGTGATTGGTGCCGCACCAATGAGCTGGCCTTCCACGCAGGGGAACGGTGCCAATACTCTTTATATGGATCCTTCCTCGTTGTCGAGATGACCCGCATCGAGGCCGGTGCGCTGAGGCTGCCTGTACCAGCTCTTGAGCCAGTTGGGGCTGGAGAGCGGACTCCATCAAGAGGAGCTTGCGGCGATAGTCTCTCTCCCTCTTAGTTCTGGGCTTGAAGCCTCTGCAGATGGTGCACTGGTCTTGCAATTGACCCTCTCCCAGGCACTTTAGACAAGCGGCGTGCGGATCCCCTCTGGTCATAGGCTTACTGCCCCTATCGCACAGCTTGAACCCCTGGGGACGTGACATGCCCCGGTGATGGGGAAAAATATCGGGTTGGAAGGAACCCCCCAACTTAAATGTACTAACGAACTAACTGACTGACTAACTAAGATGAAGGATAACAACTATATACATGTAAAACCACTAGGAAGCACTTGCTAAAGCAAGAGACCAGTTGCTCCAATGACTATCACTGACAGTTAGAAGGAACTGAGCAGGCAGTGAGTCGGCAGGGATCTATATACACTGCCAGGGGGCTCCACAGCCGACCCAATGGGTACCACTAGGGTAAAAACTTCGACAACCATGCACATGGCGCACACACACATCTATTGGAATGGACACGAGCAATCACTCGAAGAAGAACTAATGGCTCCCAGTCCTGTGACTTAGGGTATGTTTTAAAGGTGTAAATTCCAGCTTGAGGAGACATACCTGCACTAGCCCTGATCAAGCTAATGAGCTAAAAGTAGAGTGTAGCCATGGCAGTACACGCAGGATTCACCGCTCCAAGTATGTACCCGTCCTAGGTGCTACGCATGTACCAAGGAGAATAAGCGTTTCCTGCCACTCACACCGCCACAGCTATGTTCTATTTTTAGTGCACTACCTCAACCAAAGCTAGTGCAGGTATGTCTCCTCAAGCTGGAATTTACTCCTCCAGCTCAAAGCATAGGCAAACCCTAAGTCACAGGGCTAGGAGTCACTAGATTTGGGTTCTAGTCCCAGCTCTGCTACTGCACCCTGTGTCTCTTAAAATAAACAGTAGTGAGAGCTTCAGTGAATCCTATTCCACACAAATATATAAAACTCTTCCATCTCCAGAGGGCAGTGTATATTATTGAAGTATTGCTGCATCAGAATCCATTTGCAGAGGGATGACAATTCTAAGATCATCATTTGCCCCTCAGACATTGAAGAAACAATTCAATGGAAGAATGATTGTGTGACTATGGAGTCCACATACTCATGTTTAATTTGAACACTTTGTTACTTTTACTTCTGACCTATCCTTCATTGTTTTAAGAGGTAAATTCTTCCTTACATGTGTAAGCAGGGTCTGAATGAGCTGTCCCCTGACATCTAGTGATAAGCGGGAGGGCGGGGGGGAGACTTCAGGAACGGACTGTGTTTGCATAGACACACTTCCTCTGCTTAGATGCACAGCATGATGGAGCTGCTTTGCCAAAAAGATCACTTTTGGCTGGTGTTGGACTACAAATCATTGGCAATACCAGGAAAGATGATTTGGAGTGCCATTGAGAAGGAAAGTCGGGAAAAATACTTCTCTGATGGATTGTATATACTGAGGGACTGCCAATCCTAAATTCTCAATTACTGAGGGACAATCTACACTCATGGTTTTATTTGCTTTCCACAAGCTACTCTTAATATACCCTTTTATGAGTGATGTACCCAAATATTTGGATGCTAATATCTAAAATGTATCCTTAAATTTATTAACCTTAATTTGGGATATTTCAGATTATGTTCTATATGTATTTTATAACTTTTAAACCAAACTTTGTACTATTAAGCATTATACCCAGATGTATGGAAACTCTTTCCTTAACTTGTGTATTAGATAATTTTAGCATTAGCTTTAAAAAAATTTTGAGTGCAGGGACAATTAAATTTTGTTATCCTTCCTGAATGAGTAAAAGGCAGCAAAACTGTACTTAGCCTGCCCTGGTTGAGGGATCACCCTAAACTGAACCTCACTCGCTAAGCAGGTGATAGGGATGCCAAATCCCAATGGAGGAGAGAAGGGGTGGGGATAGGTGTTCCTACCTGGCAGTATGACTTCTGCCCAAAGAGTCCTAGACACCATTTGACCTTCCCCTCTCCCGTGTTTAAAGCCAGAGCCGATTAGACTCAATTAAGAGTCATTGTTTCTGTTCAGTGATTACCAAAATTGAATCACAAGCAAGCAGGTTTAGGGGCTACACCTTAGACCTGCTGTAGGGACACTGGTGAAGTGAAAGACAATGCGGAGGCTATATAGGCAGTGAGGTTCCCTGCTACCCAGTGAAATCACTAACAGCTGAAATCACTAACGACCTGGGTTGAGCGATGGAACCTCAGAACATGGCATTACAGAAGTGGCATTGAATGTCCAACAGTGGTAGCCCATGACCCATGGCAGCAAGCAACCAGCGGCAGCAGAGAGAGGCAGCAGCAAACAGCCAGTTACAGAGGCACACAGCAACCAGAGAGACATTGCTCGATGCCCCCCCTTTCTGGAGTGGGAGGGGAACCCCTGTGAACGCATGTCTGAACTTGGCATCTTCACTAACCAAGAACAGACAACTCTGAGTGGGGTGCAATGGAGGGAGAGGGGAATGATGTGTCAGAGACATACATTTGTTAAACTTTCAAACCTCAAGGTGGGAAACTGAAGCAAAGGACACCTCCTAACCTACTGTGGGGGTGGGTTTTGCTTATGGTTGCATGCTTTTGAATGTGGTTGTGGTGTTTTCCCAAACTAATGCTTGGTGCGCTTTCCCTTTTAATAACTGTTCTCTTTTGTTATACACAGACTCAGCGCTTGCAGTTGGGAAGTATTGCCTCTTAGAAGTACCCCAGGGTGGTGTTAAGTTTTCCCAGATTACTGGGTGGGGGCTCAAGTCAGTTATGTTTTGTATTGTTAAGAGGAACCCCTAGATACTGAACCCAGCCCTTGTTGCTGCCAACTCCACCTGCCAGAAGGGTTGCAAACACATCAATGCAAAATTCATATTATGAGTATCCTGTTTGGTATAACTTTTCCAATGATAACATAAAATGGCTGTTCACCACTAGTTTCCCATAATAAAATGTTCCCCTGCACATTAAAGTAACTTGAGCAATATCTAAGTGTATGGACAATAGGTTACCTCAATCACACAAGAATTAAGGGGAACATGATACTGACACAAATCCTAGTGCCTGCCAGCCAGTAAAAATACAACCGGTCTGAATTGTTTTCAAAGCCTAGAGGCACATACTGAACTCCCCATGCACCAACAATGTTCTAATATGACATGACGCTCCTTAACACATCAGAGTTAGCAGCAAATAGAGGAATAAGATTGTTTCATGCCATTGTTGGCAATAAACACCGTCTGTGTTAATTACACTTTATGTTTGATAGTCATCATTCAGTCAATATTTACTGCACTGTAGTCTCGTCACAAATGACTTAATACAAATAGCCTACATACAAATAATAAACCTGGGAATAGCAGGAAGTTCCAAATAGTGGCTGCCAAAAAAACATGTTATAGCACAATGTGGCCTTTTGTGACTATATAACTCCAGTAACCTCACAGAGTTTACACTAAGCTAGAATTTGGCCCAATGTGTTGTATTGGGATGAGTTTGTTGTCTGTTTGCTTGCTGTGTGCCTGTTTGATTGAAGTTTATAGTGTGGGTCATTTGGGTGGCTGTGCGCTGAGCCTAGC
This sequence comes from Terrapene triunguis, assembly GCF_002925995.2. Taxonomy (NCBI): domain Eukaryota; kingdom Metazoa; phylum Chordata; order Testudines; family Emydidae; genus Terrapene; species Terrapene triunguis. The sequence goes on from NW_020664409.1 coordinate 72,547,129, forward strand.
GGCATGCTAGTCAAGGCTGAGGGCTTTCTAATGAGGTTCTATAACCTGCCATCCTTTGATTCCTAATCGCTTTAGGATCCCTTCACAAGGGGGAAGGGTTAACTCAGGGAGAACAAGGATTTAAAAACCCAGCTTGTAAGCGAGCAGAGAAGATAGCAAAAAGGAGCAGCAAACGAGGGAGTTTTGTGAGGGACTTTAGAAAGGGAACACCTAACAAACAGTGATACCTAATAAACAGCCTCTAAACGTAGGCCAATAACCCACAACCACCCACCCCCCAAAAAATACACACACAACAAAAAAATCAGCAAGAATAAAAAATAATTCAGGCAGAAGTCCAGTAGCAGAGTGGAGACTATCCAGTTTATGCACTGAATGCAGCATGTATGATTACCTGCCTTGTGGGCAGGTGACATGTGTGTGCATTCAATGCAAGCAGATCATGGCCCTCAGGGACTGAGTATGGGCATACATTGTCAGTTAGCAGCTACCATGCCCAAAAGAAAGTTAGTGGCAGAATTGATACACAAATGGAAAACCAGTTTTTGGAAGCTCGTGCTTATTGGAAGAATGTTCTCAGATGCATAGTTGAAACCATAGTTTTTCTTGCTGAGCATGGCCTGCCATTCCGTGGCTCAGATGAGACTGTTGGATCAAAACACAATGGCAATTACCTTGGCGTTCTAGAGCTAATCGCCAAGTTCAACCCTTTCCTAGCACAGCACATCAACGAACACATAAATCGTGAAAAAGGCCATACATCATATCTATCAAAGACTATAAGCCTGCAGTGCAATGAATTCATCACAAAGACGACGCTATTAGCCATTGTAGATGAGATCAAAGATGTGGGATATTTTTCATTGTCCGTCAACTCAAGACCGGATGTGTCACATGTAGATCAGGTATCAGAGGGGTAGCCGTGTTAGTCTCGATCTGTAAAAAGCAATAGAGAGTCCTGTGGCACCTTTAAGACTAACAGATGTATTGGAGCATAAGCTTTCGTGGGTGAATACCCACTTCATCAGATGCATGTAATGGAAATTTCCAGAATCAGATCAGCTGTAGATTTGTAGATCATCTGACTGTCATCTTGCATTATGTGCTACCCAGTGGACCAGTTGAGCATTTCATGACCCTCATAAACATCACCAGCCACACAGGGGAGAAACTTGCCTCGTACCTACTCGATTTCCTCACCGAAAATGGGATTGACATCAGCCTTTGTCATGGCCAAAGTTATGACAATGTAAGTAATATGAGTGGCATTGGCAAATATTCAGGGATGCTGGCACAGATAAAAGAGCACAATGCTTTGGTTCATTACATTCCATGGGCTGCACACTTACTCAACTTTGTTGGCCAGTCTGCTGTGGATTGTTGTGTTGAACCAGTTTCCTTTTTTGGATTTGTCCAAGAGTTGTACAATTTTTTCTCTGCATCAACCAGTTGTTGGATGATTCTTAGACATTCACTACCAAAGGGATGCCCAGTTCCCAAATCACTCTCAGGGACACAGTGGAGTGCCAATGCTGCAGCTGTGAATGCAGTTGTTCTGGGATACACCAACATCCTTGAAGCACTATAGAGCATCAAGGATGATGAATCTCAAAAATCAGCAACAAGAAAAGATGCGAAGATCCTGAGTGATGCAATGCACACTTTGGAAACTGGTATTTTGTGTGAGGTCTGGAATGATATACTTCAGCCATTCAGCAGGTGCAGTCTAAGTTAGCAAAGTGCTCCAATTGACCTTTCCACTGCTGTAAACCTAATGAGGAGTCTTGGAACTGTTCTTCAACAAATGCGGGATAGTTTTGATGAGTATGAAATTCAGGGGGCTTCAAGGACTGCTAACCATAAGTATAAGTCAGTCAAACGCCACAAAAGACAGAAGACATGCGATGATGCAAATACCCCCTCATTCAGTGACAAAGAGGCCTTCAGAGTTAATACCTTCATCACAATCATCGACAAACTGAAGAGTTCATTAGACCATTGGATAGAGGCTTACGAAAATATTGACAAATCCTTTAGTGTACTGACAGGTTTTTTTGCTTAACATTGCAAGTTCCGAAGTCAGTGAAGGTATCAAATGTCTGTATCAAAAGTACCCAGAAGATCTCCCAGTTGATTTTACTAAAGAATTTCTTCAATTTGTTGAATTCACATCACTCTCAGATAGAGAGAAAAGATGATGAAAGCAAATCTATTTGGATGTACCAAGTTATCACTGAATCCAATGTGATAGAATGTTTCCCAAATGTTGAAAGTGCCTTACGGCTGTATTTGTCACTAATGCTCACTAACTGTAGGTGGAGAATGTTCCTTCTCTTTTCAAAAATGTCCTCTGATCCTCCATGACTCAAGAGCATCTCAGTGCTTTGTCCCTCTTGAGAACTGAGAATGAAATCATCAGGTCTTCGAATTATGACGACATCATTCATGACTTTGCCACAGCTAAAGCTGGGTGGGGGGAATTGTTTGAAGAACTATGTGCAGTGAGAGTAGAATAAATGTGTTAATTTTACATAAATAATATGTAAATATATATGTAGATAAATGTTTGATGACTTCATTTTTTTTTGCAATATGTAATTCATACTTCGGCCCTTCCCTCCCATTAGGCTTAGGCCCCTCATAACCTTAATCCAGCCCTGCTAGCAAGTCCACAATCCACAGATTCACTGACCATCAACACAGCAGGCTACTGTTGCTACCACACCCCAGAGGCTGCAGTACTGGACACAGTTATTTTGTGCTATGGCTACAGGAAGGAAGATTCTATCCCATAAATTCCCCTGTACAAAGTTAGCATTTATGGGGCACAAGACTTTAGCCCCAAACTTGTATGTTTTTATCAACTCCATACCACTTTACTAGTCTTACGTTGTCTTTAAGTTTCCTTGTCTTTGTGGGTTTAAACCAGGCAATTAATAATATGGTGTCTATTTGTGGTTTAATTCTAACATCTATTGCAAAACATTATACCAACACAGCATGTCCCAATGACTGTTGCAGATGGGCTTTGGGACACAATCCACTTATAATATCCTGCTGTTCATCTGTCTAAAACCAAAGACCAGAAAACATGGTCTAAAGGGTCTAAGCGAAAAAAAGAATCTAAAGGGAGTGAGAGAAACCACCGAGAGAGATTTCATTTCAATTCAATCCAGATTGATGCTGCCCAAAGCAGTTACCAGCAGTTTATAGCTGTTCTGTAGCCTTTGTGAAAACCATTGGTGGCTTCAATGACATTTCTAGCATGCAGTTTTCCACATCACGTTTGGCATCCTTGTTAGTGATAATTCTTGACCTTTCTGTTGATGACTAGGCATGGAGAGTGAACTGACTTATACCCCCACTACGTCAGTGTTGAGGCACATCAAAAACCTTACATTGCCACTACCCATGTGGTAGTCTGTGGGGCAGATTTTTCAAACTAAAGCACATGCAGGTGCTGATATGTACCTGATATGTACGGAAGCTCGAAAGCTTGTCCCTCTCACCAACAGAAATTGGTCCAATAAAAGGCATTAACTCACCCACCTTGTCTCTCAAATCAAATGAGACACAGCCTGGTAGGCACGTATCTGGCCAAGTGTGTTTGCACAAATATCTGATTTGCGCATGTACATTGTGTGTTTACTCAGACAAATTAGGAATGCACTTGTCCCTAACTGATCATTTGACTCTACGAGTCCAGTTGTACAATCAGTTTATATTCATCTTCTCTGCCTTCACTGAGTTTTTGGAAACTGTTTACGACAATATGTACTTTCAGCCTGTGTCTAGGATTACCTCATTTCATGGACTTAGGATGGTCACATGAAGGCATGCAACAAAATGAATGGTTCTGGAAAGTGAATTAATGTTAAAATAGTAGCAAGCAATTATTTTTAATTAATTCTTTTAGTAACTGAACTTTCAGCATAAGCCTACACAATCTGAAACAAAATTACTTTAATAAAAAACACAGCTGCTTTATTCTGTAAGCCAGGTGTACAGGCAACCTATGACAGCATATTTCTTATCTCAAACATTGCAGATCAATACAAATCTTATTCCACACTAAAAATTATTAATATCAGTCACATCCTAACTGTAAAATGGCCATTGTAAAATTAATCCTCCCTTTGCAACAAAGAACCCATACATTTAGAGGAAATGCACATTGGTTCACCACCTTCAACCAAAAACCTCAGTGAGATTAAAACAGTTTAGCTTGGATTCTCAACTGAATCTAAAACCAAATATAATAAGATCAGTAGAAAACATTTGCTTTGCCTGATCTTAGTGACTATGGGGACCCTTCTGTGATTGAAGACTGATTTCTGCATTGCACAATAAAAGTTTCTTCTGAAGCACCCCATTTTCATGCTGTTATGGCCCTGCTTGCTTATAGCGTTTGCTGGTAGTGTCAGAAAAGCAAATTCTCTATTAAAAAGAAGAAAGATGTATAATTTAAATTCTAGCAATCAGGTGTTTGATATCTGTGCAGTAGGTTTCTTTACATTAATGTTAATTAATATTGAAGGCAAAGAAACCGCTATAGGCAAGACCTAAAAAATCACGAGCTTCTACAAGAGTTTCTTCCAGTGCACATTTCAACGGTGATACTTATTGTTTCAGGATATTTATGTCAAGCTTTACAATACAAGTGTCATGACCAAAATTATGTTTTTTAATGAAAAATCCTGATACATTAGCCAAATCTGCCGCTTTAAAAATACCCTCCTGTTTCACTCCTCAAATGAAGAATTTTGCCAAAAAGGTGAACGGAATATATCAGCCTGCACAAGTGCTATTTAGTTGTTTGTAAATCTCTCACCCTAGGCATTTTGAAAAGACCAGATAAGCTTTTGTACTCTGATGATTGGCATATGGACAGTATGTGGCTGACAATTGTGGTGTGTCCTGTTACAGCCAGGGGTTGCAGGTAACAGTATTAGATACTTGGGGGATGGGAGGGAGTATGAGGGAAAACATCGATTAGAAACTAAAAGATTGAAGCTTTGAGCCCCCCCAGTCTGGAACCTAGATCCTATGCCAAGAAAACATAGAGGTCATGAGAAGAACCAGACCACAGCTTTCAGGGATGACAAAGTCTGGCATTAGGAATAAGTTGTTCATTCCACTCTCAAAAAAGAAGCTCTGCCAATGAGTTTGAGCTTAAGTCATTAAGCCTCCTTTAGATCGACAAGACTGAAATATGAACACACTGAGTTTAGGAAAAAAAATATGCTTATTCCTATAGGTACCACCAGAATCATTCTTAGTGCTGCATTCTGGGCCAAAGGCACCTCTGCACTAACAATATTGGCAAAACTGCAAACACACAATTGCAGCAATCCAAAGTAAGTACAACAAGAGCAGGTAAAACTGTCTCCAAAACCACAGAAGTCAGGCAGGATTTCACTCCCACTGTATTTTTCAGATAATAAAAAGTTCTTTTAAACAATATTTTAAATATGTTTATCAAAGAAAATCTGCAAATTCAGCATTAACCTTCCAAATTCCTCACAGATGGAGAAATGAGAATTCTGCACAGAAATCTGTTGAAGTTTTTGGATAGACAGTAACTCCTGCTGAAAATCAAAAACTGCCTTCTCCAGTTTGAACTTGGATTGAGCTATAGACCACTGGAAACCATTCATCTTGGAAAAATCCAGCCCATGCAGAAAACAATCCTAGGTGGATATCATATTCATAAAAGGGAAAGGCAAAGTTGTACTTCTCAATAAACGCTCCTAAGGGCAGCATACCTATAGGAAACCATCAAGTTGAATACAGAACAGGTGCTTCATGATATGAACTGAATTTAACACTATAAAACTAATCATTCAGATGATATATTACAACAAAGCTAACACTGCCTAGAAGACAGGTGAACAATAGCTTTCAAGGTAACACTGCAACCTCATTCAATGCAGCCAAAAAACTTGCAGACCTTAAGTAAGATTATATTAGTGTCACTGCCCTGATGATAAGCAGATGCAATCTCATACAGCATAAAGTGAAACAAACAATTAATTGCAGAGTTAGGTCCTGACTCCCTTTTCTACTCCTTCCTGAGAAATGGCCAACAATTATTCATGCCGCCCACTGACAGGATCTTTAGCACAAACCACATGGGAAACAGAAGTGTGTTTTGTAAGGGCCAAGTCCTCTCCTCTCCTCTCCTCTCCAGCTGCAGAAATAGTGCAGTTCCACTGCTCAATGAGTAGGCAGGATTTGGAGAGCCCATGCAAAGAGACTCTCCCGTGGCTCCCTATATAGACAGAGCCAGATGAAGAATCTGCTACTATGCTAAGAAAAATGGGTTCATGGAAGCTACCCCTTCCCCTGCTCGATTCTTCAGTGTCCAGCACAACTACTGAACTAGGAATCAATGAGAGGATTGTGGGCATTTACAATACCAGAAACAACAGGACACACACCTTTGCACCATGGATCCAAATCACAAGTGGTCAGAGTCTTTTGCAGCAATCTGATCAACCACTTATTTGAGACTGGCCAATTAATTCTCCTCAAAAACACTGTCTGGAGCAGAGCTGGGAAAACTGTAAGTAGTGAGCTACTTACTTGATTAATTTAATTTATTTGTCTGGTTGCAATTCTCCAAAGGTAAACTCTGATCCTTCCAGCTGTATGAGTTATTTGTAAATGGCTGATTAATACTTTGTCTTTATGCAAAATATATCCCAGCCTATGGTATGTTCTCAAACTGTTCACTAGCCACATGATCATCACTTATCATGCTGTTCTGAATTGTCTCATTATATTGCCTACCACAATATAATAACAGCCATTCTTTTTAGCGTGTCTATTTGTTATTCTTGGTGAGGGACTGGTCACCTAAACTACAGGGACTATGCTTCAGCTTCCAAACTGAAACTTTATAAACAAACAGCAAATGGAGAATCCCCATATTAACACACATGTATTCTTGGTTAGATGTGAATACAGGTATTTCACCAGAATACCCATTTCCCTGTTTGCTGCAATGTTTGTGAAAACAGTGAGTAAAAAGGGCTATAAACATGCTTAAATTGGAAAGTAACTCAGAATTCACAAGATTGTGTCTGAATTACTTTCCCCCACATTTCACTCAGCTCTAGTCAGGAGTGTCATTCTGTAGGCAACATCCTGTGCTGTATAGATGTGAGTGCAGCAGTGGGTCTGGAATTTTGCAAGGGAGGGATGTGCAGTAGGTAAAACAAATATGTAATTGTTATGCAAAATACTATACATGATAGTTGTGTCTTTAGGAAAGAGACCTAATGCTTCACACAAATAATAACCAGTAATTCCATGCTGTCTAACTATAAAGGACTCCTTTCCTAAAAAAAAACCAAAAAACTAACCTAGTTTGAACCAATTTTTCTCAGTTTTCTATTGAAAATCCATGTTTGTGGGAAATCATTTCATTTTTAAAATGATAAACTATTCTGCCAAGATACGTTTTCCATTTTAAAAATAAAAGCAAACAAGCACCAAACAAGTTTTCAATTTATACTTGAAAAAATAGGCTAGTTATAAAAACTTCCTTTTTTAATAGCACAAACAAAATTACAGCTAAAACACAAAGCAACCAGAAAGGTAGCAATTAGGGAGTCACTGTGGCCTAGAGAATAGAGCATTGGACTGGGTTTCAGGAGACCTGATTCTATTGCTGACTCTACTACTGCCTTCTGGACAAATCACTTCACCTCCCTGTACCTCAGTTTCCCCATCTATAAAATGGGGATGATGATACTGACCACCTTCATAAAGTGCTTTGAGGTATACTGATGAAACGTACTATATAAGAGGCAGATGTTTATTAATTATTATTATTATTAAATTTTCAAATGAAAAAACCACGCTGGCGACAAACAAAATGCTCCTTTTACAAATAAAGGTTTGTTTGGTAAACTACAACTTTTCCCTTCTTAAAAATGATCAAATGTACTGGGGAGTCACTCAGGCCTCAATCCTGCAAACACGTACACAAGTGCTTAACTTTAAGCACAAGCAGTTAAATTAACTTCAGTGTGGCTACTCATATCAGTAAATGTAAGCATGAGTGAATGTTTGCAGGATTTGGTCCTATATTTCTGTCCACATTCTGCTGGCTTGTAGGTTATTTTCCTTTTAGATGCTGGAAAGGGCAAGAAGGGGAGGAGAGTGAAATCACACATTCACCAGGGTAAACATGAAGTCCTTCAGCAGCCCCCAGACATCTGGTTTATTTGAAAATTTGTCCCTCAAAAGTTTTTTGCTCCTGTTCCCTCACAGCTCCCCCATGACTCCTAGTTCCCATCATACACCTCTCCATGTTCCTCCTCCTGTAGTGCCCCATCTACTCCCACTTACAGTTTCCCCTAAAGGACTGACCTCTGCTTTCAGTCTCCATGGAAGCCTCTTGTTGAGCCCAGTAGAGAGGCAGATGCTGGAGACGGAGCCAGCTGCCTGAAGCTAAGAAAGCTGACAAGGACAAGGGGAGTGGGCTGATGAACAGCTGGGCTGCCTGTCCCTCCCAGGGACTTGACTAGTGCAGCAGTTATATGATGTGTTTTTTCAAAAACGGACATGGTCAGAACCAAAACAGGGCTGTTGGGGAGAATTGCTTTAAGTTCTCAGGTCTCTTGTCTTCTAGTCATTGAAGTCACAAAGAGATTGAATGCATCAGACTTGCTAGCAGGGAAAAAGAGAATTCAGTAAGCAGCAACCAGTTACAAAATGGCCACTTCTGGGCCACAGCTGTTTTGCTCTGCCAGATTTAAAGGGTTAGAACCAGAGATGCATGCTGAGAAAGAATGTTTCTGTAAGAAGGCAACCTGGCACTAGGGAGAGTTAGTGAGGGTAATTACTACTGAAGGGGCCTCTGTATGCTGCCACTGTAACACACTATCTTTTCATTGAGTGGTATCTACACAGGTTGCCTGGGTCTCTGTAAAGCGCAACACTGACTTCCTGTTCTTGGGCCTGCACCTTTGGCAGAGTTAACAAATGAATCACCCCTGATGTGTTTATTAATAAATGCTTCACACTCCTGTAGGGCTTTTCAAATTAGCTCAAAGTGTTGTACAAAGGTACATTTTGGGGGCTTGTGCAGCTTACTGTGAGAATCCTGTTCTCCTTACCTCTGCCCCTCATCCCATCAGAGGAAGGGAGGGTTCTGTCGATGTCATTAGTATCTGGGCCAGGGCAAGAGAGTGGGAATGATTCTGCCATCCAGTGATTAGGGCACCTACCTGGGAGCTGAGAAATCCCAGTTCCAGTCTCCCCGCTGCAATTGCTCTTTCATTATTTATTCAAGGTGGAACAACTTCAACAGGAGAGACTGAGGGCACTCCTACATCAGACTATCCCATAGCTTCATGGTTCTTGCACTCTCTGGAGTGGTGAGAGACCCTCTGTTCAAATCCTTTCTCCCCTTCTAGCAGAGAGGGGAAAATTAAACCTGGGTCTCTCACATCCCAGGCAAGTGCTTTAAACACTGGGCTAACAGATATAAGGTGGCTGCCACCACCATCCCTGTTTTGTGTGGAGTGAGGCAAGAGCCTAATTCATTCCCTCAAGAAATGTCTAAGCCTTCTAACTCCAGGCAACAGGTTCCCATTTGTGGATTGCTAGCAGAGCTAGGCATCTCCCTGCAGCCCAGACTTAGGAGCCTATCTCTGAGAGCTTAGCATACACCCCTTTCCTTGGTATCTCCCATTGGCTAGTTTAAGAATCTCCACAACGTAGCCTGCTGGCTTTTGTTGATCCTATTCTAAGGCATCTATCTCTCCATATTCATTAGCCTACACACCTAACTTGGCTTTGTGAATTGCAGTGTTGTTCCTCTGATTTTCTAAGCACTGTGACATTCAATGCTGCAATGCCTACATCCCTTTGTGGATCCCACCCCCTACACCTATGCTTTTTGCTATGGCAATAGGCTCCATATAAATATTAATTGTATGTTGCAAGGATTCTTAACACTGTTGAAACATTTGTGTAACTCTGCTGTGTGGGGACTCAAACCATCTTACAGTTGTGTTTGACTGTAACTCTTGAAAACTCTTTCAGTCACAGTTCCAAGTTCTAATGTGCACAAGTCCCCTGCGGGACACAACTATGTCAAATTCCCGACCTGCTTGCTGATCACTGTGCTCCATGACTTCATACATCCAACCATCCTCTTGGCCTTCTCAGCCATGGTGACAAGTTCACTTTCCAACCCCTGACCTCCCTATCCCATCTGGGGGCCTCCATGATTCTCAGCTGCATGCATCTCATCATTCTCTTGGTGAGCTCACTGGTTACAGACCCATATTAATTTTTTCCATACCCATCAGCCTTTCCAAGTGATATTTGTTTGCACCCTACACACCTGATGCCCTGAATGACCCATGGTAGCAGAGTTTGAAGCTGCCTAGTAGCCAGACAAACCCATGGCTGCAGGTACCTCTCCCATCTCTTTCGTTTTCACTGTCTGTGAATGAGTTTACTGGCAGGAATGTTCACAGAAGAAGCAGTTTTGAAGCAAATATTAGAGATATTCAAAAATATTGCAGAATCGTCATAGAAAATGAATTTTGAACTCTCACTACTGTTCACAACAGAAACCTGATTGTATGAGTTATAGTCATCCAATCAGAAAGAGAAGCAATAACATGTCCAATCAAAGCTAACCAGAACAGCTTGAATCTTGATTTTCCAATACTTGTGACAACTTGCTGGCAAACAATCTACAGACCAATAATTATTTATAGAAATTATCCAGTGAATAACTCTGAATCATGAATAAATTCCCAAAATTTGTAGGAAGCTCATGGATAACGAGCAAAGAAAAAGAGTCTAAATTGATAATATACATTATTTTCTACAAATTATTCCCTCAGCTCTAGGTTTCTAATGAAAGAAGTCTGTAGTGGTCAAGGTGGAGCAAGATCAAGAAGATTTATGGTATGTTCCAGCAGTTAACACAATCTTAGCAGTAGAATATGTGCAAGTTAAAACTACTTCCCAAATAGGTGCTTTTTCTATCTTGGTGATTTTGATTGTAAGCTCTTTGGGGCAGGCACTGTATTGGTTTGTGACCTGTACAGCACCAAGCACATTGTCTTGTTTTACAATTAATAGATAATAAGATAGTATGTAGAGTAAAATTGAGCACAGTAAGCAAACATTGATTAGGAGCCATGTGATGGAAAAATATATCAAACAGTGAACGTACCAGTGCATCTTTACATACCAGCATATATGTAAATGGACACCAGGATTTCAGAAATCAACAAAACTGATATTTCTTTAGGAAAACCAGCTTTGTTTTTTGTTAACCCTATAAAATCTGTCTATGCACACATTTTCAATCCATCACTCCCCCTGTGATATCTAGACAACAAAAATGTATGAGATTAGAATACACATCAGATAATCTGATACTACCATTAAACCTTGCTTCAGTGTACTGTACATTCAGATTATCATTATAAACCTATATATTCAAATACTCTGATCTAACTGACTACAGATAGGAACACATGTCTGTTTTTAATCACAAATAAAATTGCTCAATTTTCCCCATTAAGCAATATTTCTTTTACAAAATTTTTGCAAATGTGCTAGCAAATATCCGTGAATAGAATTTTAGAACATCACAGCCTTGGGAGAACTTATGATGTTACCATAAACAGATACTAACTCTATACAGATACGAATACTGATGTGAGCATAAACATTGTCCCACACAGAAAACACTCAAAGTACTGTATCTTCATAAAACTTATGGGTTTTATGAATTACTGCCATTGGAAAAATAGTAACACATTGGAAGAGGTGCTTTGAGGTAGAATTAGTTTAGTAAATCTAGCTAATATAGTTTAATTTTGCTTTATGCTTATATATAATTCTATATATATCACCTGAACACTGCTGTATTCATTACAGATAAAATAACAGCATGTGCACCATAAAGAAAAAGGAAGAAAATGTGACTAAACAGCAAATCAAAATAAGCAGATCTTTCTATTTATTAATTATTGTGTTGCATCCACAATATTCTACTAAAAATTTGGCAGTTACTGTTCCTTTAATTTATTTATTTATTTATTTTTGTTACTGATGTTGTTTCAGGGAATGATAAATACGTTGTACTATACTATTTTATGTTTTTTAAAAGGTGACCTATACTTTCCATTTCAAACACGGATTCTTTAATGAAAATATTGTAATGTCAGTCCATGCAAAGCAAATGCATATTAATATGCGTTTACATCTGTCTCATATTAATATTCATGCCTGAATCCACATCCCTACACAAAGCCAATTTTCTGACCATCTGTGTGATGGCTGGTGGATGCAATGAATAAATTTTATTTGTGAGGGGAGCGATAAATCATGTATCTTCAGTTTTTCACCAGCAATCTTTCCTCTTAGGTGCTAAAATGTTTTTATCGCGGTTTAGAATTTTTAAGTAAACCAAACTGATTAACCCCTGAGCAGTTCATGCAGAGTCATCGGCCTTGTGAAAGGCAACAGGAAACATAATGAGAAATACAACTGTGTGACAGAGCAAGAGATACTGCAATTTTAGCAGTTTTATTTCATTGCCTTTTCTTCTTGCTTTATTCTTTTTTCAGAAATATATTCTATGTGATAGATTAGAGCCAATGCCTGAGACCCTTACTCATGTTGATGGGTACCTTACTCTGAAAATAGTCTTACTCGTTTCAGTGGGACTGTCCATGGAGTTAGGCGCTACTCAGCACAAGCAACAGTATCAGAAGCTGGCATTTTTGAGAATTGAATCTCATTATTTCATAACCTGACACAGCTGAGGCTAAGTGACTGACATGATAGCTGGTTTCTAAAGCAATCATTTTGCATCATGTAGTCACTTTCAGAGTGCACAATGACACTTTCTCCACAGAAATTAAGCTCTACTACTAAACTCTGTGCTTCTGCTCTCAGTTTCTACTCTCAGTTACACAGGTGTCAACCCAAAGTAACTTTGGTGGCAGCAGTGAAATTACTTTGAGAGCATGAATGCCAAAACAGGGCTAGAGGTGAGGATTAGCAGGAGATTTCCAAGGTAGTCCATAACACAAATACAGCCACATCGGGGAATATGCTTACAGCACATCTTTACCCAAACCCAGGTAAAACAGGGTTCAATGTTAGTATAGACTTTAACTGTAGCTTATAAGAAGGCTAAAGCCTTGTTAAAGACCATCGTGGCCTTTTACATGGTTATGGAACAAGGTTAAGATCCAGTCTATGTCACAAAATGGAATCCTGTAGCAATGGAAGTTGGAGAAAACCAAGGTGAAACCAGATTAACTGACATGGCTGTATTTGTAGTGTAGACAGGGGCGGCTCCAGGCACCAGCGCTCCAAGCGCGTGCCTGGAGCAGCAAGCCGCGTGGGGCGGCCTGCCGGTCGCCATGAGGGCGGCAGTCAGGCTGCCTTCGGCAGCATGCCTGTGGGAGGTCCGCCGGTCCCGCGGTTTCGGCGGCAATTCGGCGGCGGGTACGCCGAAGGTGCAGGACCGGCGGACCTCCCGCAGGCATGCCGCCGAATCCGCGTTACCAGCAGACCTCCCGCAGGCGCGCTGCCGAAAGCCGCCTGACTGCCGTGCTTGGGGTGGCAAAATACATAGAACCGCCCCTGAGTGTAGACAGGGCCTCTGCTATTTTGCTGACTTTCCCGGCTTGTTTTGAGAATGAAGCAATTTACTGCTCTGCGAGACAAAAATCTCACTGTTGTTAAATTTCCATGCCAACAAAACTACATATTCTAAAAAGACCCTTCAATGATTGTGTTGTTGTTTTGTCACAGGATTAGAAAGAGGTGAGAGTGAAGCACAGAGGCCCTTTCAATATCCATTGGGCCTTTAGTATGCTTTGGATCAGTCCTAAAGAGAGAGATGCAGGACCTCCAAAAGTCTACTGGCTGTTGTACTAACAAAGAGGGAGGAGCAGGATGGGAGCATACGAGCAACAATAACTATTATCACTTAGTATTGCTGTTATATAGGGGGAGGGAGTAGCTCAGTGGTTTGAGCATTGGCCTGAGCATTGGCCTGCTAAACCCAGGGTTGTGAGCACAATCCTTGAGGAGGCCACTTAGTGATCTGGGGCAAAATCAGTACTTGGTCCTCCTAGTGAAGGCAGGGGGCTGGACTCAATGACCTTTCAGGGTCCCTTCCAGTTCTAGGAGATAGGTATATCTCCATATATATATATGAGAGCTCATGTTCCCCTACCTGCCAGTACACTGCTGCTTCCATCTTTCAGACAATCCCAATGCCTGCATCTTCTTGCCTTTATGACTGTAAGTTCAGGTTACAGGCACCTGTAACTGGGATCATATTAAAAAAGATGAAAACATCTCTGTTCTCCCCTGCTCTTGTGGTGCTCCCCCTTTCCTCACTCCCTGGCCCACCATACTTCACATTTAACTCCATTCCATCCACTGTCAGTTTTTCAGAATCCAAATAATGCTCCTTATCATTTGAATCAATAGATAAACAAATTCCTCTAAACCATCTCCCCCCCCCCCCATGCCATCATTAACTGGCTGATGTTTTACACTCCCTGTAGCAGGGGTGGCTCTTGAGGAAAGATCTGAAGGAGGAAAAGGAGCAGTTGTTCAAGGAGCACATCCCATGCACAAAGGGCAAAACAGAGGCTTGGAGATGTCTGTGAGAGAAGTTGACAAATGGATAGACAAGGCTGGCCCCACTGCGGAGGAGCAGAAGAGATGGGGTGATGCAGTAACAGTCAAGAACAGACACACGGAGAGAGGCAGCATTGCAAAAGCCCTGGAAGATGAGAGTAGGTGGTGTTGGTAATTGGTAAGAGGGAGGAGGGTGTGTTGTCAGAAGAGGTGGGAAAAAATGAGGCCAGTGTTTGAAAATCTGGCCCTTTGTGTTCTCACTGGGAATGCTGGGCTTAGCGGAAGACTCTGGTATGGAGAAGCAAGTCCACTGGGAAGAACACAGATGGTCTGGGTTAACTGGCTTCTTGGGAGGTGAGGAAAGAAAACATTTAAAACTTTTTAAATTAAAAACAATATCCTAATACTCTTTCTGGATACACTGGACCAAATTTTAAGCTGGTGTAATTCCAATGAAGTCATTTCAAAATCACTTCCATAGAGTTATGCCAACAGAGAATTTGACCCAATATACCCAGTTCCCTGTTTAAAAGTCGGTTGAGGTGTTCAATACATTTTTGTAAAATAGATTAGGGAATCCATGAAGAGGGAGGAGAAAGTTCTCTCCTCGCTTTAATGTAAATCAGAGCATGTCAGCAGCAGATAACCTACTTCTACCTTCGAGTCTACAGCTGTATGTTAGTTTTGCCATTATTTGTGCACTGAACTGAAATGAGAAAAGGAATTTTGCATGAACTTCACACATCATCTGCATAATTAGCCAGAAGTTAGTTGTAGCTCAGATAAATGCACACAATTGCAATAAAGGGCTCAAATAGTGCTGCAGAAAATAAGCAAGGAAGTTATCAACACATTTCAAGAAAATATGCTTGTAATGAAACTCTGGCTGATAGCAAAATTTTATCTGATTCCTTTTTTTATTTGTGTTTTCTTAATAATCTTTCATAATTGGGAATGTGGGTAGTTCATAGGACTGTTAAAGGATGTAGAACCTTTCATCTCTGGGGTTCATTAGCTTCATTCGTGGTCAACAGTAACTGAAAAGCGTTATCATCCAATTGGTGTTGAATAACCTGTGAGAAATGAGTTTAGTCATTTCATTAAAGTTCCCAGTGCAAAGGCATCTTTATCACATACACCAGCATCACAATTAACACTATTTTTATGACCACTAAAATTCCCACACACAGAAAAGTGACTTTGATGAAAACACACCTTTATGTAAGGATGTAAATAAATATATTTAATATTTCAGGAGATAGGTTCTTAGCTTTAAAGCATCAGAGTCAACTTTCACCCACTTGAAAAAACAAGGATTGCAGGAGTAACTCAAAAACAACTGGTTTCTGCCTCTTTTATTACTACTAGTCTCCCTGATTTTAAAATACCCAAGAAATTTAGACAAACCACCTATTCCATCAAAACAGGAATGGATAATAAGGTAATTGATGTTGAAGGGGACTACTCATACTTGAAGTTATGCACGTGCTAAATGCATTGCTGGATTGTGGCTGAAATTATCATTGTCACTTTTCAGGCTATAACTGGCCAGCACAAGTGCTGTGTTTACATTTTTGCTATGCAGTACATGCAGAGTGGGTGCTCAGGTGCAGAATACAACATCTGGGAGAGGGGGAAAAATACAGTCCATGTCATGTGAGCTGGGAACATGCCATAATGGAAACTTTTGGGCTCTTTGTCTACACCAATATTTGACTATGTTAAAAAACAGGATGATTGGAAAAAAAATTTCAAAAGACAGAAATCAATTCTGTAATCAGAGGGATCCCAGATTTTCCATTTTATTTCCCAGTGGCTAACAAATCTAGCCTGCAAGGAGATTTTAAATGTCCCTTTAATCACACTGTAAACATACAGAAAACATATACAAGCTAGAGAATTGCAATGGGACAAGCTCCTGAATTAAATTCCCAGAGTTCCTTATTCCCAGAATTACAAGCAACTCCAATTGACTCATCTTTAGTTATATTGTCAAATTACACTCTATGTCCACTTCATTTGAACAAGAAAAGTAGATTCAGCCCTGTAGGCTCCAAGTTTTAGAAAATCTTTTGTGTCCAGTCTTGAAAAATATTTAGACTGTATTTCCAGGAATGCCACACACATTCAGGGCTTTTTATCCCTCTGCTTTGGTCAAAAAAAAATAACCAAAACATTTGCAATACTGTCCTCTTAAAGATGATCTCTTCTCAGTATTTTTAGTGCATAACACTACCGTAGATCTAGTGAGATTAATTACATGAGAAAGAGAGAGGATGATGTTAGATCAGCAATTCAAGCCAAAACATAAAGTCCAAGATTCTGATTCTCAGCCTCCATCCTTGTGCTTGGGACAGGGATGGGACAGAGACAGGACAAAGGAGGCTTTAAACCACATTTGTGCTCCAAGTAATCTGAGACCATGCAGTACAATGTTTTGCTTCCCATCACACCCTACTGGCCATGAGGAACAAAGAATGGTCAGTGCTGTGAAGTGCACACCCAAAATGCCCCTGATCCTCTCCCTATGCTGGCGGGGGGCTGGGAGCAGGGCCAGAGCAGATCACTTACACAAATCAACACTGCTTGGAAGGCCCCCTGTGAAGGTGTTGTTCTTGGGGGAGCATTTCTACCCACTTTACGAATGCCAAAGCAAGGTAAAGGGGGCCTTAGTGTAACTGTGAATCAAGCCCAGAGTATTTACACTAGCTTTAAACCGTAGCTATTTAGGGATTGGAAACCACAAAATGCTCAGGGTTTAATTTTGTCAGATGTAATAAATTAAGCAGGCTTTGGTCTTGGCATTCTTGGGTGGGAAACCCTGTATGGTGGCTGATTTGCTAGGTAACATTCTACCCTCTGGCTCAGGACTGAACTATTTTCTTTTCCTACTAGAGTTCCATTCTCTACAGTAATGAATTCTTCTGCTCCAGTTGATGATTAATTCCTTGGGTAAAATATTCTTCTAGACCCATCTTCCTATCTCCCCCCCCCCCCTCCCAAACACACACAGACAGCAAAAAAACATGTCAATTCCATACTCATTCCCACCCGAGGGCTCCATGCGCTCCTTCAGTACTAGCACTTCAGGCTCCAGGCAAGGGCTGTGTAGACAAGCACAGCAATGAGAGAAGGCGCATGCAGCGGCTCCCAGAATCCCACTCAATGAAGAGCAGCTTGGCCCTGTCTCCTCTCCTCCTCCTCATATGCTGCTGAAACACCTCTTCAAAAGGAGAGGGGGTGAGGCTACAGAAGCTATGTAGCCCATCTGCCACATGCACCTAGAGGCACTGGTGAGGAATGCAAAAAGAGAGCGCCAGTCATGACAGATCCTGCAAGTCATGCTCTGGACTGAAAATTTGAACAAGGCAAGCTGACCATCCCTTTTTGGCATGGGTTGTGAAACAGTTTTTTGCTGCTTCTTCACCACATTTAACCTGTTCCTGACACCATTATCACTACACTACATATAACACTGGCCTAACAATTTCAAGAAGAGTTAGTGAGATGATTCTTTGGGATACACCACAGACTTAATTAACTAACTTTACATAACAAGTGTTTATGAGGAGAAAGGGATGAGGAATCTTTAGGTCCCCACTAACCTCCTGCAGTTGATTAAAAGCCCACTTAAGTCATTGGAAAGACACTCATTAACTTCCATAGGCTTCAGATTAAATCTTTAGCTACTGGTTTACATGTTTAATGCCATGGTCCTCCTTTACAGGGGTTAAAGACATTCTCCATTAGTAAGAGGCTCACCCAAAAACCAGATCATCAGCAATCTTTGTTGTGTATTTATCCCTTCTTTTCACTCTCTCCTCTTCATCTTTGTTTTTCTTTCCCCTCCTCCCTCTTTCTAGCAGATATTTTCTCTCTTTTAAATCCGCAATTTCCCTACCTCTCTCCTTCATTTTGAAAAAAAAGAGCTGTACAGTAGCTTCATTGTCTCTCTTCTCCTTTTTCCTCCTCAACCTTGCTTATCATTTTTCTCTAAGGTCCTTGTCTCTCTTCCATCATGGTTTTCAGGAAAGGTTTGCAAAATATTTGTACTAAATTCAAAGGACTTAACATTTGAGCAATTGTTAAATTACATTGCCAATTGGAAATGGGTCCTGATTTTGCATTAAACTGGATAATTTCCAAGGAGAACAGGACCATTTTGAAGTGAAATGGATTTCATTACTAAACCAGGCAAATGTCAAGAATTTCCTTAGCTTTCACAACCAAATTACTGATTTAATGAAAATACAGAAGTGTTGGGTCTGTGAAAACAGACAAAACACAGTTACAAAAATGGCATGATAAACACATGGTGATTTCACACAGTCCTTGTTGTTCTTGTTCCTCCTCTTCCAGTTGCCAGTCTTACCTCTCCCCAACCCTTTGTCTCTCTTCTGTGCTATTCACTGTCAGGTTGATCTTGTTCTCCTTGGACTCAGGTTCTCCACATGGTAGGAAATAGTACCACACTAGACAGCTGCATGGATGATTGCTTTAACTGCCTTAACACTGTATCAATTATAGAACTCATTGGAAATTTTCTGTTGAAACACTTTTCCATCAGAAAATGCAGATTCATCTAAATCTAAACATTTTGTGGGAACATGCCAATTTTGACAAATCTTCTGAAGGAACGCAGGCAGAGAGCCGTTGGAACACTACCTGCCAGCTCATCACCCAGTGCCTTGGCAGCCTTCATAGAATCACAGATGATTAGAGTTGGTAGAGACCTCAGGAGGTCATCTAGTCCAACCCCCTGCTCAAAACAGGGCCAACCCCCAACTAAATTAGTCACTACCCATTGAGCCTGATGTACTAGCCAGCTTTCTATCCACCTTATAGTCCATTCATCCAATCCATACTTTTTTAACTTGCTGTCAAGAATACTGTGGGAGACCATATCAAAAGCTTTGCTAAAGTCAAGGTATATCACGCCCACCACTTTTCCCATATCCACAGAGCCAGTTATCTCATCATAGAAGGCAATCAGGTTGGTCAGGCATGTCTTGCTCTTGGTGAATCCATGTTGACTGTTCCTGATCACCTTCCTCTCCTCCAAGTGCTTCAAAATGGATTCCTTGAGGACCTGCTCCATGATTTTTCCAGGGACTGAAGTGAGGCTGACCGTTCTGTAGTTCCCTGTATTCTCCTTCTTCCCTTTTTTAAAGATGGGCACTATATCTGCCTTTTTCCAATCATCCTGGACCGCCCCCAATTGCCACGAGTTTTCAAAGATAATGGCCAATGGCTCTGCAATCACACCTTCCTGGTGGACTTCATCAGAGTCAGGACCTTAGGGCTTTAAGGGTCCACAGCTCTGGCGGAGGCACCCCAGAACTTCCAGGCCTTCCAGACTCCCTTCTGTGAAGCCAAGAGACTAGCAACTCTGGGAGCCCCGCTCTAGCCAAGGCTCTTGGGGTCTAGGTTTCCAGCTCCACAGCAGGGAGCCCTGGGAACCACAGCTGAGCCGGGAGCCTCAGGGCTTGGGCTCCCAGGCACAGATTCATTTAGATATTTTCAAAACATTTCAATTATTTCTAAATTAATTTTTCATAATTTTTCTGCCACATGCAATTTCAAAATTTCTACTTTTCATTCTGAAATGGAATGCATTTTTTTCCAAAATGTTGGAAGTTCCCAAGGAAGGAAAAAATGTTGACTTTCAACCACTTCTGACCAATCAATCATTTTTTTCCTCATCGTCAATTATTATGGTAAAGCATGAGTGAGTAGCTTTTGTGCCTGGGCTGGTAAATTTTCATTACAGTTCCACAAGTCCTCAATCCTTGAAAAAAATTGGAGAAACAAACAGAATCCTCTAAATCTGACCTAATACAGACATTTAGGGCCTGACTCCTAGCTGTGTAACTAGGTACAGTTCTATTGACAGCAATGCAGTTAGGCTGATGTATGTACCGTTGAGAATCTGGCTCATAACTACTGCATTTTCAGCTGGTCAGGATAAGGCATCAGTTTAAATTTTGCAAACAGAAAGCTCTGGGCTTTGAGAAAGGCCTGAGGTGTTCTGAGAAATAATCTTGAGAGACATTTTGTATTGTAGGCATTTCTTGTATCATTGATTGTAATGTTATATTAATAAGAATCTGTTCTAGAACCAGAGCTCTTCATTTTTATTAGCTAATGTAAATGAGCTCTTTAGTATTGTGTCTCTGACAGATCTTGGGTTTTCATGTAAAGTGTACCAAAACTGTCTGACCAGCATTCAGTAAGAGCATGCTGAAAATCCAAGAAACTCATTTATCATTAAAAATTCACATCTCAGAATTGGCTGCCATATCATCTGACATGTTGAAATAATTGTATTATGTTTAACCCCTCAATAACTCAGCTACCTGAATTATTGCCAAATAATATCTTCCATTCTCCTAGGCTTTCATTATACTGACAAATATCTGTGTCACTACATGAGCTACAGGTTCCTCAGAATGAGGGTGTTCCTTGCAACATTATTGCCAGCTGATACCCAGAAACAGCATGAGTGATTTGTTTGCTTTGTGATGTTGGCTTCCTTTGTCCTGAATTCAGCAGTAACATCTTGCTAATCCTGTGTTTAAATCTATGGACACTAATGCCCCCCCTTTTTGGATCTCATCAGTGAAGTATCAAAGGCTTAGAAAGACTAACAATAATTTATCCATCTGCAGGGCTCATACAAAACTGAGGATTAAAATCTCTGCAGTACATAGGCTGTAAATTATGCATTGCTCTGGACATTACTATGAGTAATTCTGCTTCACGTGAAATGCTATGATCCAAAGTCTGGAAAAGATTAAAGGATGAATTTCTTTCTTGATTCATTACTGCACATGTTCTGTTCTTTTTACTTATGTCTCTATTCTGTTTATGCACAGAAAATGTTTTATTCATGGATCTGTATATAATTGTCCATGCTTGTGTCACAGGATCCATTCAAATGCCTTGACATTATAAATATACATCTAATTTTATGTTGTTTATGATTACAACAGACATTAACTGTACCATGTTTTGTGTATTTTTATGATATGACACTAAAACAGTTAAAAGTCCACACGTTCAAATTCTGAAGCATAATAATCACTTTCCTATTACAAAATGCACAGATACAGAAGTATAATAGCCATCCGAGTTGATAACTCTAACAGGCTCTGTTAAGGATGGATTTTTTCTCCAAAGCCGTTTTGATTTTTCTTCTTCCATATCAGTAAAGATAAAAGGTTCAGGGGCAAAAATTACTGGAAATCTACATCAAAATTTTCAAGTAATCATATTCTCATGTTGAGAGTTTTTTATCACTGCCAATTATAATCACAACATAAGATTTATTTTGGTCTGGATAAGGATTTTCAGTACAATTGGAAGGACATAAGATTCTGCTAATACACCTATGCAAATATATAGTCATAGCATACAATAAAGCTTCTAATTAGCTCTGATATGACATTGCGATCCATTCCAGTTTACCAGTAAAATTAAGGGATGGTGTGTGTATTTGCTTGTTTTGAATATATTGAACACTTTGTTCTGATTATATTCTGTTCACACAGGAAAATACATCTGCTCCATCAATGATATAAAACGGGTATTTCCTCAGGGGTGTGTAAAGTGTATATAAATCTCTGCATCTGCCTGATATTTGCATAGATGCTGCTACGTAGGTCACTTGTGCACTTAGTTTTCTTTGTGATGTGAGAGTAATGCTGGTTAGTTCTCTATGGTGTAGTGAGATCATGGACATTTTTGCTTACATGTGTAAAGCTTTAGTTGTACTGTGAATAGGGCCCCACTGTACCTTATGACTCCACATTGCACTTATGGTTTAGGTCCACTGTATTTACATAATTAGAAAAACTCTTCACGTTTAATGATATTACAATATAGGCTTTATATACCCACATTAGATATTTTATCTTAATTAAATTAATAAGTTTTTTCCCGCAAATGAATCTTTGTAAAAAATACATTGTTGTTACAATTAAACATAGCTTGTAGAAAAGCACCCTTTTGTATTACCCAAAGTCTCATTTTTCTCCAGGAACTCCCCTTGCAGCAATCCCCACTGTAAGCCATTAGTTTAGCACATCTGCCCACTCTAATGGCTGCTCTAGTGTACACATACCTGACTGCCATCTAATTTAGACATCACCAATAGGACACTAATGTTAATGTCTCCTGGGCCAGTTAAATCCTGGATTATTGACTAGCTACAGTTATCGGTTCATTTGGTCGTTGGAGGTGAACCAAGTGCACCTGAGGTCATAAATAGGTCAAATGTTTATACATATTTCAGAGGAACCAAATATTCTTGTTGCACTGATAGCAAAAAATAAGTGTACGTATAATTTAGAATTTGTTCTTGCAGAGCATTCCACTGAAATTTCACTCACATGCAATATCCCTTTTGTTTATCGAGGCAGAGATGTCTAATTAGGCCTAATGTCCTTTTCAGGATGAGCTGCAATTGACACAATTTAGCATCAAGAAAACAAACTGCTGCCATCACACTTCTGATAATCTTTTATAAACATAAAAAGAAAAGGAGGGACATGTAGACTAAGCTATTTCTAATTAAAATAGTTAATAGAGATATGACAAAATGAATAAATCAGAAACTGTATTCATATTGGGTCAAATTCAGCTCTAATGCAGTGGATGCAACTCTACTGCTATTAGAGGAGTTTCATATGTTTATAAGAGAGGGAAAATCTTGCTTTTTTTACTCAAGCAAGTAGCTGCCTTCTTTGGTAAAACTATCCAGATGAGAAAGGCAAATAGCAATTGATTCCAGGTCTGAATTTGGCCTCTTGTTCACCCTGAATAGTAGCCTGTGCAATTAACAGGACTGTATGTGGCCTAAGGTACTACTTATGGTGAATACGGGTGACAGAATCTGGCCCTGTGCAATTTTCCCCCTCTCTGGTTATTTTACATGCGAGTTAGAATGCGTATTATACCCTTAATTCAAAAGGAAAAGATTAGGCTATAAAGAATTGTGCACTAGGATGCAAGCTGGGTTTCACTACGTGTGGATTTACAAATGAAAATAAAATATGAGAATATAGGAGAAGTAAAATGATCCTATGATCAAATTCTTACAGCTTTTACATAAAGGACCATATATACTGTACAACCCAGTGGGCTTGATCTTCCAAACTTTGCACACCAAAATATCCAACTGTCTTTAATGTGAATTTTGCATCTTCAAGGAATTGAAGAGGAGGCCCCAGGGTTTGAAAATGTCATATATTTGAAGGCGCCTGCTAAAAAGAAAAGCTAAGGTTACCTTTTCTTGTATCTTGGTTACAAAAAGAGTGAAAAATAAAAATAAAACAGAAGAAAAACCACCACCACAGTCTTTCCCCTCTATAGTAATGTTTTTGTTTTGTTTGTTTTAAGAATAAGGATCAAAAGTAGACATTTATTTTTCCACCCAAGTTGCTTAGAAAAAATGCATCATGGCTTAGGAAAAATAGGTCAGTGTGATGGAAAAGCTACATTTCCATCGAAAACATTAAACATGTATACATACATTCATGTGATAGATTTGAAATGTGTTACTTTCACAGGGTGCCATGTCATAACTATTTGTATTGAACATTACTTACCACCCATGGAAAGTGTAACAATTTGCACACCTTCCTTTGTTAAACTTTTTTCATTCCATAAAGTAAACTGCCCCTCGTCTGCCCATTGACTCTGGCTGAAAGTTGCCATCTGCTGAGGTATACACACAGGGAAGGATTAAGAAGGCAGCTGCCAGTTCCGCTGATCCCCAGGAGGATCAGATAAGATGTGGTGAGATATACGATAGCTCCTCCCTTGTTTTTATCATAAGTAACAAATACCACAATAAATGGGGAGTGATAAGGAACCAAAAAAACAAGAAGAATCTAGATACAAATAGCAAAATCATCTCCAAGTATCACTGCATCTTGTAGAACTGTTGTTCTGGGAATGGTTCTGCTAATAGCAATAAAAATTAGCAGTCTTACTAGATTGGATAACAGTTTTTAAACTGCCAAAGTGTTTCACATACAGTAGTTCTATTTCACAATTCCATTTCCTCATTAAAAAGCCAAAAAAATCCCTAAGGTAATTAATTCTCCTTCAGTTTTATTTTCTTTTTTCTAATTGTATTGGTCCCCCTTCCCATGGCCTGTACGCATCAAAAACTTCCACTGTTTTCAATGGGAGGCATGTGCACATAAATAATGCAAGACAAGCACCAAATAATCGTTGTTTGACTATGCACCATGTAATCACTTTTCCTTGTCTAAAACGGCAGTGGCAGGGTTTCTAGCCCATTTTTTGAATGACACTTTTTATGGATGCAGAAGCACTGAATGAAGAGAACCTGTGGGAACTCACCAGGACTTCCTCACAACAATTTCTAACAGTTCCCTAAGTTAGAACTCTGCTATTTACACCAATCCTTCAGACACTCTGTGGATGAAACTTCTGCTGAAGTCTGTGGGAGTTCTAGTGATGCAGATTTGGGCCTTTAGAGAACACATTTGCGACTCAGGCTAGTTCTACACTACCACTTACTTCAGTATAACTTATGTCGCTCTGGGGTGTGAATAAGCCACCCCCTGAGCGACATAAGTTACGTCAACCTAAGTGCTATGTGGACAGCGCTATGTCAGCGGGAGATGTTCTCCCACGACATAGCTACCAGCTCTGGCAAAGCTTCTAGTGTAGACTAGCCCTCAGATACAGCCACCCACTATTGTATTAATTTAGATGGAATATATGGGCCCAAAGAGTCAAAGGTATTAACATGACCCAGTCACTGCCCAACATTAAACAGCGTTAAAGTTCAGGGTTTGGTATTCAGAGACCTCAGCCCGCTGGGGTAGAAAAGGAAACCCAGTTAAAGCATTTGAAATGTAAAGTATTAAGTAAGTCTTTCATTTTAACAACATCCCTGTTCCCTTTTGCTGGAGAGAGTTTTAAGATGGAAATCTCCCCCTTATCTGACAATCTTTAAGATAATCATAACTGTCCTTTTAGGAAAAAGAGAAGATGTTAGTTGGGATGAGCTGGAGCTGCTGTTGCTGCTCTTATTAAAATCCAATCCCATTTCATCCCAGATGGTGTCTGGGATTCAGCTGGAGCTGTTAGAGGTGGTAATGTCATCTGGATCCCTCTCTCTGGCCTGGTATGGTCAGGACATCTCACAGGATGATGGAGGCCTGGTGTCCCAGGAGATGGTGGGGGTAGCAGCTCATGATGGTGAAGCTCACTCCAGTAGCCAATTTTTCCCCCCCAAAGTCTCTTTAAGGAATCACAAAGGGGTCATGGGCAGAATAGTCCATCTCCTCATTATTTTGTCCAATTGGGCCTAGTTTCTGACACACTGATTTTGATTCACTGACTTCCAGTTGCACACTTTTTTTTTTTAAACCAAGCATGATCTTAACACAGTCCTTGAGTTACATCAGTAGGCCTTTTTGTGTGGACTAATTCAGTCTGTTTCCCTTTTGTAGCTTTTCCCATCAATATTTGTTATTATAGGTTATTGTGACATAGTATGAACTTCAACTGGGCTGAGCTCACAGTTATGACAATTGGGCCTACAAATTTACCCGAGCACCACTACTGGCTCATTTCTTCAAGTGCTCTGCACATGTAACTCCTATTGAAAACAATGGGAGTTTGTATGTGGAGCACATCCAGAATCATAGTTACTGTAGAAGATTCATGGGTGTTGGTAGTATACACACATAATATTCAGCCTGTATCCCACTTGTACAAATTCTGTGGGTTTAACTGTTAAAAAGGAGAGGCCTGCTGACATGTGCAATTGTACATCTGCAGGTGTGAGTGTAATTACCACAACTGCATAGCTAATCAGGTAATTACATGTGCCACTAGCTAGTTAAGCTCCTAACCAACCACTTGCAACCATGGTAATTGTGTACACAAATGTAGGCTTTTTTTTTTTTTTTTTTGCACATGGGCCTCCATTTTTACAAGTTTGGTACTTATTAAATGAGGATAATGCCTTCATTTGATATTTCTTTACTTGGTTTCCTTTCTCAGTCCTGAACTGTAACAATCCTTTCTGTTCCCGTTCATATATGTTTAATTATATAGTCGCTATTTGTTATTTTATGGGGTGGAAAGCAGAAATTGTTATGGTTTTACAATTAACTTTACAATATAGTAAACATGTGCACAGGTGAAAAGATGAGCAGTAAATATAGAGAGGAAGTTGCTGTTGCTGAATAAGGCTGGGCAGCTCTGCTCATCATGTGTTAACATTGCATGTTCAGTAGGCTTACTGTTAAGAGTAACATGTAGAGAGCTACACACAAGAAACCATTTGCAGTGCACAAGTGTCATTGGTCCTACAAAACCCAGAAACTATGTTGCATATCACTGGCACCTTATCTATCAACTATACACACATGCCCCTCTCATTTACAGAGCACTCCAGTAATGTATCAAGTGTAGATGATATATTGTATACGAGTATTCCAGAATACTTAGCAAAGTCTCAAAGCCTTAGTCTTCCCCGCTGATGTGGAAAAGTGCCCAAACACTGACCTAAAGAGGAGGAGAGTTCAGCCTTCACACCCGGTCATTAGTCTTTCTCCTGAGATTGCCAACAAGGGTGTCAATGAATGTCCATTATACTGGTAGTTTTTGTGGCAGTTGCCACTTATATACTAGGAATTGGACTTTACACTACTAACTCATTTTATACAGGCCACCAAACCATTGACAAATTTTCATGTCTACCACTATCAAATAGATCCAGATTCAGTTTGGTGACTAATGGAAAAATGGCTCCATATTTCATTATCCTATTCTTTGAACCATCCAGGAATTTCTCACATACCAATCTTAAAGTACATATGCAATCCCTCTTTCCTATTCCTTATCCTGTAAACAGATGTCATGAGCAATAGGTTAAGTGCCTCAATTTGTTATTTCTGGGCTTTTCCATATGATTTTATAACCAAATCTGAGGCTCTCCAGCATGTTTGTGTGCGTGCAAGAATGTTTCCTTCTGTGTCAACATGCATCTATTTATCCCTGCCCCACCCCAGAAATAGGCCCACTCAGAGATATGTTCAGGAAAGTGTTTATTTTGTTCAAGTATCCCTGCAGAAAACGAGAGCAGGACTGCAATCTGTGCCTCTAGCTGCCCCATCTCTCCCTGGTCTGATTGCTGCCTACTACAGCTCATGGGCCTGAACTTCTTGTCGGGTAGAGGGAGTGGGCAAAGGACACATCCTGAGAAGAACATGGAAATGCTCCTAGCATGCCTCAGATTATAGTCCCAGCCATACAGCTACGCTAAAGCACCTTGCCCTTTCAGAAAGCAGGAGAAGGGCATAGCCCAACATCCAATCTCATCCTTTTTTTTTCCTACTCAGCAACTTTTTATGCTGGGGCAATCCCTGGTCATTCTCTTCCACTTACAGTCACTGTAAATGTTTCTGCTGCTCTATGCCCAGGGCACCATTGGCCAACTCCACAATCCCTGGGCTATACATATGACAGAAAGCATTAGTTTTCCATAAAAAAGCCCCTTAAACACACTTAACTTGAAAGACTTTGTACATTTATGGAGGAATATGAACATAACTGAAAGAATTGACCTCTCAAGAGCAGCATAATCAAGATTCAATGCGGTATTCCAGAGATGTCTTTATTAGAAACTTACACACTGTAATATGGGTATGGATTCAAAAACTGATATTGCAAGAAAAAAAGTGTGTTTTTTTCTGTTAGGTTTACACCACTGTTTTTCTTTAAATAGGTTCTTAAAATAATCTTATCACTTTGAAGTGCCAATTACATCTCAGTTTAACAGAGCAAAATAATTAAAGAGAAAATATTATAGAAGAACTTGCCATCAACTGGAGAAGTACATCTCTTGTTTCTAAAAACTACCATTGGAAATATTTTAGAGTACTCTACAATAGTAAACTATCTTCTAATACTGGTAAGCAAACTCAGTCAAAAGACAAATCTAAATCCGAGACGCCAATATTACAATCTATACCCAGACTTGAAGTCTTTAAATCATGATTTGGGGACTTCAACAGCTGAGTCAGAGAGAATTATTCCAGGAGTGGGTGGGTCAGCTTTTGTGGCCTGCATCATGCGGGAGGTCAGACTAGATGATCATAATGGTCCCTTCTGACCTTAAAGTCTATGAGTCTATGAGTCAATCCTGCAGTCCTATCACACTCAAAATTCCCCTTGACTTCAGTTCTAGATACAAATGACAGGGTCAGTGGGTGCTCTCCTGGAGCAAGCCACAGCATGACAGGCACACCTGCCTCAGTTGCCCTTTTCAGATACCTCAAGGACTCCACGTCAGCTCCTTTGCTTAAACAATACCCCTCCAAACATAGTGATCAGCATTAGCAATGCTCCTTGATCAAAGGGATAGCCTGGAGAGGCCAGTACCCAAGTAACCAATGGGAGGTGGGGGTGGCCTAGCACAGTTATAGCAGAGACAGCCCATGACAAAATTAGCCACCAAGGTGAGGAGAGCTTGGGTGCAGTGAAAGTTCAGCTGCAGTGGGAGGAGTCTGAAGGATTATAACAATTAGAAAGGCACCAAGTCCCCAGGAAAACTAACAAACAGAATAAAGAAAATCCAATGTGCCTAACAAACATTCCCTAAATTTAGGTTACATTAAAAAAAACAAGGGTAAAAAAGGGAGGCAGAAAACCAGCAACAGGGTGGAGGCTACCCCATTTATTGTATAGAGTGCAACATGCATGATTACCTGCCTCATGGGCACATGGTGTAAGACTGTGCATGGTGCAAGCAACTCACAGCACTCAGAGACAGAGTATGGAGTCTTGAGGCTAGAGTGGCTGAAATGGAGGAGCAGAGGTACATGAAGACTTTCAGGAAAATAGTACAGTGGTCCCACTACCTGTTCAACAGCCCCTGTGCTGTTAAGGAAGATGAAAGTCTTGGGGCAGGAAACCATCAAGCTGGATTAGAGAGAAATGACCCCATAGCTTGGATCTACCTTCCAAATGATGTCATGGTAGCCTTTCACACTGAGGATATCCCTCCAGAGGTGGGTACCCCAGTTATTAGAAAGATACAGGCAATAGTAGGGGCATATTCAGTTATTAGAAACAGAGATAGTTGGGTTTGCGATGATCCGAGAACCACAGGTTGAATTGCCTGACAGATGTGAATGTTGCAGACCTTTCAAGACATCTAGATAACCTTACAGGCAGTACTGGAGAGGAGCCAGTGTTTGTGGTACATGTAGATACCAGTTACATAGTGAAAGGTAGGAGAGAGGTCCCAGAGGCCAAATTTAGGCTATGAAGTAAGAGATTAAAGTCCATGACCTCCATGGTAACATTCTCTGAAATGCTTCTAGTTCCACACACAGGACCAGGAAAATAGGCAGAACTGCAAGGTCTCAATGCATGGATGAGATGATGGTATAGGGAGGAGGGATTTAAATTTATTAGGAACTGGGGAACCTTTTGGGGAAGGAGAGGCCTATACAGGAGAGATGGGCTCCACTTACACCAAAATGGAACCAAATTGCTGGCATGTAAAATTAAAAATGTCATAGAGGAGATTTTAAACTCAGGGTTAGGGGAAAGCTGACTGGTGTGGACGAACACACTGTTTGGGCGAAGACATCCCTTAGGGATGAATTTATTAGAGGGGGAAGTCTATATCCTAGTAACAGTCTTCACTGAAGAGAATTTGGGGGAAATGCCCCAAAAGGATATCTCTGATATGAGCAACACATCTGAAGTACTGTGCCACACTGATGTGTCAGTAGAGGAGGATTTAGAACCAACTGATAAATTAAATAGTAATAAATCACCAGAACCAGATGGTATTCACCCAAAGTTCTGAAGGAACTCAAATATGAAATTGCAGAACTAGTCATTGTAGTATGTAACCTATTGCTGAAACAAGCCTCTGTACCAGAGGATTGGAAGGCAGCTAATGTAACACTGATTTTTAAAAAGGACTCCAGAGGCAATCCTGGCAATTACAGGCCAGTAAGCCTAACTTCAGTTCTGGGGAAATTGGTAGAAACTATAATAAAGAGCTGAATTATCAGACACATAGATAAACGCGTTTTGTTGGGGAAGAGACAACACAGCTTTTATAAAGGGAAGTCATGCCTCACCAATCTATTAGAATTCTTTGAGGGTGTCAACATGCCTTTGGATAAGGGTGATCCAGTCAATATAGTGTACTTGGACTTTGACAATGTCCCTCACCAAAGGCTTTTAAGAACACTAAGGGCTTGGCTACACTTGCGAGTTATAGCGCAATAAAGGAGCCCCGGGCGCACTAGCTCACTACCCATCCACACTGGCAAGGCACGTAGAGCGCTCTGACTTCACGGCTATAGTGCTGCTGGTACTCCACCTCAGCGAGTGGAATAACATTTGCTACGACCCCGCTGGAGTGCCACGGCGCCAGTGTGGATGAGGTGTTGTATTACTGCGCTCTCATCAGCCTCCGGAAACGTCCCATAATCCCCTTAAGTCAAGTGGCCACTCTTCTCATTGTTTTGAACTCACTGTAGGAATGCGGATATGCCGTTTGAAAGCTCCGTTTTTGACAACCGGCTGCTTATCTGCTCCGAGACAGATAAGTGTGCTCCGAGACAGATTAGTGTGGAATACTGTATGTGAGAGAGAGAGAGAGAGAGAGAGAGAGAGGCAGGGGGGAGGCGGAGCCTGCTGCTGTCTGAACTTACAAGACAGCATGCTGACATGCTCTGAGCCCCCCCAAAACCCACTCTCTCTCCCCCCACATACATACAACACACTCCACCCCACCCACCCCCCATTTGAAAAGCACATTGCAGTCACTTGCATGCTGGGATAGCTGCCCATAATGCACCGCTCCCAATGCCACTGCAAGTGCCGCAAATGTGGCCATGCCAGTGCACAAGCAGCTGTCAGTGTGGACATACTGCAGTGATTTCCCTACTGCGCTCTCCGAAGGTGGGCTTAACTCACAGCGCTCTACATCTGCAAGTGTAGCCATGCCCTAAGTAGTCATGGGACAACAGGGAAGGTCTTCTCATGGAACAGTGACTGGTTAAAAGATAGGAAACAAATAGTAGCAATAAATGTTCAGTTTTCACAATAGAGAGACGTAAACTATGGGGTGCCGCAAGGATCCATACTGGGACCAGTGCTGTTCAACATACTCATTAGTGATCTGGAAAAGAGTGAAGAGGCAAAGTTTGCAGATACAAAATTATTCAAGATAGTTATGGCCAAAGCTGACCGAAAAGAATTGCAAGGAGATCACACAAAACTGGGTGACTGGGCAACAAAATTGCAGATGAAATTCACAGTTGATAAGTCCAAAGTAATGTACATTGGAAATAACAGTCCCAACT
The DNA here is from genome assembly GCF_002925995.2 of Terrapene triunguis. Lineage (NCBI taxonomy): Eukaryota > Metazoa > Chordata > Testudines > Emydidae > Terrapene > Terrapene triunguis. The sequence continues at coordinate 72,579,165 of NW_020664409.1, forward strand.
ATACATATACAATAAGCAGTTCTAAATTAGATGGATAGTTCTCTGAAAATTTCAGCTCAATGAGCAACAGCGGTTAAAATGACTAACAGAATGTTAGGAACTGTTAAGAAAGGGATAGACAATACAACAGAAAGTATCATTATGCCACTATATAGATTCATGGTACACCCACACCTTGAATACTGTGTCCAGTTCTGGTCACCATCTTAAAAAGGATATAGTGGAAATGAACAAAGTTCAGAAAAGGGCAACAAAAGTGATCAAGGGTATGGAAGGCCTTCCATATGAACAGAGACTAAAAAGGTTAGGGCTGTTTAACTTAGAAAAGAGACAACTAAGAGGGGATGTGATTGATGTCCATAAAATCATGAATCATTTGGGGAAAAAAGTGGTTTTTACCCTTTCCCACAATATAAAAACCAGAGATCACCCAATGAAATTAACAGGCAGCAGGTTTAATACAAACTAGAAGAATTAATTTTTCATAAAACACACAGCTAACCTGTGGAACTCATTGCCATTATATGTTATGATGGCAAAAAGTATAACAAGGTTCAAAAAAGAAATGGAGGTTCCTTACTGTAACTGGAGGTTCTTTGAGATGTGTGGTCTCCCTCTGTATTCCACTTATGGGTATGCCTGGGCGCCACGCGCCCGAGTCTGGAAATTCTTCAAAGCAGTGTCCGTTGAACCATAGCTTCCCTTGTGCTCTCAACCGAGGCAGTGTGGGTTGATGCCCCTGCAGTTCCTTCACTTACCACAATCCAACAGGATCCAAAGCAGAGGGAAAGGAGGGCGGGTAATGGAATACAGATAGGGACCACACATCTCAAAGAACCTCCAGTTACAATAACTAATATCCATTTCTTCTTCAAGTGCTGGTCTCTATGTGTATTTCACACCTGTTGCCATAGGTTCGAATGGTGGACCTGTAAGTGTTGATAGGACAAGATTAAGGTCCCATTGAGGTGTAGGTTTAATGACCAGTGGGAAGGTCCTGATCAAGCCTTTCATAAATTTCACAGTAGTCAGGTGTGTAAAGACAGAACATCCCTCCACTAATCACTGCTAGGTAAAAATCCAGAGTAACTGCACTAAAGTCCATAGAATTACCCTGGATCTATGCCAGCATAACTGAGAGCAAAATCTGCCCAATATTAAAAAGTGACTGTTTTTTCATTCTCTTGTCACAAGACAGTCTAAAAAGTTTGAAAATCACTGTTTTTATCCTTTTCCATTTGTCAAACATGTTTTTTTCTCCTTTTGTTTTTAAGAGAGATTAAATTAACATGGAGCTTGTGGTTTACTTCCCCATTTATGTGCCAGCATAATCACTAATGATGTCTGTATAGCATTGGGACTAGGTTTGTATTTAGTTAACAGATGCTGAGAAAGCTCAGATAGTTTTGTTTGTTTGTCCCCCACAAAACTAAAAGTTTAGAAATAAAAGATCGGGGGGGGACACCTGGACCAACATGTCTGGCCCTTTCTCTCTCTGTCCTCCTAACCCTAGTTGACCTTAAATTCATCTTCATATAGTTTTCTCCTCACAAACAATAGTACATATCTTTTAACCTCACTTATATTCTTTGTTTCTGTTGCCTTCTACATTAGCCTAGTCCATAGGTTTACTGTACATTATGTGAAATACTTCTTCCTGAGCTTCCTGCTTATACTGTTAATTTATTTTTAGCGGACACTGTGACCCCTACTTTTAACTCCCTGCACCAAAGTGGTATTTGGTGTAGGTATTTATAGACTAATCAAATCACCCCTCAATCTAGTTAGTTTAACAAAGTGAAGATAGAGTTCCTTGAATCTACAACTATAAGGAATGTTTACTAATTCTTTAATCATTCTCATGACTGTTCTCTAAACCATCTTTAATTTATCAACATCCTTGTTGAATAGAGGACACCAGAGCTGGACACAGTATTCAAATAGCAGTTGCACCAGTGCCACATATAGAGGTAAAGTAATCTCTTCTCTCGCACTTGAGATCCCCTGTTTATGCATCCAAGGATCGCATTTTAGCCCTTTTGACAACAGCATCACACTGGGAGCTCATATTCAGGTGATTATCCACCACGACCCCCAAATCTTTTTCCAGAATCTCTGCTTCATAGGACAGAGTCCCCCAACCTGTAAGTAAGGTCTATGTTCTTTGTTCCTAGATGTATATATTTAAATTAAGCCATATTAAAAATGCATATTGTTTGCTTGAGCCCAGATTGCTCTTTATCAGTCCAGATCGCATTCATTATTTACTATTCCCCCAATTTTTGTGTCACTTGCAAACTTTATCATCGATGATTTTATATCTTCTTCCAGGTCATTAATAAAAATGTTAAATAGCGTAGGACCAGGAATTGATCCCGTTCGATGATGAGTCCCCATTTACATTTCGAGAACTATCAGTTAGCCAGCTTTTAATCCATTTAATATGTACCATGTTAGTTTTATATCTCTAGCATTTTAATCAAAATGTCATGTGGTACCAAGTCAAGTGCCATACAGAAGCCTAAGTATATTAAAGCAACAGTATTACTTTTTCAACCAAACTTGTAATCATCAAAAAAAATATCGAGTTAGTTTGACAGGATCTATTTTCCATAAACCCATTGTCACAGACCAAGGCATGGGCAGTCACACATACTGGTTGGAGCAGTAGGTGGCCAGGCCAACTGATTGGAGCCAAAGTCAAGACCTAGGAGTCAGAGCCAGGGATCAAAGCCAGAGTCATGAACCAGGAATCAAGATCTGAACAGGACTGGAGTGGATTGGAGCATGGCAGGAACAGGACTGGAGCAAGGACAGGAACAAGGAGGCACACAAGCAATCACAGCTGAGGGCATAAGCCCTGAGCAGTCGTCAGCCTAATGCTGCTACTAGGCTTAAGAGCACATCTGTTGGTTCCTCCAGCCAATCGGGTAATTCTGCTGCAAGCCAACTGTGATTTAGCTGTGAGTCCTCTGTTGCTCACTAGGGAAGTGGAGCTAGCCGATCCCAGACTCAGCTATAAGCCTTATTTCCTGACACCCCCTCTTGACTGGCATTAATTTTATTATCCTCCTTTAATTCTCTATTAAATAGAGCCACATGTCAGCCACTTACCAAAGAGTGATGTCAGGTCATCCTGTTTACTCTTTTTAAATATCTGCACTTTAGCTTTCTTCCAGTCTTTTGAAACTTCCCCAGTGTTCCAAGACTTATTGAAAAATCAACATTAATGGTCCAGCAAGCACCTCAGTCAACGCCTTTTAAACTCTTGCATATAAGTTCTGCAAGCCTGCTGATTTTAAAATGTCAAACTTTAGTAGCTGCTCTTTAACAACCTTCTGAGACACTAATTAAATGAAAAGAGTGTTATCATATGATATGACTATGTCATCTGTTTTTCCCTCAAATATAGAACGGAACAGAAATATTTATTGAACACTTCTGCCATTTCTGCATTATTATTGATAATTGTACCATTTTCATCTAGTAATGAACCAAGTAGATTGTTAGGATGCTTTTTGTTCTTAACCTACTTTCAAAAACTCCTTATTGTCCTTAACTCTGCTGGCCATAGCACTCTACTTGGGTCCCTTTGCTTCCCTTATCAGTTTTCTTCAATTCCTAGATTTTGATTTATATTAATTACTATCAGCTTCCCCTTTCTTCCATTTTTTATAGCTGCCTTTACCTCTCCTCTAAACTAGGTCATTTTTAACCTTCTTTCTCTATTGAGAGAATGTGGCTTTTTGGGCATCTAGTAAAGTGTTCTTGAACAAGTCCCAATTATCATTTACATTTTTCTGATTAAATTCTTCCCCTTAGCTGATGTCTCTCATAATTGTTTTCAACTTTATAAAATTGGTCGTTTTAAAGCCTCAAGTATATGTATCACTGGTCTGGACTTTATTCTGCTTGCACACGATAAATGTGATCAAGTCATGATTGGTTGTACATAAATTACCATTAATTTTTATTTCTAGGATCAATTCCTCTTTATCTGTCAAGCTGTTCTCTAATATAGAATTCCCCTCTGTTGCATGCAACACTTTTAAAGTTAGGAAATTGTCATCTATAATATTTAGAAATTCCTAGGATGTTTAATATTGGCAGCATGATATCTCCAGCAGATGTCACTTAAATTGAAGTCCCCCATGATCATGCAGCTTTTTTTCCTATACATTACGGATAGGTGAGTAAGGAGGCAGTCATCCTGTTTCCTAGTGTGAACTGATGGTCTGTAGCAGATCCAATTAATACCCCATCTTGTGCTTTATCTAGTAGGACATTGATCCATAAGCATTCAAGATCATTTTATTCCAAGTTATCAGTGACTCGGAAATAGGTTATGCCATTTTTGACATAGAATGCTACTCCCACTTCCCTTTTGCCCACTTGATTTTTCCTAAATAGATTATAACCTTTGATTTTAACTTTCCAGTCATGACAATCATCCCTCCAGGTTGCATTTGAAATGAACAAGCAGAGATTCCTCCCCCAGAAACCATGGAACCCCAAGGTCCACTTATTCCTAGAGAAGATTTAATGCCTGGAACAAGAAAAAAAGAGGAAGGAGTAAGACAACAATAAACCAGCACAGCAAAGTTAAAGACATGGGTCCTGATTTACAAAGGTATTCAAGCACCTAATGATACACATAGGTTTGCAAACACACCATTTAGGCACTTGTGACATTATTTTATAAGAGTAGATAGGCACCATGTAAGCCCACTTAAACATTCTAAGTGCCTTTTTTCCTCATGCACCTATGTTCTAGCCATTGAGCATCTATTGGCATTTTTAGAGAACTTTAAAGAAAGAATGGTGGGACAGGAAATGCAGGGCAAGCATGAGGGAGACAGAGGGAGACTGATCATGAGTTAGAGAGATACATTTTTGGGAAACAGAGATAGATTGGTAGGCTGGGATTTTCAAATAGACCTAAAGGAATAAAGTGAAAGTTGCTGGCAGTTGGGCACCTTACTCCACTAAGAATCTTTGAACATCCCAACCTAATATACTATTAAACTATTATTAGCAAATAAATAAATATAAAATATATCTTTGTATAATGATGTCGCATTATCTGTCTGTATGTGCAGTGAAATGTTACAGTTCTGTTTCACTTTGGACAAGTCAGCCATGATCTGAATCGCTTTTTGGTAGTGGTATTGTAATGAAGAAAAATGCTGGTTCAAAGATGAGACCAAATTCAGCTCTTAACAACATAAATGGAGGGAAATGCTGAATTCAGCAAGAGCAGAATTTGGCCCATAGTTTTTATTTTTTTAGTTTAAATGATTCTCCACAGGGATCCTACTCAGTCATATTGCTGTGGAATTGCCACTCTCCCTTCACTTTGTGTTGCCTATCCTTTCCCTCAATTCTATTCAAGTGGTTTAATTTTCTAGATAATGTCTTAATAATAATCAAGTTTATGTCACTCCAATTATATCATGCTTCCATTCCACACATATGCTTCTAATTTCAGGGAGAATCTTGTTAGTATGATCCTAGCACTGGCACAAAATTCATTTGACTTTTCCTTCTCCACTTTCTTCTGTCTTCTCCCTCTGCCTCTTTTCCCTATTTTGACATGTAGCTTTTTGGCAACTAAAACATTCCCACTGTGTGTGGACAGCTATAAACCCCTCTACCACTATCCTACCGTTTCAAAACTGACCTATTAATTATTTATAGTAGAATCCTGTTCACCTGCCCTCCACCTAATGAAAGGTCAGTCATATCCCAATGTAGCAGTCTGGGACTCACCTCTGCGGCACCTCCTGCTGGTGTCTTGGGAATTAGCTCATTTCCAGCCTTGGAGCACCCTCTGCAGGCCGGTGTCCCACTGCTGCTGGGCCCCCACGTCCCTCCCTGGACTCCGGTCCCCCGTTATCTGGGGTGCTGCCCCCTGGCAGTAACCCCTCACTCTTGGGGTCTCCCCTCCCCAGGGAACCCCCACCCCCCTAACCCCACCTCACCTCAGTCGTAGGCTACTGCCAGTCACCTACTAGCCCCCGCGCCCTGGGGCAAACCACCCCGCTACACCCAACAACAACAAAAGGGATGACGATGAACCCCTTTCCTGCTCCCTCCCTTTAATCGAAACTCTAAGGTTTTGGATGTGTCTGAAACCCTTCACAAAGCCAGCATTACATTTCTTTTCCTTCACTTTCCAGTCAAGATACTTGAATGTCATCCTGAATCTCTCTTTCATTCTTCCTGACCCTTATTTTTTCCCTGCCTATCTAATTTCTGATTCTTTTCCTGCTCTGTGCATCTATCCACGCAACAATATCCAGACTTTGGCATAAGGCAAGTAGATCACATTTGTATTAGCTTGATCACTATCTATAAAAAGTGATCTTGGTACCAATTCCCTGCTACCATACTTCTATTCTCCTGCCATCATTTCCCTTCTGCCTCTAGCAGTACATCCTTGGATACCACAGGCCTGTCATCTTAAACTCCCTCACAATCACCCAATCCCTGCTATTGCTAAAGGCTCCTCCATGTGCTTTAACATCATACTGTTTGAAACAGTACTACATTAAAGCATACCAGCAGGGTAGACCAAGTAATGAGCAACATGTTAGTGAAATTTAGATATCACTGTGACGTTGGACTCCATACGATTTTATGAAAAGATGCTAATGATTGTGAATATAATGTAACTGGAATATATTTCATGCAAAAGTTCTCTTGTAAGGTATCATTACAAAGCTTATAATCTACTGAGTGTGGTCATCCTATTTGTATAAATGTATCATTCTTATATCTGAAACTAGAAATATGAAATATAACTCTAAGGTCCTATTGTAATTATGCAAAGTGTGGGCCATTAATGGTGGTTTGGAATCTTGATGGCTCCCACCAACGAGGACAATTGGTTGTAAATGGCTCTGTTTACTTGCAAGCCTTCCTGTGAGTCAGGCCAGGAAGAATGAAGGCTTGGGGTCTCACAGGACATGTGACCATGTCACCTGGTACAGGAATCCATCTTAAATCTGGTGCTTTTCCATCTAGAAGGAGGGATGGGGACCCAAAGAGACAAAAGATTCCTGCCTTGTGCCAAAGCTATATAAGGGGAGTGGAACAGAATAAAGGAGGTTCCAGTCATCAGAAATGCCCTAGTTACCACCTGAGTTGGAGCTAACAAGAACTGTACTAGGGAAAAGGATTGGGCCCAGACTAGGAAGGAGTACAGTTTGTGAAAGAAGCTTATTGGAACATCTCTGAGGGTGAGATTTTATTTGTAAGCAGTTTCTTAATGTATTAGGCTTAGACTTGCGTGTTTTGTCTTATTTTGCTTGGTAACTTACTTTGTTCTGTGTGTTATTACTTGGAACCACTTAAATCCTACTTTTTATACTTAATAAAATCACTTTTGCTTATTAATTAACCCAGAGTAAGTAATTAATACCTGGGGGAGCAAACAGCTGTGCATATCTCTCTATCAGTGTTATAGAGGGTGGACAATTTATGAGCTTACCCTGTATAAGCTTTATACAGAGTAAAATGGTTTTATTTGGGGTTTGGATCCCATTTTGGGAGCTGGGTGTCTGGGTGCTAGAGACAGGAGCACTTGATAAGCCATTTTCAGTTAAGACTGCAGCTTTGGGGGCGTGTGTCAGACCCTGGGTCTGTGTTGCAGCAGATTAGCGTATCTGGCTCAACAAGACAGGGTTCTGAAGGCCCAAACTGGGACAGAGAAAATGGGCTCAGAGGTAGTCTCAGCACATCAGGTGACCAAACCCATCACAATCGCATCCCTGTAGAGTACATGACCTCACCTTGTAGAAAGCCCTTAGCCACTCAAAAACAGTTTTGAGTCCCTGCCTCTCTGTTTCTGTTACAATAAACTGTCACTGTTTCCTGACAGGCTATCAGTTTAAAGATAGGTTGAATTTTGGGCCTATGCTGTGGTACTTTGCAGTATACAGTACCTTTCGGATCAAGTTTCCCAAAGCTCTTCATCTGCAATAAGACTAAGGACTGAGATATAGTTTATACAGATGCAGCAATACACATCAGGGGCCAGATTTTCATCTGTTACACTGAAGTAAATCAGAGGAGTTACTGTCAATTTACACCAGGATAACTGATCAGAATCTGGCCTAATTATGTAGTCTCTCTCAGGAGGATCTACAGCAAGGAAATCCAAAGATGGTTGGCTTCCTTCCAAGACAGCAGCTAAGAGCCAAAAGAGCAGACAATATTATTAGCATTTATATAGTGCTTTCTATTCTCATCTGTGCCCAGTATTTGCTTGGTGCAGCAGAGAGAGGAAAGTTGCAAGAGATTGACCCCTTGATTCTGGGCCCATTTCTACCCCAGCCCCAAGATAGTTCAGATTAGCCTCAGGGCTACTCTCATCTGCATTGACTGGCTATTATACTTAAGGGGCTATTTGCCAGTCAAGGGCAACCAGAGCACAACAGAACTCCAGTTATGCCCCCCCCAGACCCTCAGCACACCCACCTCCTACTTTTGAGGGTGCAGCAGTGTTGATATCTCCATACCAGGGGAATCCGCAGCTGGGGAGATCCAGCAGCTTTCTGGCCCTTTTATGCCACTAGAGAAATGCAAAGGGGCCAGAAAATATTAGAGACTCTGGCCTCAAATGCTCTGCTGACTGATACCACTGTGAGCTCCTCAGAGGACATCAAAAAGGAGAATATGGCCCCAAATGTTCAATGTGCTGTACAGAAAAGAACTAGTTAATGCATGTTCACCTACCTTTGAGAAGTGCCATGAGGATTATTATCCCCATTTTGCAGATGAGAAAACTGAAGAAGGGAAGTCAGAAGACTTGCCCAAGGTAGAAGTATGATTAGAATGCAGTATTTCCTGTCTCCCAAACCTTTGTTCATTTCTCTAGACTACACAGCTTCTTGATTATTGTAATAAACAATCATAGAATCATAAAACTGGAAGGGTCCTCGAGCGGTCATCTAGTCCAGTCCCCTGCACTTAAGGCAGGACTAAGTATTATCTAGACCATCCCTGACAGGTGTTTGTCCAACCTGCTCTTAAAAATCCCCAATGATGAAGATTCCACAACCTCCCTAGGCAATTTGTTCCAGTGCTTAACCACTCTGACAGTTAGGAAGTTTTTCCTAATGTCCAATCTAAACCGCCCTTGGTGTAATTTAAGCCCATTGCTTCTTGTGCTATCCTCAAAGGTTAAGAAGAACAATTTTTCTCCCTCCTCCTTGTAACAACCTTTTATGTACTTGAAAACTTATGTCCCCTCTTCTCCAGACTAAACAAACCCAATTTTTCCAATCTTCCCTCATAGGTCATGTTTTCTAGACCTTTAATAATTTTTGTTGCTCTTCTCTGAACTTTCTCCAATTTCTCCACATCTTTCCTGAAATGTGGCTCCCAGAACTGGACACAATACTCCAGTTGAGGCCTAATCAGCGCGGAATAGAGCGGAAGAATTACTTCTCGTGTCTTGCTTACAATACTCCTGCTAGTACATCTCAGATTGATGTTTGCTTTTTTTGCAACAGTGTTACACTGTTGACTCATATTTAGCTTGTGATCCACTATGACCCCCAGACCCTTTCCACAGTGCTTCTTCCTATGCAGTCATTTCCCATTTTGTATGTGTGCAACTGATTGTTCCTTCCTAAGTAGAGTACTTTGCATTTGTCCTTATTGAATATTGTCCTATTTACTTCAGACCATTTCTCCAGTTAGTCCAGATCATTTTGAATTTTAATCCTATCCTCCAAAGCACTTGCAACTCCTCCCAGCTTGGTATCATCCACAAACTTTATAAGTGTACTCTCTATGTCATTATCTAAATAATTGATGAAAATATTGAACAGAACAGAACCCAGAACCAATCCCTGCAGGACCCCACTCGTTATGACCTTCCAGCATGACTATGAACCACTGATAACTACTTTCTGGGAATGATTTTCCAACCAGTTATGCACCCACCTTATAGTAGCTCCATCTAGGTTGTATTTCCCTCGTATTTTTATGAGAAGGTCATGCGAGACAGTATCAAAAGCCTTACTAAAGTCAAGATATACCACATCTACTGCTTCCCCCCTATCCACAAGGCTTGTTACACTGTCAAAGAAAGCTATCAGGTTGGTTTGACCCGATTCGTTTTTGACAATCCATGCTGACTGTTACTTATCACCTCATTATCTTCTAGGTGTTTGCGAACTGATTTCTTAATTATTTGCTCCATTATCTTTCCAGGTACAGAATTTATGCTGACTGGTCTGTAATTCCCCAGGTTGTCCTTATTTCCCTTTTTATAGATGGGCACTATATTTGCCCTTTTCCAGTCTTCTGGAATGTCTCCTGTCTTCCATGACTTTTCAAAGATAATTGCTAATGGCTCAGATATCAAATCAGTCCACTCATTGAGTATTCTAGGATGCATTTCATCAGGCCCTGATATGAAGACATCTAACTTGTCTAAGTAATTTTTGACTTGTTCTTTCCCTATTTTAGACTCTGATCCTACCTGTAGCGGGGTGGACACCCGCTCCTGCCTGGAAGGGCTTGAAAGCAGCCCTGGAGAGGGCTGCAGCTCTAAATGCTGGGCTGATTGGGGAAGCGGCCGCAGCTGGGCCACACCCCAATCAGGCCACAGCTGGCCTGTATAAGAGGCTGGGAGCCAGGCGCTCAGCAGTCTCTCTCTGCATTCAGGGAGAGAAGGGCCTGGCTGTAGGGAGCTTAGCCAAGTGCCTAGAGTGGAGCAGGGCTGGGGAAAGGCCAAGGGAGCCGGGGAGCTCCGGCCTAGGAAAGCCCCAGGCTACAGGTCTAGGTTAAGGTCAAAGGGGCACTTGGGTTGCAGGGGGCAGCCTATGGGTAGGCAGAGGCAGCAGGTCCGAACCCCTTTGCCTGTGATGAGTGGCTGATACTGCAGTCTGCCCCAGTGAACGGGGCTAGATAGAGACTGGGCAGTAGCCTAACACTGAGGCGAAGTGGGGATAGTGGGTGGAGGTTCCCCTGGGAGGGGGAGACCTAGAGCTGTGAGGGGTTACTGCCAGGGGGCAATACCCCAGACAGCAGGGCACCAAGTCCGGGAGGGACATGGGGGCCAACCGGTAGCTGGACACCGGCCTAAAGAGGGTGCTCCGGAAGCTGGAGAGCTAATTCCCGGAAGTAACCAGCAGGAGGCACCGCAGGGGTGAGTCTCGTACCCTTACACTACCTCATTTTCACTGGTATTCACTGTTAGACGTTAGATTATTGTAATTAACAATACTAGTATTTAAAATATGTAGAAATAAAACTCATTACAAATCTACTTTTTAATTAGTTCATTGGCCTTTATAAATATGAAAAATTAATTTGTACCTGTATTCACCTTTAATTACCACATATTTGCAACAGCTTCTGAACTACATTTTCATCTTCTATGAGACATGTTAGCCACTGTTTAATAAATCAAACACAGGCTTTTAGTTATTTCTTGAGATAAAAACCTGCAATGGTTCCAGACTAAGCTGTACAATTATCCAAAGTTTAAACTGTGGTGATCTATGGATTTCAAAAAATATATATATAAAAACATTGTTAATGATGTCATTAGATAACAATGTATAACTGTCCAAGTGGGTGTAATGTCCCACAAGCATAAACCAGGCAATTGAAATAGAAAACCTACCTCATAGAATAGAAATTCCACCCTGTCACAGCACCATTCCCTGCCCACCTTTCATTTTTTGTTTTTTTGTTTTTTGTTTTTAGGAAATATACTGCTCAGGAGAGATAGTAGATATACAATCCCGAATTCTGCTCCTCTTCATCTACCATGAGGACAGTCATAGTGCAAGTTACCACGCAATGCTCTACCAATGTACCTCAGCCCTCTCATTGAGGGACGATTACTAGGTTTGACAGGATAGATCAATTTGTCTGCCATTCAGTCTTAGACCTCTGCTGCGACTGCCAACAGGACTAAAGTCCCTGTTCACTATGGAGTGGAGTAGGACCATCTACTGTCTGACAGCTGTCAGATGACAATTTTCAGTCACTAAGAATCTGGGCTGGATTTGAACCAGTGATCCAAAGTTAAAAAGCTCTGTATTCCATAGCTAATTTTTTTAAACATCCAGTCCCCAAAAGATTATGGTGCAAATTCTACTCTCACTTCTGCTTGTGCAGCCCCTTGAAATCAGTGGGTTTGGATGGATGCAGATGAATACAGACTTTGGCCCCATATGTAAACAGTGCTTCAATTAGTATATCAGCTGGAAATTTCAAAGCAATTGACTTTGGTTTCCTTTCACTTACACCAGTTTTATAATGTTGATCCATTGATTTATGGAGAGTAGCTCTTTATTTACATGAGTGTAAAGGAGGAAACAATTAGGCCCTAAATCTGAAATTTCATCCCTAATTATGAATAATCAACAAGAGTCCTAATTTAGGGCTCCATCTATGATACCGTTACTGACACTGAATAGTACCTTGCACCATGAGTAGCCACATTGAAGTCAATGGGTGAAATCCTGGCCCCACTGAAATCAATGGCAGAACTCACATTGACTTCATTGGGGCCAGGAATTTCACCCAAAGGGACTATTTGTGAAGTAAGATACTATTCATCATCAGTAAGGGTAACACTTAGAATCATAGAATATCAGGATTGGAAGGGACCTCAGGAGGTCATCTAGTCCAATCCCCTGCTCAAAGCAGGACCAATTCCCAACTAAATCATCCCAGCCAGGGTTTTGTCAAGCCTGACCTTAAAAACCTCTAAGGAAGGAGATTCCACCACCTCCCTAGGTAACCCATTTCTGTGCTTCACCACCCTCCTAGTGAAAAAGTTTTTCCTAATATCCAACCTAAACCTCCCGCACTGCAACTTGAGACCATTACTCCTTGTTCTGTCATCTGGTACCACTGAACAGTCTAGATCCATCCTCTTTGGAACCCCCTTTCAGGTAGTTGAAAGCAGCTATCAAATCCCCCCTCATTCTTCTCTTCTGCAGACTAAAGAATCCCAGTTCCCTCAGCCTCTCCTCATAAGTCGTGTGCTCCAGCCCCCTAATCATTTTTGTTGCCCTCTGCTGGACTCTTTCCAATTTTTCCACATCCTTCTTGTAGTGTGGGGCCCAAAACTGGACACAGTACTCCAGATGAGGCCTCACCAATGCCAAATAGAGGGGAGCGATCATGCCCCTCGATCTGCTGGCAATGCCCCTACTTATACAGCCCAAAATGCTTGTTGGCAGCAAGGGCACACTGTTGACTCATATCCAGCTTCTCGTCCACTGTAACCCCTAGGTCCTTTTCTGCAGAACTGCTTCCTAGCCATTCGGTCCCTAGTCTGTAACAGTGAATGGGATTCTTCCGTCCTAAGTGCAGGACTCTGCACTTGTCCTTGTTGAACCTCATCAGGTTTCTTTTGGCCCAATCCTCTAATTTGTCTAGGTCCCTCTGTATCCTATCCCTACCCTCCAGCGTATCTACCACTCCTCCCAATTTAGTGTCATCTACAAACTTGCTGAGAGTGCAGTCCACGCCATCCTCCAGATCATTACTGAAGATATTGAACAAAACCGGCCCCAGGACCGACCCTTGGGGCACTCCGCTTGAAACCGGCTGCCAACTAGACATGGAGCCATTGATCACTACCCATTGAGCCCGACGATCTAGCCAGCTTTCTATCCACCTTATAGTCCATTCATCCAGCCCATACTTCTTTAACTTGCTGGCAAGAATACTGTGGGAGACCGTATCAAAAGCTTTGCTAAAGTCAAGGAATAACACATCCACTGCTTTCCCCTCATCCACAGACCCAGTTATCTCCTCATAGAAGGCAATTAGGTTAGTCAGGCATGACTTGCCCTTGGTGAATCCATGCTGACTGTTCCTGATCACTTTCCTCTCCTCTAAGTGCTTCAGAATTGATTCCTTGAGGACCTGCTCCATGGTTTTTCCAGGAATTGAGGTGAGGCTGACTAGCTTGTAGTTCCCCAGATCCTCCTTCTTCCCTTTTTTAAAGATGGGAACTACATTAGCCTTTTTCCAGTCATCCGGGACCTCCCCCGATCGCCATGAGTTTTCAAAGATAATGGCCAATGGCTCTGCAATCACATCCGCCAATTCCTTTAGCACCCTCGGATGTAGTTCATCCGGCCCCATGGACTTGTGCTCGTCCAGTTTTTCTAAATAGTCCCGAACCACTTCTTTCTCCACAGAGGGCTGGTCACCTCCACAGAGTGCAGCAGTCTGGAAGCTGACCTTGTTTGTGAAGACAGAGGCAAAAAAAGCATTGAGTACATTAGCTTTTTCCACATCCTCTGTCACTAGGTTGCCTCCCTCATTCAGTAAGGGGCCCACACTTTCCTTGACTTTCTTCTTGTTGTTAACATACCTGAAGAAACCCTTCTTGTTACTCTTAACATCCCTCGCTAGCTGCAACTCCAAGTGTGATTTGGCCTTCCTGATTTCACTCCTGCATCCCTGAGCAATATTTTTATACTCCTCCCTGGTCATTTGTCCAATCTTCCACTTCTTGTAAGCTTCTTTTTTGCGTTTAACACAATCTGATCCCTGATCCAGCATGGTAGGCTTGAGGTTTGAGAGACAATAAAAACATCTTTGGCTATACAATTCCAGAAAATGGACACAAGTGATCCTGATTCTGCCCTCACACAGATGTAAATCTTGAGTCCTCTTCTTACTGGATGCATAGCTTGCCAAGCCAATTTGCGGCAGTCTTATCAGCAAAGTACATAGCCCTCAGATCACCATCAAATTTGGTCAGAGGGCAGTCATCAGTGACGTGTGACATTGTCCATCTTTGGCCACAGTCACATGTAAGATCCTCCCATTGGCCCCAGATGTGAAGGTTGGCTGTACATTGACCCTGTCCATTCATAATTGATTCAGAAGGGCCCAGGAGCGTCATGGCAAATCAAAGCCAGGTGCACACATGGTCAGGTCAGTTATGAGAGATTGGTTTCAGATGTCAGCTGCAGACCATTCTTCATGCCACACTGATGTCATAAAGAAATCTGGGCAGGGCAAGAGGGCCCACAATGGACACATTAACGACAAGCACACCCTTCGGTGGTTGAAGAGTTCTGAGTGGTAGGCTCAGGTTTGCCCTGATCTTCTCAACCGTTCTGGCTGTAGCACCCTCATGATGGATGTGTGGAGGAATGATGTTGCTTAACATGGGGAGCCACAGGACTGGTGTGGGTCGAACTGTCCTATTTATGATGAGCATGGTTGAGTGTAGTTGTGAATCAACCAACTTGACGTGAGATAAATGGAGCCAGACCAGAGCACGGTATTCTGCTGCAGAGTAACGAGGGGGCAATGGAGCAGTGTTCTTGTTGCACACCCAGTGAGTATCTGGTTCATACCAAGGAAATTGATGATCCAATCAGCGGACCACATTTGACCAATCAGCGGATCTTTCTAGACAGAACCTCTGTCACTTGCCAGCCAACATTCATGATGCAATGCCATCCCTGAAACACTTTTACTAGTACTATGCAAGCATTAGACTAGCTTTCAGAGAAGGAACTTGCAGAAGATCCAAAATGAAAACCCCAAGAAGAAATTGATCCAAGAAGCAAAAAGGAAAATCAATTAGTTGGAAAAGAGATGAGAACACAGATCAATAAAGTCAATATAAATAAAAAAAATAGAGGAAACAGAAAACTAAGAGAGAATCAGAGACTGAAAACTGCTGAGAGGAGGCAATGTTTAAAATATAGTGGAATCTAATCATGCGTTTATATAAGCAAATCATATATAAGTTACTCCTGAATTACACCAGCATAAGATCAGAATCAGGCCTATTAACTCAAAGTAAATCATAACCTAATTTAAATTTAAATTTTAATTATTTCAGTCCAGCCACCCTAACTTATGTCTAATACTTTATTCCACCAGAACTCTGACTGAAATCAGAGGCTTTTTGAAAGACCACATAAATTATGTCATCCAATCTGTCTTTAGCCACTATTCTGCTGACATGCTCAAAGAATTCTAGTAGCTTAGAGACACAAGATTTTCCTTTATAGAAGCAGTGTTCATTTGTCCTTGTCATATCATGTCATCTGGGTGCTTTATAAATCCATTTTTAATTAGCATTTCAACCAAATTACTTGAAGTAAGGCTTACTGGTCTATAATTCCCAGGATCACCTCTTAGCATCTTTTTTAAAGATAGTTATGATATTTGCTATCATTCAGTCCCCCAATGTATTTGCTGATTTTAACGATAGAATATGTATTTGTGTTAGCAGCTCAACCTCTTCATTCTTATGTTCCATTAGAATTTTTGATTGTTATGCCATGCAGTCCTGGAAGCTTGTTGCTCATTAATTTGTCAATTTGTTCCTGCATCTCCTCTTTTGAAAACTCAGTCTTTGACATTATTTCTTCTTTGTTATTTGATAAGAGTAGATCCAGTGTAAGTATCTCCGCAACATCCTCTGTGGAGAAGACTGATGCAAATAAATTATTTAGCTTCTCTACAATGTACTAATACTCCTTAATTGCTCCCTTAACCTTTTGATAGTCTAGAAACTGACCAATTCTCTCATGTTTCTGATATACTTAAAGATTTCTTGTAATTTGTTCTTGTGTTTCTTGACATTTGCTTTTTAAATTCCATCTATTTAGTTTTTGAGAACAGTGTGGGGTTGTGTTTGTTACTCACTTCTCAGATACTACAGGAATACACTTTAAAATGTGTAGCAGCCATATTTCGCAAGGCATTTGTGTGCAATACATGAATGTGCACACACACACAAGAATAAAATCACATACATAAAGGCTGCATACACATGCTACATGTATATTCACTATGTATGTGATAGAGAGAATAAATAATGGACAAGTGTGAATTATGGGGATACAATTCCTTCAAGAAGCTCTAGTAATATCCATCCAAAAAAGCAAAGCTTGATGGGTTTGTGTAGTCCTCAGCCTCTGCAGAATTATAGCCCTGTAATTCAGAAATTGTTATGTACTTCATATAATATATACATCCATCACCCCAATCCATTCCCATCCTGCTCCTACTGACATCAAACCTCTTCCAGGACAAGACCAAATCTCCCTGACAGCTCCCACTCAGTGAGGCACTCGCATTCCCTTAACATGAAAGGCCTCACAGTGGCACTTGCAGCATCAAGGAGGGGGTTAGAAGCTGCTTCTCTTTAGCTGATTTTAAAGAATTTCTGATGAGGATTCCTGTGATTTATGAGAGGTTTTGGTGTTTTTGGTACTGGAATCCATGGATTTAGACATGGTGTACAATATCTGCTAGGAATTTTGTTTGAAATAATGATTTTTTTAAAATTAAAGGTTACCCAGTTTTGCAAAGGAATTATGTAGCCTGCTTCTGATCTCACTAATTGTAATGTAAAATAGGAATAACTGTATTAAACTCAGTAGGGTTCCACTGGTGACACAGCAATGAGAGAGGAAAATCAGGCACCGTATTGCTTCCCTCCATGTACTTCTCTACTCTCTGAATATACATCCTGGGCCCAAGTTTCCTACTTACACTGAAAGTCAGTGAAGTTACACTGATGTAAAAGTGGCATGATTGCAGAATCAGCCCTCCTGTCTGTTCTCTTCTTGCCATATTTAACTCTCACTTACCCCAGTATAAATCTTGAGTTGCTCTGGATTTACATTCAGGAACATGAGAACAAAATTGATCCTGTGTATTATAGCAATTCACTTTCTATTTTAATAAGGCTTGGAACTGTGATTAACTTGTAACTATCTGTGATTAACCACTCAAAAATGACTTGAGACATTGGTTTGCTTCTATTTTCTAGACAAGCTTTCTTCCCAAAGGAAAATAATATGGATTCAAGTCCAATTAAGTCCGTTGAAGTTTTGAAAGGAATAAGATAAGATTTCCTTTTACCATTTTTCAGTGTATATGTTTACACTCATATTTTGGCCACCAGCAAAGAGATATGAGACCAGGCACAACTCTCCACTGAGTCAATGGGCTGCTTAGGCCAGTGACAAATGTAGACCATGGACAGTAGCACACATTGCCAAGAATCAGTGTTAAAATGAATAGTTCATCTGTTGTTCCACAGAAGTGGGGAAGAGGCACAAGTTACCAAAATAAAATAAAGAGCTCAATTGTTTAAAAAATATTAAAATTCATATCATATCACCTCTGTAATTTCATTAGAGAATTTTATTATTAGTTTTTAATAGGCATGGACTTCCTACAGACTACTAATAGACACTTTACACAACCAGGCTATAAAATCCCAAGGAACAACAACAAGAAGAAGAAGAAAAGAAAAGCAAATCACCATCATTTTATTTGTTATTCATATTATTCCAATTATCAAACTCCATTTATGAGATGACAATCACAGCAGGGGTATAAAGGTTCTATGTCAGAGCTCCCAGCTGTTTCATGCACACCATAAACAAACAATAACTGCACTTAGTCAGTGTTCATTAAAATAACTCCCACTACCAATTCCCTACCTAATACTGATCCAGAGGATTCTAAGGGGTAACATCATTCTGTATAACTAAGACTTTGGATAGCGCTAACCATCAAGCGTGTGTCACCACCGGATTACTTTTACCAAACTCACATCTGCAGCTATGCTTACGAGATAAACATTTAAAATAGTTGTCATCAGTGGCAGCTCTAGTTCAGAATTTCATAGAAGGGTCTTTAACCTTCCTCAGCTGTATATTTACTTGCTAATGAAGGACACTTATAAAAGTGCCTTTCAATCATCTGAGGTGGCTATTCCATTAACTGTCCCATCCTATCCATGCACCACACACTGTCAGATCCTCCCCACTACATACACGCCTCCCTGATGTCCTGTCTGGCTATTGCTTTGGAGGTTTTTATTAAACTCACTGAGAGTTGTGGGTGTTCAACATCTCTAAGGATCAAGCCTATTGTTTGCACAACACTGAAAAATGCTGTTATTATTTCCATATATGTAAAAGAAAAAAATTCTAAGGCTTTGTCTATGCACAGAAGTTGCACCGATTTAATTTAAATGGATTTTAAAACTGATTTCGTTAAATCAATGTAGTGCCGTGTGTGACCAATCTCATATCAGCTTAAACCTAGTTTGTTAGTTTAGCTTGCACCAGGAATATATTGATATATACCAGGTTTAATCTGATATAAGAGTGTCCACACACAAAAGTCCATTGATTTAATTAAAGGTATGAGTTAAAACAAGTTTAGTTAAACCACGGCAGGTTGTGTGTATAGGTCAGGTATAAATTGGAAGGGTGAACTTTCCTACTGATACACAGGCAGAAAACAAAAATACAGGTATATTTGGAAGATTAAAGATAGTGACAAAAGCCTCATTGAAGTGAAGCAATGAAGTACAGTGAACACAAAGGGTTAATCATGCAATGGCACAAACTAAAGCCCTGACCTACTGAAGGTATTCCTGAAGGATTATCCCAGGGTCCTGTAAAAGATTATGTGGGTTTGATCAGTCTAGGTTTGCTGTAAATTGGAAAACACTTACATGCTTTAATAAGAACACTCTTCCCCTTCCCTATAATCTACATAATATTCTCCTAAGAATCTCCAGGAGACTTTTTTTTTAATAATGGAGAATATGGGGGAATTCCTGGCTCCATTCAAGTCAATGGGAGTTTTGCGATTGACTTCACTGGAGTTGGATTTCACCCCATATTTATAGCATATAGGGAAATATATATAATGACATTCATGATGAAAGTGCCTGTAAAACTTGGTGATGCTTGCGCTTTTTTTTGTTTACTTTTTAATAACTTCAGCATGATATATGACACGTCTTTAAGCAAATCTGTTCATTACGCCACCGTCCCTACCATATTCAAATCTCTGCTAAATACTCATTTCCATCATTTTGCCTACACGTGATGGGGAAGGTAGGTAACCAAATCAAGATGTGCACATGCCTCACTGTAGCTATGTTACCTTATTACCATCACCCTTGTCCTTCCTCTCCTCTTCCTTCTGCTCCCCCAGAATCTTTATTATGACCTTCACTTGTGTCATATTTAATGTAGACTATACAATCTTTGGGACAGGAGATGCCTCTTTACTTGTTTTGTGAGATACCTAAAATTTTGACGCTTGCAAAAAAAATGATAATATAAAATGTTATGCAGCCGCATACAATAACTTGATCTGAAATCTTATCAGCAATAGCAGGCACTATATATCTAGGGAGCCAAATCAGAACATGGAGCCATTAGACCTCAGTGAGTAGAAGGGTAGGTAATTAAAATGACAATTTTCACAACTTTCTCAAAGAAATGAATTAGTGTAACACATAACATAGCCTAACACTGTCTATGGGCCAATTAGAATAAATATAGTCATTAGCTAATTGTTTACTAAGCTGTAACTTCATTCTATATTCAGCTAAAAACATCTTTGACCATTTGGTTAAGACAAAAACTGCTAAAATTGGTTCAGATCACAGCAGTTCCAGAAGAGAGACTGCAATTAAAGAACCAGATACAATTTTCCAGGATAAACGGAATGCCTGAAAAGATGTTCAGGAAGGAATATTATGTTAAACATACTAAAATTAACTATTTATAATTCAGGACAAGGTAGTACTTCTGTCCGTCTGCAGTTTTTCCATATAATTATTACAAATATTGTCGTCCTTTTGGGAACATCCTGTAGAATTAAACAGAGATTGATCATTTTTCTATACAATTTTCAAACAAACCTTTAGAACTGTTCAGCAGTGATATAATTATCTATTGAACCCTATAGGTTAGTTTAAAAATTCTACAGGAAGGATTCCATTCCTTATTATACTCTGTAGTTTTTAGAGTCATTTCTATAAAAATCTATTTAATTACTATTGAAGCTTATTGGTTTCAGCTCTAAAGTTAGATTCCATATGACTGTTCCATATGGAAAGGCTTTCTTTTATAAAGCTACAGCTAAAATAAGGTTATTTTACCATGGTTGTAGAGATCACATTTAAAATTCCTAATATTGTTTGGAGTACACTGCAGCTCACTGAATCAGATCCTGTCTGTGATGTGTCTATAGTATGGAGTCCTCCTGGAGGTGTGCAGCCTAGAAGGGTTCTGCAGCAGGGAGGTTCTACACATAACCTGTGCCAGGATCCCCACTCAGGTGCAGCTGCATAATGCCACCCTGGCCACTAAACCCCTCCTGCTGCCCAGGGTACAGAATCACACACTCCACCACACCAGGTACTTCACTTGGAGATGATATCAACATCCACCCTAACTCCACGACAAGAGGATTGATTCCTCCTCTCCACAGAGGAGGAAACTTAAAGTACTTACATGCCAAAATGGAGCTTCAAGCCAGGGAGTGGAGTCGGCCTTAATGGCAATCAAAGGGGTAGTCCCTTTCTCAGAGGTCTACCTCCCTTCCAAGGGGAAACTTAGTATTTTTAAGGAGAACAGGTCCAGTACCTCATCTCCAAGCTTGTCTCACCCTGAACAGGAGATCTATGGGGCTAATGTTGCCCTAGAGCTTTCTTAAAATCCACAGTCTCTATGCTGGAGGAGAGAAGTTCAGGATCTGAGGATGAGGGGGAAGCAAGTTCATGCTAACTGAAATTAATGTGAGTTTTGCTGGAATAAGAAATTCAGGATCAGATGAGTGAGCCTTCTGCTTAGCTCCTCTCTAAGGACAATCCTGTATAAGCTCCACTTCCAGAATTCCCATTCACTTGACAAATGGGTGGAACATAATTTAACTGCCTTTTTGATAGTGTGCAGCTCTAGAAATCAAAGTGTGGCCTCACCTTCTCTTTACCAAATCTCTATGAAGAAGAATTATTACCTCCCCAGCCTTACATGCGAAACACTTCCATAACTATCCCAATGTATTATTGTTTTTTTGGAATGGCATGCCACCAGTAAGCCAATACATAACTCTCTTCACCCACACATCACATCTGAAACCTAGAACAAAATTCCAAGACTATGGTTGTGTCATTTATGATTGTTTCTACACTGCAATATGTCCATCCTACACAGAAGTCTGGTATTATTGGCCAGTGGTCTTAACTCACTTGTGACATTTTCAGAATATTCTACTGGCTCCTGACGTAGTCTGCGTACCCTCACAGAGCACATGTAACATCTGTGCAGAGTTATGAAATTACACAATTGGATGTTTCAAAAGTGATTCGTCGCATTACCTTCCACTGAAGAGAAATACATTCTTTTTGGTTCAAATTAGTTTTTCATTTATCCCTAGCCAAACGATGCTCACTCTCTCTATTTTTTAACTTGCTACTTTAATGAGAATATTTATATTTTTCCTCAAAAACAGAGCAATTTCATCCTACCACAGTTGTCGTTTTCTGTAACATAAATATGTCTAATTTTCAAGTATATATTAAAATTTTGTGAGGCTGAATATCCAGTCTTATCTAAAATTACACAGTATACTGCACATATAATTTTTTTCTAAGAATCAATGTGTACTTCTCTACCCATCATTTATTAATAGGCTTACCATTTGTATTCACCTTTAAATTCCACCAATTAATAGACTTGAGCCCGGCAACACTGTGTACAGCTTTAATAATGTGAAAAAACTGATAAGCAATCCGTTTAACATTGAGGAATTTAACCCAATACCAAAGAGATTGTATGAATAGATTTGTTGCAAAGACTTAAACATAAATTGATTTAGTTAGATGAGACGTTCATTTCATAAGCACTTATTTTAAAAGCTAAATTTACCCAGCAGAACAGAGTTAACAAATGGTGCTACAAAGTACTAGAACTCCCACGCAAGCTGACTCACACAAGATAACAAAACCATCTGAACTTCAAAGAACTCTATTTTTTTGTAATGGTTCCAATGACTTCTCCAATTTTGAGGAGGCGAATTCTCAGAAGTGTACAGTATACAGAGGGTGATGTATGGAGATGGATGGATGACCAGGTTATAAATCAAAGTCAAAGGGTTCTGATGACAAGAGGTTTATGTCCGCACCTGAGCTGCAAAATTCATTTGAAACTAAAGTAATTTATCGAGTCAAATCCATTATTTTAATAACCAGCTACTAGCCCATTCCAAAACAAGAATGATCATTGCAGTTTTGCTCCTTCTCTGCTTCCTTCTCCTTCTTGTCTCATCTTTCCTCTTTTCATGGCTCTCATGTGGAAACCATGTTCCTTATCTCCTCAGTTAACTTGCACACTACATTCATTTGTGTGTCCAAGTGACATTTTAAGTCTTACATGCACTCTTACAATACAATTCTTATCTTGCTTGTTGGTCACTGAAATACTTTTCTCCCCTTTTGGCTCAAGCTCCAGCCCGAGCCCAAATGTCTACACAGCAATTTTTTGCCCCACAGCCTAGGCCAGCCACAGCTGTGCCACAGGGCTTTTATTCCAGTGTAGATATACCCATAAGCATATAACTCAGAAATTAGGTCTTGATCCAGCATCTGTCAATAGGAGCTCTTTCCATTGACTTCAGTGAGTCCTGAATCAGCCCCCTTGATCGCTAGGACTCAAATTCTGGAAGCAGCAGCAGCTGCCAGCAGCTTCAAAGATCAGGCTGCACACTGGGAATTCTCCAATGGGGGCAGGAGGGGCTGAAGGGGGAACAGATCCTGTTCATGTAGGATGCTGATAATAATGGGAGCCATTTCCTGGCTGCTACTGCAAGCTCAAGTCAGTGGTGAAACTGAGATTAGAACTCAGGAATGCCTGGCTTTCATTCAGATCGTACACTTGCTGCCTCTCTAAATGTATTGCCAAAATTCATTCATTTTTGATAAACGGCTGAAGAGTATTGTTGCAGTTGTCACTTTGAATACTATGTATTTTTTAAATGATTTACTGTTTCCTAGATTTGAAATATAAATTGTGGATTTGCAATATCAGTGGCCAGATATCAAATATTGCAATGTTGGAAATAAGTTATTATTGTCTCTTTGAATTTCAAACTTTATTCAAACAATAAATATGGAAAAAATTCTCAGGTTTACAGACATATGTTCAAAACTAATGAGCTGTAGATTTAATACCTTGCACTCCATCGAACTATTTAACATTTCTGAGATCAATATTTTATTTTCTTTATTTTACATAATATGAAGGAGCTTATCATGTTTGAGAAAACTATTATTTTTTTTAAAACATGATGTATATTTTGTATTGAAGGTTATGAACTATTTGATAGGGAATTTCAAATTGTGATTTAAAGATCTAATAGACTAGGGAACTGTACCATATTATGTATTTTAATAAGTGTTTTATTCCTCTTTTCTGTTTCCTTTTTTCTTCCTAAAGAATTTAATTAAAAGAATAAATGTAATATTTAGAAATAGATATTACTCAGCTCCACAACATGGAATATGTTAGGCTTTGACAATCCCTTACAAATGAAATGAAAATGTGACATAGTATGTCATGTTTCTCATAATATGTGAAATATTTCTTTAATCAAACACAATAAAACATTATTTTGCTCCCACGGCTATATATTTTAAAGCTATCTCTGTTCAATAGGCTCTCACCAGGTCTTTATTTCCTGCCATGGTTACTATAACTCCTCCTCTCTGTCCTCTCCAACATTTACATCACCCCCTCCACATCATACAAACTGCAACCTCAAAATGACCGTTGCTCTGGTCACACCCCTCTCTACTGACTCCTGCCCTCTTCAACTACAGCAAGTTCAAGGTCTTTGTCCTTACCTGCTAGGCCCTATGTCACCCTGTCTCTCCTTAACTAATAGCCTAATATTTTTTGCATAGTTCCCTGCCTCCTGAGTTCCACCAGGGATGTCAACCTTGACCCCTGTTTGTCCTCTTCTCCCACAATCCTCTCTGTACTTTCTGCCAGGCTGCTCCCTATGCATGGAATACCCTTGCTGAACTGCTACACAAGGGCCCTCTCCTCATTCATATCTCGCTTTATTTTAGTTATTGAACAAAACACTGTTTATTCCATCATGTTGTCCATTAGCCTTTCTAAATTACTTTGTAATTTTATTGATAATATCCCGTCCTGTCTCTCTCAGACCCAGTCTTGGTATCCCCCAGTAATGTCATGTCTTAAATAAGTTTATAAGCTCCTTCTAGCTAGGATCGTGCCTTCTCTGCATTTTACAAGCTCCTCATGGCTAGGTCTTCTTGCTGTTGTGAGGTACCTAGCATACACTTTGGGCACTAAAATATTTGTATTAACTATAGAACGATACATGTCTCCTCAATTATTTGGAACCTTGTTGTGAGTAGGAGTGTAGTCAAAGTGGATCTCCAATACTACTGGGGGGGGGGACTGCTCCAGATCAAGCAATGACCTTTCCTATACCCCTTCCTTCTAACATGCCCCACCTCTGAGGAAAGTGTCACTGCCAGATGCTTTCTCTGCTTGTTAGCCTAAAATGAAGCCAAATTTCCTATATAAGAACACCTTCCAAGGCACTGAAGCAAAGCAGACTAATTGGATCCTAGCTCCTGAATATTCCACTGGTGTATGCAGAATCCTGTAGTGGCATTGGGCTGTCCTAAAGCCTCCTGCATCACCCCTGCTTCCAGCCCCCAGCACAAGGGATGCAGCTAGAAGCAAGGGGGAAAGCTAAGGCATGGAGCATCGCCATTAGCTTGCAATAATCCTGATGCTGCTTGAAACCATGCTGGAGATGGGTTGCAGGACTGAAGAGCTGCAGAGGGCTCCTTTCTGGTCCTTCCTCCTTAGCTCTGCCCAGCGTTCCTTGGACCATATGATTTTAACCTGCTATTGCTGACCCAGTTCAGTATTGACATAGATGGTGGATGTAAATTACACATTGTTAAGTCACTGCAAATTGATGCAATGTAACGTAAGCCACTGTAAGCGAGTGTAAACTGGGATAACTTACACAGTCAGGGGTTGTAGCAGGAAGTGTAACCAATAGGAGAATATAAGAAACAATAATAAACCAAAGCTTCATCCACCTTCTCTTTCCTCCTAGAACTGTGCAGACTTTGGTAGAGGGCTCTCAAAAGCAAAAAGTATGACAGCAAGGTGTCTGCAACCTCCTCTTCATCCGCGTGCCCACAGCTGGCCAGCATAGCCCCAACAGGGAGCAGTGCTGTTGACAAGGGTGGCTGTGCTATCCACCGGGAAGAAGGAGCAAGAAGGAGTTGCTCTCAGCCTCTACTGACTAGTCTCCTAAGGAGCCCCCAGCAAACATTAAACTGGCCTGATTGAGAGACGTTCCAGAGGAGTGAGGCGGTGAAAACAAAGTCAGCCGTCTCCCATGGAAAAAGCCTCCTGGGATAGAAGGGGCCAGGCTGGCACAGTGAGATGCATGCCAAGAAGGATAAATTATAGTGGCAACTATACTTAAGGTTACGACAGGACTTCCTCTGCAGCATGGGACATGGGTCACTTGCAGGTTTAAACTAGTGTAAATGGTGAATTGTCTATAATCTGAAGTCTTTAAACCATGATTTGAGGACTTCAGTAACTCAGACAGAGGTTAGGAGTTTATTACAGGAGTGGGTTGGTAAAATTCTGTGGCCTGCAATGTGCAGGAGGTCAGACTAGATGATAACGATGGTCCCTTCTGACCTTTAAGTCTATGAGTCTATGAGACTTCGTTTTAGAGATTGACATTTTTAATTCCCCTACAATAGATATGCTTAGTCAGATTCCTTTCAAATTTGGTGTTCCTCAGGAGGGTGCAGTATCGAGTTAGTGACCTAAATTTGAGGTCATTTGAGTTAGGTTTTGTGGAGATATAACCCCACACAAATAGCCATTTTTCAAAGAGTTTCTAGGTGGGTTTTTTTGTGCTCAGAGCTAGAGACCAAACTACTGATGTGTCAAAATGGTCTCAATCTGTCAAGTTTTACTCAGGGTAGTGCATGGCACCCACTAAGTCTTTGGAGGACCCACACTGAGAATGTATTTATAAAAACTATACATTTTCTTAATGTGGATGTGTAGATGTACATATTGGAAGGATTACAGTGTGTACACACCAATAAAGAAAAAAATGTTAGGGTTTCTATGCAGCCACTTTATACTTGCCTGAGTAGTTTGAGGAAATTTGCAGACATCATTGGCCCCAGTGAACACCCCATCACTGACATTTCTAGTCCAAATTTTTGTACTCCTGTGGCAGTAAAGATTTGATAACTCATGCTGCTGCTTGCTACAAGCTCTCTCTGTGATAATATAATCTGTTTGTATTTTATGGGGATATTTACTGTGAACACAGCAGAATAGTAAGCAGATAGTCTATCTAAAATTTTTGGTTTGGGCACAGAGGAGCTGGAGCAAGAGCACTTTGGGGAGGGAACCAGGTGGGGGAGGACAGGGAGAAAGCATGTGCTGTGGAGAATTTGGACAATGAGGATGGGTGGTAGGCAAGCCTTGGATTGTTTGTTTGAGAAAAATCCATATTTTACTAGCCCCTTTTGAAACTTAACATTTGGTGGATGATTTCCAAGCCAGAGAGAATCCAGCTCATTCTTTGAAAGCTATGTTGGTTCTGTACTGCTAATTATAGTAGAAGGTAGTAAAACTTATTCTTGTCAGTACACTAATTAGATATGATTCAATAAACATCGGGAACTTATTTGCTGAGTATGATGCTATCATTTTAAAATAGTCACTTTTAAGAAAAGAACCACTTTTAAGTATGGGAAGTTCTAAACATTTTTACTGTACTTGTAATAACTATTAAGTATTATTAAAGTTGAAAGCCACACAACCATACTCAATTCTGCTGCAGGACTGTGGAACACTTCTGTGGCCAGCGCTGTAAAGTACCTTATGTCAGCCAAGTAATAGTGTAGTCAATAGCCTAAACTACAATACTGTGTATGACAACATTTGTGCAAAGTTACAGAAATCAGAAATGTACTATCATTCTGAGAAACAGGACCAACAAATAGATACGACAGCTACAACATTGCACCCTCATCATTTTCACTAATATGTAAAACTTATCAAAAATAAAACCAACAGCTTGGGACATAAGAAAAGTAAACCTCTTCCTATGGACACCAAACTTTTTACAGTAGTTCCCTAGGTAATACACCTCAAAGATATCACAGCTAGTCTACATACTTCACCTCTTGACTTTTCTGGATGCCTTAGTGTGATTTTTTTTTTCTGACACAAAAGTTACATAGACTATTCTATGTGGATTTTGTAAATTTTAGATGGAGACAACAAAAGCTTGTTTTTTCTACACTATGTTTTATTCGCTATCTGATGAAAAGACGATTTGAAACTATGGGCCAAAGTCACTCTTTTGCCTTTATCTGTATTGGGACAGTGAATCATTGCTGACAGTGGTTTTTCAGCTACAGAACCCCCGATGCAGCACTGAGAACAGATTGAGAGCTAAGATGTTTTCAATGCTATTTCAGAAAGTGTGATTGAAATGATTCCTTTGCAACAGCCTAGCCACTGCATCCCAAGTGATATTCACCAGAGAAATGGGCAAACAGTGAGCACTGCTGAGAGCAAGTAAGATCGCTGTTCTAGCCTGCATTTGAGAACAAACTGGTCCCCAGCATTCCCAGGATAGGGGAGGCATAAGCCATCCTACTCCCATTGGTCATTATCCTGGGCTCAGGGGTGAATTGTCCCCACAAGTCCAATTGCACAGGGTTTAAAGGGTAATACAAAAACCTGTAAACATGACCTATGTAGTCCTTCTGCCCGGTGGAGTTGGTAGCAACAAGAGCCGGGTCCAATATCCAGGGGTCCCTCTTAACGATATAATACAGAACCGGCGTGAGCCCCCACCCAGTAATCTGGGAAAATTAAAAACCACCCCTGGGAACCTCTCAGAGGCAATACTTCCCCACTCAGAACACTGAGTCTGTGTGTAGCAAAGAAAACTTTTAATAAAAAGGGGAAAGGAACATAGCATTAATTTGGAAAAATGCCACAACCATGATTCAAACACATCTGACTATGAGCAAAACACCAACCAAAAATGGATCACTTTGGCAATACAGCTCTGTCTGCTCATACCTAAGCAGAGGGGTGTGTTCATGTAAATACAGTCCGGTCCTGAAGCCTTTTCCCCTCCCCAGCTCATCACTAGCTGTCAGGGGATGGATCATCCAAATGTTGCTTACATCTAAAATACCTTTTCAATACACAAAGATGTTATATATTGGACCATTCCAGAGCTGAATGATATAATGTGGGCAAGGGGAGAAGTCTAACACTCCAATTTTGAGCCCTGTATGGCTGAGATAACTTTAAAGTTATGACATTCAAGGCATGATTCTCAGTGACACTAAAGGCTCTCTATGATACTCTGGCTGCAGTTGGGAAAAACAGCTCCTTAAAAATGCCCCGTGTGCTCCCCAACTGGCGTAATGCTAGTACACCTCTACCCCGATATAACGCTGTCCTTGGGAGCCAAAAAATCTTACCGCATTATAGGTGAAACCGCATTATATCGAACTTGCTTTGATCTGCTGGAGCGAGAACCCCCCCCCCCCCCCCGGAGCACTGCTTTACCGCGTTATATCCGAATTCATGTTATATCAGGTCACATTATATCGGGGTAGAGGTGTATAAGAGGAATATACTGCTCCTAGACCCTAACATAACATGAAGATTGGGATTTGGTATAACCAAGATGCACTATGGGTATTCTCTGCTTCTCAGGGCTCACAGGGGGCCTTGAAAAGCAAAGTATATGATAAAGCAGCCCTGAAGTTTCTCTAACATACACCAGGGACCAGGTTGTTCCCTGCATAGCCCCAGAATATGGGGAGCACAAAGATGTTTTTAAAGCCTGTTCCAAGCAAAGCAATAGAATGACTGAAGATATGTACACACAGGAGCTGGAGATGCAATTTCCAGCTTGAATAGACATACCCATGCTAGCTCTGATCAAGTGCTCACACTAAAAATCAAAGCATACCTGCAGCCATGCAAGCAGCAGGAGGAACTAGCTGCTTTGAGTACAATCATGCAGGCATGTACTCAGGGCAGTTAACCCTCCTGCACATATGCTCTCACTGCTGCATTTCTATTTTTAGTGTGCTAGCTTGATCAGAGTTAGTATGCCTATTGAGCTGGAACATATACCCTATAGCTCCAGTGTAAACATACCCTGAGAATCAAGACCTGTATCTATAATGAAGCTGTTACTGGTCCAGGCATGAATCTTGCCTATTCTGGACCTAGGGCAGGTGTAATTTTGAGAAGAAATTCCACATTTGAGGAGGTAAGGAGAAAACATTTTGCTTACAGGTTGCTTAAAAAAAATGAATGAGGGCTATTTGAAGTTTCTTAGGGGATTAGAATGTTAATGAGATGGATTAGTGAGCAGAGAACAGGGCAAGTAGTCATGTCTTTATAATTTACCACATCGCTCCACAGCTTTATCACATGCATATCACCTCGGGGGGGGGGGGGGAGAGAGATTCTTGTCATTCTGGGCCATTTTATATTCTTAATTTTATATACATAGCATCCTCTCCTTACCTCTGCTAGTTGACATGGAGTCACCTTATTCCAATCAAGGTGAACCTGCACTGTCCACTGAGATTACTGTAGATACCACTTATTGGCTCATTAGTGGATGGCTGATATCGAAGAGTTGTGTAATTCCTACAACTTGCACTTTAATTTCCATTAGAAATGAGTTCAAAGATACCAAGGTCACCCCTAAATCTGCATTCCCAGCACTACAAAACTTTGTAAACTTGCCCCTGGAAAGCTCACAGATGGAGTACATTTTTAAGAACAGTGGATTTTCAGATGCTTTAGTGAAGAGGGCTATAGAAATACCTATATATAAATTAAATTTAATGTATTATAAGTGGATCTTTTGTTTATCTTCTCTCTCCCTTTTGGTTGCATTAAACCCTATTTGTGAAGTGATCTGCATTTATTTCCATAAGAGAGGGCACCCCCACTTCTCCTACTCTGGTCCTTAGTCACAATGTGTGGGCAGAAAGAAAAAGTCACTCACATTCCGTTAAATGCCACAACAAAATAAAAAAAGAAAACTATTGACCTGATATTTAGATAAATACTAGTACAATTATGTCATGTACTCTTTTCCATAACTGAATTGTGTCCTCAAAATGTTAATAGGAAACATGATGTTTGTATCTATAGTTCATTTCACTCCATTCAAACAACAAGGAAAAGATTAATAATAAGGGTCTAATTTATTTGATACGCAGCATTTATTCATTTAAAATACAAATGAGGGGGTGGGGGGAAGGAAGCAGTAGAGGCCTGATCCTGTTCCCATTGAAGAAAATGGGAAGATTCCCACTGACTACAATGGGAGCTGGATTAGGCCCTTGGGTTGCTAGCAATGCATTATCTGAATTTTGTATTTTCTCTTGTTGCTGAAAAGCAGTCATTTGCTGCCCTCTAGAAGTAGATTACTGCATATACTCTACTTTTATGCAACACTCTTGCCATCTTTAGACAGCCATCTGAGTTTAAATGAAAATACATATGACAATGCAAAACAATATGGAAATGTTCGTTGTTTTTAAGTACTCTGGATAAATCATAAGAGTTATAATGCAATATATAAAACTTTTAAGTTAAAGAAACTAACTTTGAAGTTCACCCACTGCTACTTTCCTTTGACTTCACTGGATGTTGGATCCGGGCCTAGAAGAAGAAGCATATAGATGTGATAAAATGTGGGTTATCCCAGAATTTCAGGTTCATAGTATTTTGGTAACATATTCATGGTAATCTGGTAACCTACAGCAGATCATGTTACTTTGTGTCACTATTAGAATTATTGCACACAAATCTACTTCCAGGAATCAGGTTACATAAATGGTTAATCCTGATATTGTGGTGTCATTCTTGAGGTACCTCCTTCATTATTTCTCCTGGGAACAATAAGCAATATTTTTACCTTAGTTACACCTCTGTAAACCCAGTGACCTCAGCAGGGTTGCAAAGGTGTAATTAAAGGAAAAATTTGACACAGTGTGAAAAAATATGTTGCAACCTCTTTAAAATACATTTGCAGAAGTTAATTGGTTAGAAGGGTGAAGGGAGAAAGAGGATGAAGAGGGGGTAATGGCAGTAAGAGGTTACATAGAGGTGGGATTTATTTTTTTTATTCAATTTGTTCCCTGTCAAGTTTATTCAAAAGCTCTTGCTGCAGTAACAAGTGTGACTGTCTAATTCTAGATTATTTGCTGGTATTTGATGCCATTTTATATCCCAAAGCCGTGCATGTTCCCCTCATTGCAGAGAAGGTCCACAAAACCCCAAAATAAATAAAAAAAATAACTCATAATTAAAACTGCACACTTCATTGCAAAATCAAAACTTAGACAACTTCCAAGAAAAATTTTGCTTAGGGACATTTTTTTGTGAAAGGGGCTTGTTTTCCAGTGAATATTAGCCTATTCTTAGCACCAGGTGGTCTTGATTTTTTTAAACCACACACTTAGCTACAGCTCCTGGGCATGTCATGCCATCTAGGTGCATTGTGATGACACAAAAAAGAAGGGGGCTTTGTTAGGCTCTGCTAAAATTACCAGGTGTTAACTCAGCATGCTCAGAACTAGAAGTGATTTTTCAATCCCATGTAACTTTTTGATGTTTTATTCCCCCCCTCCAAACCTAATTAGGGGCCTACTCCTCAGTAAGGACTAATTGCATGTCAGGTTTGGAGGGATTTTGTTCAGTTGTTTAAGTTATTAATGAGGAAAAAATAAAATGCTGGAAAAGTATCTGATTCTTACCAACTTTCCAAAGACCCAAGAATGGCTAATGGGATTTTCTTCAAATTTAAAAACAAACTCCCCTCATCTCTGGGCTAAAGTTAAAGGGAGATTTGGGTGTGAAAGTGGGTGCTTAAAATAAAAATCCTGATGTAATCTTAATTATTTTACAATCATTAATATTATTAATACCACCTAGCTCTATGATAGCACTTTTCAGCAGTAGATTTTAAAGCACTTTTACAGAGGTCAGTATCACTATTCTCATTTTAATGATGGGGAAACTGAAGCACAGAGAGGAAGTCACTTGCCCACCGTCACCCAGCTGTCCAATGATGGAGCCAGGACTAGAACTCAGGTCTCCTGAGTCCCACTCCAGTGTTTTAGCCACCAAGTGGCAATGATATAAAGATTTTTCATAAGGGAAGTGTTTATTATCATGCTATCAACACAAATTGAAAAGTTACAGCTGAAATTTTCAAGAATACAAATACTGTCCCAGTACCTAGCATGTGGCGAACTGCCAGTGGCTATTTATCTAAGCCTTTATACCATGCTCATCTCTGTATTATCTGAGTTATGTGATCATATAGTGAACAATAGATTTGGTGGCCAAAATATTCCAAAAGAGACTAGTGATTTGGGATGCCTGCATTTTTGTATGGCCAACCTGAATTTCAGGATGTGCTGGAGACCCACCTTCTGAAAAATCAGGCCTCTTTAGGTTGTCTGAAGTTGGGCAACAAAAATCTGAAGCATCCAAATTCAGCAGCCACTTTGGAAAAATCTTGGCTCATATCCATTCATAAAACAATCACACAAGGTGGCAAAACTGAGAATGCTATTGCAGCCTTAAATCCAAAGTTTTTTTTACTCCTGAGAAGTCAAGAAAGCTATTGTGCCATTTGCAATTTTTTGGTCACCATACCTGGAACCAAGTATCAGAGGGGTAGCCATGTTAGTCTGTATTCACAAAAACAAAGAGGAGTCCAGTGGCACCTTAAAGACTAACAGATTTATTTGGGCATAAGCTTTTGCAGGTAAAAAACCCCAATTCTTCAGATAGTTTTTAAGGTGCCACCAGACTCCTCGTTGTATACCTGGAATGTGTTTTCTCCTAACCTCTCTAATACTAACCACAGTGTTAGTAGCAATGCTAATGTTCCATACCTCCCAGAGCCATTCTGTATAGTGCTTCCTTTGAAAAGTTGAATCAAAAGTTCCAATAATGCTTGCAACTACTGGTTCTGTAAATCAGTTACCCAGCTATTGACTAGTCACCCACTTTAAAAGCTTGATTGCAGGCGAGCATGGCATCAATTGCCAGTAGATAGGGGAGGCTCATTCTCCTCATACATCAGTTTTATACTATTTTTTCTTCAATTGACTTCACTGGAATTACTGCCTGGTTTACATCAATGTAAGTGGCACAGGACCTGACCTTGGAGCAGAAGACTGTCTGGAATGGCATGCAGACAACTGATCTAGTGGCACTTCGATACCCCAGAAGGGGAGGAATATACAGTGACCTGGATGGAGGGCTGAGCCACAAAGAAGCACTGCAAATCTCAGAGAGTAAGGGGTGGGGGGATGCAGTGCAAACAGTTGTTGGAAGGGAGGTGTCAGACATGAAAGGACCTAATTCTCAGATGGAGCCACAAGGAAGTGCCCCAATGGCGAGTGGACCCTATTACTCCAGGGTTCTGACATCACCTCTCTCCCTCCCCCCATTGCCGTGATCTTGGCATGCCAGAGGTCTGGGTTTAGCTGGGTGTGCCCTGCGGAAGGCACCAACTTTTTCAGGGGCATGTACCAGGTGAGCTGGTTCCCAGGTCTGCTCCTCAGCACTATAGCCTTCCCAATCAATGGAAGTACCACATCTTAGAATCATAGAATATCAGGGTTAGAAGGGACCTCAGAAGGTCATCTATTCCAACCCGCTGCACAAAGCAGGACCAATCCCCAGACAGATTTTTACCCCTAAATGGCCCCCCTCAAGGATTGAACTCACAACCCTGGGTTTAGCAGGCCAATGCTTAAACCACTGAGCTATCCCTCCTCATCATAGCCGGGAATCTATAATCTTGTGGACAAAATACTTTTTCTTGCCCTTGAATCTGAACTGGGGGGGGAGGGGAAGGGTTGTGTTTTGTTAGGGAAAGAATTATCAGACAACAATTTCAGGAGGAAAGCATAAATACAGAATGCAGCTTGAGGGATCAGAGAAGCCAAAGCTTGAAGGTTCATGGATTGATTCGTCTGCAGATTTGGTAAGGACCCACATACTGGTGGTCTAGTTTGCAGATGAGTCAGCCTGTCTTGAGGTATTTGACTAATAGCTCCACCTTCTGTCCCACAGCAACAAAAAGTGGGACTTTGCTGTTGGTGGCAGTCAGCATAATGCTTGTGTTGTCCTGGCTACATCAAGATGTCACTTTAGCTCCCCTTGGGTTTGTGGTATATCGGGTCCACTGCTGCAGGAACAATGGGTGCTGTGGGCAGTGGAGGATGAGAACAGGTGAAAATCATAGATAGCCAAAATATGGGCTCATCTAGAGGTGTGGTCCTCATTATTATATGCAAATTCCACACATGGAATCCGTCATCTTGGTGGAAATTTGTGAAGCACCCTAGTTACTATTCTAGTACTTTGGCTCATCCTTTCTGGTTGGCCATGTTCGCGGATGATAGGTAGTTCAGTAGATATATGAAGACACTCTTCTAGTAAGTGCAACACCTCCTTCTAAACCATGACACAAACTGGGCTCCCCTGTTTGAAGTAGTGTGGTTTGAGAGGCTGTGGACGCAGAAATCATGGGAGATGAGGAAGCAGATGGTGTCCTCAGCAGGGTGAGTTATGTGCAGGGGATAAAAGTGCCATCTTTGTAAGCTGATCCATCACTGTCAAGATAGTACAGCAACCCTTGGATTTAGGGAGTTAGACAATGAAGCCTGCGGTGAACTGGCCTGAGGGCCTTGCAGAGGTCTCAGCACATATTAACATTCCGAAGGATTTAGTTTGAGGTCACTTTATATGGGTGCAGATGTCACATGATCTGACATAAGCCTGAACATCAGACCGCAGTTTTGGCCACAAGAACGATCAACATGTTTGGCTTTTACCTGGCTGAAATGGCTCATCCAAGGGACATCGTGGCATAGGCAAAAAGCTTCCAGACAAGGGTTTTCCTGGGGGGACAAGTATGCTCATAATGATGAAGGAATCAGTCTCTCTGTGTACTTTCAGCTGAAGTCTTTGGTATCAGAGGTTAGGACCTTCTGGACAAAACCCAAGTGTGGTGCCTGGCTGGGAATCCCAGGAACCCTGGTCTGGGAGCCAAAAGGCAGTTGGTTTGGCAGTACTCTGAGCTAAATATCACTATGTACCATTGCCAGGTGATACCTGGGTCATGCTTGGCCAGCCAGGGATTCCAAGTATCCTTTGGAAGGAGAGTGTCGGGATTGGATTAGGCTGAACTGAAAGAATACATGGTGTTCCTCAATTACTGCTTCCAGAGCTGGAGTTTCCTGATTTCCTGATTGCTGACCAGAGGTGGCCATCAACTGTGTCGACCAGATCAGAGGTGTCTTAGATTGTATGGGGAGACCAAGTACTTGGGCTATGGTGGCATCCATGAAATTATTCTCTGCCCCAGAGTCAAAGCCCACTGGAGGGGAAAAAACTATCTGGAGCCCTAAAGTCAGAGTTGTAGCTGCAGCTGTAGGTGAAGGGATGATCTTGAGGAGGTGGGGAGGATGCCTGGAAGGACTTGCCGAGTGAGGTTTCCTATGTTACGCAAGCTCAACCCCCATTAGCAAGGCTAGGCAGGGGCATTTTCCCAAAGCCGCTCAGTTCAGGGCCTGGTCTGGGTAAACAGAAGCCACATGGCCCATGCTGCCACAGTAAAAACCACAAATTATTTTGCCATCACAAATCCAAAGTTACATAGCAAAACGCTTCCTTCTATACATGTTTAGTAACATTTGCATTCCTGACTATACACTGCAACATGTGCTTCATGATTGGCTTGGTTACTTTTCAGGAACCAATCCTTGTGTAGCATACTCTGTCCATGTATAACCTGATCTCTAAATTCCAGGTTTATCTTGTCCATTGTCCCTACCAATTTGTTCCTGCTTATCTTAGCTAGACTGACTCCAGCTTGATGCTTATATAAGCCTTCTAGAAAGTGGAGGCAAGCAACAAGGGCTGGGTTCAATACCTAAGGGTTCCTCTTAACAATACAAAACAGAACTAGTGCAAGCCCCCATTCAGTAATCTGGGAAAACTAAACCCCACCCCTGGGCACTTCTAAGAGGCAATACATCCCTTCTCACAAGCACTGAGTCTATGTATAACAAAAGAAAGCTTTTATTAGAAGGAGAAAGGAATCCACCATTAATTTGAGAAAACACCACAACCACATTCAAAAGTATGTAACCATAAGCCAACCTCCCCACCTCACAGTACATTGGGCAGTGTCCTTTGCCTCAGTTTCCCATTTGCAGAGTGAATGTCCAATGAACAAATGTCCCTTTAACATGCCATTCCCGTTTCCCTCCACTGCATCCTATTCACAACTGGTTGTCTTTGATCAGCAAAGGCTCAGTATTCAGAGGGGGCATTCATGTGGGTTCACCTGCCACCCCTGAAAAGGAGGGGGTGTCAAGCCATGACTCTGCTGCTGCCGCACACCTCTGTGACTGCTTATGTCTGCTGCTGTTATCACTGCCATTGTCTCTGCTGCCACTGCTGGCTGCTTGCTGCTGCTGTTTTCTCTGACACTCGCTGCCACTTCTGTAATGCAGTGTTCTGAAGTTCCACTGCTTAGCCCAGCTCTTAGTGATTTCACTGGGTAGCAGGGAACCTCACAGCTACTACAGCAACTGCACTGTTTTCATTGCAACATTGTCCCCACACTAGACCTAAGGGTTAGCTCTAAGACCAGCTCATCAGTGACTGAGCTCTGGTAATCACTGACCAAAAACAAGGACTCTCCATTGAGCCTAATTGGCTATGTCTTTCAACACTGAAGAGGGGAGGGCCAAATGGTGTCAAGGATTCTTTAAGCAGATGCTACAGGTGGCCTGAGCAAACAGTAATGCCCAAGGATCAGATGGGTCAAAGGGCAGTCCAGATCAGTGGTCAGAGTTCACACAAGCGGCCCTGTCAAGGCTGATTCCCCACTCTGGCACTTTGAGTGCAGAAGGTGGGGGCCCGCAAGGATTCTAAAAATTAATACTGGCCACTCCAGGCTTGTATTAAACTCCCAAGGTTACAGACTTTCTCTGACCTTGGATGCGTAGATGCTGCCACCACCCAAGTGCAA
Organism: Terrapene triunguis; assembly: GCF_002925995.2. Classification (NCBI taxonomy): domain Eukaryota; kingdom Metazoa; phylum Chordata; order Testudines; family Emydidae; genus Terrapene; species Terrapene triunguis. The sequence goes on from NW_020664409.1 coordinate 72,617,172, forward strand.
AAAAACCCCTTTGGACCCAGGAAGGTGCACGTGGGAATTCCTTCCTGTGGGGTACCCTCAAGCCCTTTCACCCCCACCTGCCCCCCGGGGAATAGCTGAGAAAGAAAACAAAGGAAATTACCTGTTGCCACCAGCTAATTAAACAACATGTACACAAGCCTCTTAGGACAAAAAATCCAATTCTGTTCTTAAAAACAAAAAGAAAGAAAATACAGCTGGAAATTCAGGCTATTGCTAGATTTAAAAAAAAAACAGTTACAAGGATTAAGCATTAAGAAGAACTGTCTTGAGGTCCAGCTTAAAGGTTACAAGCAAAACAAAAGCATTTGGGGTTAGCACAGAGGAGTCCACAAGCCATAAAGAAATATAAAAGAGATAACCCTAATAGCCTCTTCCTAGACATTTCCTGATCTACTTACATATCTGGGGGTTTCAAGTAAGTAGTTTCTAGGTATGATTTAGATGACTTTGCATACCTGGCCCCAAGCTTCTTATAGCATAGTTCCAGCCCTGTCTCTGCTTCTTCCCAAGAACAACAGACAGACAGACAAAAGGGAAGTTTTTTTCCCAATTTTAAAAAGTTCAAGCCTTCCCATTGGTCAGGTGCCCACTCCCTTCCTTTTACCTATGCAGGGAGACTTTTTAACCCTTTGCAGGTAAAGCAAGTAGAGAACAACTACTAAGAGGAATTTTATGGCTGACTGGGTGTCCATAAAAGGGAGCTACCTACCCCCCACGCCTTTTATTTATTACAGGTCTGATAGCCAGGAGATCCAATTCAAGGGGAACGTATAGCAAGGCAGAGTCAAACAGTGTCCAAGAAACAACCAGCACAGAATGGCTTATTGCTCAAACAAGGCCAGAAAGGAAGCAGGAAGTTTATATACTGTGACCAGGTAATCAGGATCAAGACTATTTGGCCTATCAGGAAGCAGGTCATGGAACCCTAGAAGCTGGTTTACCCAAGTCTGTGAATTCCACGGTAATTCAATAATTTGGTATTGCATGACAGCTAAGACTGTTTCCCAATAACCCTGTGGGCCTGGGTTTGAGACAAGTGTTGTGATACCTATGCCATTAATTATGCTTATAGTTATAAAGATTTTCCTACTGTCTAACCTAAATTTCCTTTGCTGCAGAATAAGCTGATTACTTTTTACCCTACCATTGGCAGACGTGGAGAACAACTGATCAGAATCCTCTATATCAGTGCTTCTCAAAGCCGGTCCGCCACTTGTTCAGGGAAAGCCCCTGGCGGTCCGGGCCGGTTTGTTTACCTGCCGCGTCCGCAGGTTCGGCCGATCGCGGCTCCCACTGGCCGCGGTTCGCCGCTCCAGGCCAATGGGGGCTGCGGGAAGCGGCGTGAGCCGAGGGATGTGCTGGCCGCAGCTTCCCGCAGTCCCCATTGGCCTGGAGCGGCGAACCGCGGCCAGTGGGAGCTGCGATCGGCCGAACCTGCGGACGCGGCAGGTAAACAAACTGGCCCGGACCACCAGGGGCTTTCCCTGCTCAAGTGGCGGACCGGCTTTGAGAAGCACTGCTCTATATGACAACCTTTTATATATTTAAAGACTGCTGTATTTCAAGTCCTAAACAAAATAACCAAGAGTAGTTTAAGTTTAGCAGTTTTCAGTATCCATAAAAAACGCCCAACCACGAGTTTACAAGATTTTCCAATCTACAAAGGCACAGTTTTAAGATAAATAAAGTACGTACTGGATGCCACCAAGTGGTAGCTGTTATCACATACCAATATCCTTGGCATTATCCATTTTAAGCCAGCACTTCAACTTCAGGAAATATTGATTTAATGTTACAAAAGTTAGTGTCCTGATACAGCAGTTTTTTGGGAACAGGATACTACTGCTGGGGAAAGAGATAAAATATTCCAGTAGGGTCAAATTCTATTCCTACTTTCATGGCAAAACTTCCATAGGCAGCAGGTTTAAAACAAACAAAAGGAAGTATTTTTTCACACAATGCAGTCAACCTGTGGAACTCCTTGCCAGAGGATGTTGTGAAGGCCAAGACTATAACAGGGTTCAAAAAAGAACTAGATAAGTTCATGGAGCATGGGTCCATCAATGGCTATTAGCAAAGATGAGCAGGGATGGTGTCCCTAACCTATGTTTGCCAGAAGCTGGGAATGGGCAACAGGGGATGGATCACTTGATGATTACCTGTTCTGTTCATTCCCTCATTGGCCACTGTGGGAAGACAGGATACTGGGCTAGATGGACCTTTGGTCTGACCCAATATAGCCGTTCTTATGTTCTTATTTTTTTCTAATGAACTTGTTTTTAAATAAAACACCCTTGTGACACTCTGTACCTCAAAGTAGCAACCTGGAGCCCCCATATTCACCACTGTGAATTATATGTTTTTTTACAATGCATGCCTTGTGAGGTATCATTTGAAGAGTCTTGATCTGTTGAACATTAATATTCTGTTGGATTGTATGTACTATCATTGTATGTGAAGTTATGAAGTATTACTATATGTGTTACTGAAATGTGTTGTAAGGCTGGGAACACCCACAACCAGCCTTTCAGTTACAACAAAGGAGTAGCCATCAATAGCCAGCATTAATGGCTCATCCAGACACAATCCACTATCCTACAGAGGAGGAGGCACATATGCCCTGGGCGCAGACTCACCCATGTCACAGCAAAGCTCTTTCCAGCAAACTGGAAAAAGTATAAAAGAGAGACAGTGACATCATCACTTGGCCTTTTTCTCCTCCCTTCCCCCCATCTCAACAATAAGGTCTGGAGGAAAAAGACTTTGAACTGGGGAAGATTGGTCCCTAGCTGGAAGTTAGTCCCGGCATGTGGATTAAGGAACTGCAACCTGCTTGTACCATCTATTAGGATGAGAAAAGCTGTGTGATTCAATTTTTGCTTAGACTAAAAATTTAGGATTTAGCAAGCGTGTTTACTTATTTTCTTAAGGTAACTATCTCTGACCTTTATGCCTACCATTTATAATCACTTAAAATCTATCTTTCTACAGTTAATAAATCTGTTTTATATTTTACCTAAAACAGTGTATTTTGGTTGAAGTGCTTGGGAAATCTCAAGTCAGTTTACAAAGGCTAGTGTGTGTCCACTCCACACTGAGGGAGAGGTGAACTACTTAATGAACTTGCACTGCCCAAGGGAGCCTTGAGCAGTGTAAGACAGTACAGTCCCGAGGTGCAAGACTGGGGAGCTGGGGGCAATTGGCTGGAGCCTCTCTATTGAGGCAGCCCAAGTTGGTGGGATAGAGGGCTCAAGAGTCCCACAGTCCACGTTGCACTCCGGGGACCCCGTCACAACCCTGAACCTGGAACCGATAACTACTACATTAGCAAATAATTGCTCCCAGAACCTGTCTCTTGATCCTGAGAAAAAAAGACAGAAATATTGCTGGTCAAGACCCATGGTTCAAGCAAGGGAACTGTAGGGTCCTCTTCTCAAAAAATGAACAAAAATACAAGGGAGAGAGCTGGGGAGGGGGGATTTAAAAACCAACATAGAAGTTGTTGAAGCTAGAATGGCAATAGCAGAGTTCACCTGGAATTACATTTTTTATGCTCATTTTAAGAATGTCAGGCACCTACATACTACTGTGATTGATGTGGCTCAAATTTGATAGAAAGATGGAGAGGTTGCTGCCATAGCTACATCTGCAAATAGAATAATAATAAACTTAAAGAATGTAAGAGAATATGTAAGAAAACTTCTGCAAATTTAAAAAAATAATTCAACTTGAAATAAGAACATTCTTATAAAGTTATAAAACATAAAAACAATATGTGCTGGGTCAAAAGGGGCAGTCAGACCAACACGTATACAACAGACCAATACTGTATAAGACCCTGATAATGCAAGCTAATCCTTGCAGATGGACCTCTGTGCCCATGTGGATCAGTTTGTAGTAACGCACCTTGACCTATTCCATTATCTGAAATGAAGGTGATTGTATGTTGCAGTGATGTTCTACATATATATCCAGGATATGCTAACTACTGAAATGCTGCTACATTCCAGTCCAGAGGTGTTTGCACTTCAATGGTGGTTGAAATGATTTCTGGATTGCCAGATTCTGCCCTGGTTTATGTGCTTGAGGCTTGCACACAAGGGGTTCCTTGTGATGATGGACAACTGTTTGCCATTGCTGAAAGACTCCTAGCATCCCTCAAGGAGATCATATCTCCATATTGTTCAACATCCGGGGTATGGGTCTGATTCAAAAATGCTAGTCCAGTCAGTGGGAATCTTTCTTTGACTTCAATGGGCTTTGGGTAAGAGTGTATGTGAGGCCTATTGATGAGAACATTTCTAAACTCGGGGTTAGACGATCCTCAATAGAGATCAGATACACAGCTGTATATCTCTTGCAGGAATGCTGCAAATTCTCTCTGTACTCTGGATGGTAGTGCCAGCTGGATGTCAGAGCTACCTTGTCCTCAGCCCTAGAAAAAGAGACGTATGTGGCTGGTGGATAGAAGTTGTCATTATTAGGATACAGAATCGTCCTTTATGTCTTATACAGGGGACTGGCTGGGAGGCAATGAGTCTTGGCATCATTCAGTCTCACTCTTACCCTAGAAAGGCGTTGGGGGAGGGCCAGGCTCAGCAGCCCGGGCCGTGGGCGGCGCTCGGTGTCCATGGGAACTGGGTGTAAGCGGAGTGTGCGCCGCGGCTCCCCTTCGCTCCCGGCCGCCATCATGATGCTAGGCCGCGGGCTGGACGCCAGGTAAGTGCGGTGCCCCCTGCCCCGGGGGCCTAGAATGGCGCTTCCCCTCCCTCGCCCGCGTCTGGCCGAGAGGTCTGGGCTGTTGGAGCGCGGGGAGGGGGGTAGACAAAGCCCTCGCTATTGGGGCGCGGAGGGGGGCAGGCAGACGGAGTCCCGTTAGTGGGAGGAGGGGCGGGAGAGGGGGCAGAGTCCCTCCCTGTTATTTGTGACTAGGCTTGGGGGAGAGGGAAGAAGGGAGAGTTTGGCTCTTTGGCTTCTCCAGTCCTGATTTGTGACCCATCAGCCCCAGGCTTTTGAGACAGGGTGCCCTGAGGTTTGGGGGTGCTGGGTTTATTGTCTTCAGATTAGCTGTTTTATATTTGTCTAAGGGGATGAATCCAGTCTTTATGTTGTGTTTTAATTTAAGGGGGGGGGTTGCCACAAATAGTTTTTTTAAAAATCTAAATAAAATAGTTTGGGTCGGGTAACAGGATGTTCAAAGTGAAAATAAAGCCGGCTCTATTCCAACAAAAAAGTTACCTGCACCTATACATGACCAATCTCGTCCACTCATCCCAGCTGTCTGTTTTAAGCCATTTCATACTGTGCCCATCACTATAAAGTCTAGGCAACAAAATGTATCTAGGTTTAGTATTCTGGGATAAAATGAAGAGTAGTTGCTAATATAATCAAGCCTTGTGGTGTCCATCCTTTTGTGGCCTTTAAGTAGCATTTTTAAAAACAAACTAACCTTTTCACACCTTCCTTTAAGGAAATATAATTCCTATCTCTCAGAATTGAATGCTGTTCACATGGGGAAACTGTAGGCACAAAGTTGCTGAATGTCACTCTCATTACTTGATGGGTGGAGGTGGTTGTTATATGTAAAGAGCGTCAGATGGTTCAATAGGAGAGGGGAGGGACCCCACATTGGAGATTATTTTTAGATTAGTGTTAATTGTGGAAGAAAGATTTTTATGATGGGCTTTTAAATGAGTTTTTTTATACTCTCACTCAGTTTGTGAAATATTCCTTATTTAGATGGTAGCAGACTTGAGAAAACCATTGGGAGCTAAGAGACTATCCCCTGGTATTTGTCTTTAAAAGAAAACAACCTCCCTACCTCAAATTGTGCCTGCTTACTTTGAGGTAACATAAACTGATCTTCCTCTGCAATGGTATTTTCTTCTGAAAGACTTAGCATAACACACATGTTCATTTTCAGCATGTATTTTCACATATCTGTCTTGTCAAGAAAATATAGACTGAGAGACAATACTTTGGTCTTGAAGTACTGAATTTGCTTTGACTTTTCTGGGTTTGGAAGGTTGGTGACAGTGGTCAAAATTAAGAGCCAGGATCATTTCAGGCTGTTAGAATCGCAACTTACACAAATGAAAGAAGTTTTAAATTTTTCCTCCAAATAAGTGAGATGTGAACAAATTCCAAGGCTAAGGATCTTGTCCTGTGTTGCTAATAACATAGGGCCTGATCTTCCATACCCTAGCAAGCACAGTGTTTGAGCAGTTTTATTGGGGCCAATGGGACTTCTTACAGTACTCTGCAATTGGTAGTTAACATTTGCAGAATTGTGTCTGTAGCATATTGTTGTGGGCACCAAGCAATGGAATGAATCTGATGAGAATCATATGAACTTCAGCAGCAGTAGAATTATGTTGCCAGTAGCATTGAAGTGCTACTATATAGTGATATGTAGGACCAGCAGAGGTGAGACCCTCAACTGAAGGCACTCATTAAACAGATAGGAGGAGGAGGAGACTGAAGTATCAAGCAAAATATTAATGCCAACCGAATAAGTCTTGACTTCAATATATAGAGTGGTTTAAGAAGATTAATAAGTATAAACCAGGGATCGGCAACCTTTGGCACGCAGCCCTTCAGGGAAATCCGCTGGCAGGCCGGAACGGTTTGTTTACCTGCAGTGTTCGCAGGTTTGACAGATCGCAGCTGCCATGGTTCACCGTTCCAGGCCAGCTGGGGCTGCGGGAAGCGGTGTGGGCTGAGGGATGTGCTGGCCGCCGCTTCCTGCAGCCCCATTGGCCTGGAACGGTGAACTGCTGCCAGTGGGAGTTGCGATCGGCCGAACCTGCGGATGCTGCAGGTAAACAAACCGTCCCGGCTCGCCAGCGGATTTCCCTGATGGGCCGCGTGTCAAAAGTTGCCGATCCTTGGTATAAAATATGCAGGTGTTTGGTTGGAAGTTGAAATTTAAGTCCCACTCATAACCCATCATTAGCTTGAGTTTCTGAATTAATAAACTTCTGATCAAATACATAGCTATTATATTAGTATTAAAATTTGTACTCATATAAAAAGCAAAATATAACCAATTAAAGTAATTTACATATACATTATTTTACCCTTATGGTTAATACATTCAATGTAAGATGTTGATATGTGAAAATTTACCTTGCATGTTTTTGACAACCCACCCTGTTTCACAAGACCATACCTATGAACTCTAAGGATGTTAGGTAGAGAAGGTACCTGCTTCAAGGACTTCCTAAGCTCTATTGGAGCATATATTGTTTGAGTTCCATTGAGCAGGCATATTTTTCTGTAAATACCCCTCCTCCCACCTAACCAAAGGGCTCACATAAAATGTTATGCACCAGTGTTTTACCCTGCAACATTTTATGTTGTTGGTATTGCATAATTAATACTTTCTTTGTTTGCTATTGTGATGGAGATAGCATTGTTAATATTTCTTACAATTAGGCTTTTTATTTTTTGTTTTGTTTAAATAACTAATACTCTTTGTGCTAGATTTTATTTACCTCTTGTGAAAGTTAGAACCATTAAAACTAAGGCCCTGATCCTGCAATCGACATAAGCAGAGCCCTATGCCTGTGCAGTACCCCATAAAAGTTAAGTTCTTTTCTGGTACTATGCCTGCCTCAATGTCTCACTGCTGATTTTTGTGGGGTTTACGTTCATATTTTCCTCTTTTAAAATACTTTTTCTCCTCTGCTGCTGTGTGAAAAACCTGCATTAAAACAGGAGAAACATACTAACAATACAAAACAAACATTGAAAATGACTATACCCAAACTGTTGTCAATTGAATACAGTTAAAAACAAGGGGAAAAACTCTTTATTCTTTCAGTTATAGTAAATTAGGTATAACATTTGTAAGTTTAAAAAAATTCAGACAAGTGAGGCAGGGTTTGTTTGTTTTTTTAATTGATTATGTCCTTTAAGTCACTGAGACTTCTAAAATACTGAATGGATTTACTTCAAATGATAATAAAGATGGATCTTTACATAAGTGGTGTAATTTCGTTTGTATTCAGTATTTGCTGTCATGCCTAACAAATTTTTTAAACTTGCACTTTGAAAAATTGAAATGAGCCTAACTATGGAGTTGGTATTGAGGACTTCAGGGGAAAAAATGAGTTCCTGAATCTGATAGACTTTGTTTACTTCTATAGTTACAACACTTTACTTTCAAAACCAATGCACACTGGCACTTTTGAGTAGATTCCAAGGAAAGATCACTAGTCTGTGAATCAAGAGACCTGGCTTTTTGTTCCCAGTCACATACTTGCTGTGTGTGAGTTAGGATAAATCAATTCACCACTTTGTGCCTCAGTTTTTCCATCTGTAAAATGGGGATATGGATACTCGGATTCTTTGAAAAGGGCTTTGAGAACTACAGATGAAAAAGGTGTTTCCATCCATCCACCTATTCCAATAACATGTTCTACTACCCAGTGACAGATAGACATTCAGATACTTGCATGTAATTTCTAATAATGGTTTAACATTCACACATTAATGTATTGGGGAATTTTTATATCTTAAGAGATTGGGGTGGTTTTGTGGTTATGGTCCTGGACTAGGACTCAGGAGGCCTGGGTTCAGTTCCTGGCTCTTCCACAGACTTCCTGTCAATCTTGGGCAACTAAGTTAAGTGAGACCACTCATGCTTAAATTTAAGCTTGTGTGTAAGTGTCTGGGGCTTTCATTTCTCTGGGACAGATTTTTAAATGTATGGAGGTGTCTAAAGATGCAGATAGATCGCTTTTGAGATTTCCAAAGCATCTAACTGCATAGGAATTTTATGAAGATTTTCTCAAGTATATAGATGTATCTGGTTTGGCTCTTCAGTTACTGTATTTTTACTTTTTAAAGTTCAGTTTGGTGAGTCTTAGGCTAAAATTAAATTAAATTAATGGAGCTATCCTATCTCCTAGAACTGGAAGGGACCTTGAAAGGTCATTGAGTCCAGCCCCCTGCCTTCACTAGCAGGACCAAGTACTGATTTTGCCCCAGATCCCTAAGTGGCCCCCTCAAGGATTGAACTCACAACCCTGGGTTTAGCAGGCCAATGCTCACACCACTGAGCTATCCCTCCCCCCAGCTGAAATATAAATCTCAATTTTTTATTATTTTATTTGTCTTTTTTTTAGATAAGCAAACACCACATCGGAATATTAAGTATAATTTTCCTCTAGTAAATTTCCATTTTGCCGAGAAGTAAAATGACCAATTTGAAATATTTATGGTATAGTGATGACAGTACTGTCAAACCTGTTTAATCTGTATGTATTGTAATCATATTGGTTTTTTTGCTTGTTTTTCATTTTTCCTTGGTTTCTAGGGACAATCAAACTAGACAAGTACGAGAGGCTGTTTCAAATGTGGAAAAACATTTTGGTGAATTGTGCCAAATATTTGCTGCATATGTACGTAAAACTGCTAGACTACGAGACAAAGCAGACCTGCTAGTAAATGAAATATATGCATATGCAGCTACAGAGACACCAAGCTTAAAACTTGGATTGAAAAATTTTGCAGATGAATTTTCCAAACTTCAAGATTATCGTCAAGCAGAGGTATAGAATTAAAGCTGTGCATGTTGTGCTTGCAAACTTATCTTTTTAATACAATTACCATAATGTATACCTTGGTTCTCTCTTAAGACTGAGGGAAATCACTTTTAAATGCATTAGTAACAAATGTGTTAGGAACAAAGCAAAATAAGCCCCACCAACTTTCATAGTTTACCCTACTAGTGACCTTTCTGCAGACCTAGGCCCCAATTGTGAAGTGCCTTAGGCTCATGCTTAACTTCATGCCTTGTGAATAGTCCCCCTGAGTAGCTTCTCACACCTTTTGAAGAATGAGGGACAGATAACAGGTCTTCAGTGGAGATGAGAAGAGCCAATGGATTTTATTGGGCTATAGATTATGCTTAATAAATATTTGTTTTTTGGTTTTGTGACGTGGGCTGTCTTCTGGAAACTGGAATGATACTGTAAGTCATTTCTTCTGCAAAATCTATTAAATGTTATTTGTGTTTCTTTTTTCCATGTTGCTTTGTACTCCCAAAATTAGGCTCCTGAAAAGAATTATGCAGATGATTAACTTTTCACACGTGAATAGTCTCTTTGATTTCAATGCGATGACTCATATGAGTCAAGTTAAACACATAATTTTTTTTTTTTTTTTCAGGATCAGGGCCCTAAGAATAGTTTGACACTGTCCTGAAATAGGTCATATTACCTAGATGAGTTTGGTTCATGATTTTAAGTTCACTCTAAACAAAGCTTATTTTGATGTTAAAAGGTAACATGCGAAAGAGAAAAAGTGGCCATCTATTTATTGGGATGGGGATGTTCTCCATTCATTATAATACCTAAAAAAGCCTCAATGTGTTTTAAAGTTGTTGGTTTTTTTGCTCATATTTTGAATTAGAATTCAGGTATTGTTCACTTTGTTATAAGTTATTGTAGACAGGTGGGAAATGGGTGAGTTTATGACATCAAATGTATCAAGGAAGAGAGGTATTGATCCCGCAGTGGATCTGCAAGGGTCAACCATGGCACTAGCATGGAGCTCCACTGACTTCAGTGAGTCTCTACACGTGTGCAAGAGTCCAGCCACATGAATCTAATTGCAGGATTGGGGCATAATTAGAATGCAATGGATTTTTATTCAGCTTGTTTAAAATTCTGTTTTAAGCTAACACCTATTTAACTAAAACTTCTGGGAGTTTATTAAGGATACCTCTTACCCCTTTACTAAAGAGCTCAGAAAGCTCCTACTTCATTTTGAGTCACCAAGGAGTACGCTAACTGAAAAGGGGAATGCAATTGTAGACCTTCTTGCTGTTTTTATAAAGAAAAAAGGAAATAGAAAAAAACTTAAAACCCAAAGAAGCCTTTAAAGTCATCTGTATACATTAAGAAACAAAAGAAAAAATCATAAATCCCTTTTTTTCTTTTGAAGTTCACCTTTAAGAGGTTCAGCCCTTGTTACTCAGAAAGGGCAATTGAAAATAAAAGTGCTATATCTGGTCCTTTCACTATGTATTTAGGGCCAGATTTTTAAGGGTATTTAGGCATCTAGAGATGCAGATAGGTGCCTAGTGGGATTTTTGGAAGCACATAGATGCCTAACTCCCATTGATTTCAATGAGTTAGGCATCTAAGCACTCTTGAGAATCTCATTGTCACAGTTCCCAAGGTAGTTGCACTTCTGCCCCCTTCTTGATTTCCTTGGGAGAACCCCACTCAGGTCCTATCTGTCACTTTTCTCAAGGTGGGAACCCACATTCCTCTCACTCCAGATCAGGGATTTAGGCTGTAATTCCTCCTGCAATTCACTGTGATCATCTTAACAAGTTGGAGTCTAGTTCAGAACCTGCTGTCCTGTTCTTTCCCTGAGGTAATGACAGGATAGACCAGTGACCAGCCAGTTTGTTTAGAACAAAAGCTTTACAGAGAAAACATACCATAAAACAATAAATAGCTTATTGCATGCTTACCATGTAATACTTCTCTACCATACAGGACCCTGGTCAGTTTCAGTCCTTCAAACCCTTTCTGCGGGGTCTGTCCCTCTTGTTCACAGTTCATATCAGTTCTTCCATGGAGAGAAAGTGACTCCTCTTCTATATCAGGCTAGTCACTTGATATAATACTTTGTTTGCTGGGCATCTTGAACCCAGTCAAAAACAAAACAAGTATAGCCAATTTCCTCCAGAAGGTGATACTTCTCTACTCCAGACATGTTTATCTGTCAAAGGTTTTGGATTAATTACCCCCCAGTAATTTTAGTTCCTGATAGTTCCTTCATTCAAGCTAGGCAACTTCCCCACAGTCACTGTACTGCTTGTCTTGTTTCAAGAAAGAAATTAACCCCTTCACGCCTGCTGAGTAACCAAACAAAGGGAGAAGGGAAACAGTCGTGCATATTAAAAAAAAAAAAAAAAAATCAGTAGCCCTCCAAGTTCTCCACATCCACTAGGCACACATTTCTGCATCTTCAGGCACCTAGATACCTTTAAAAATGTGGCCCTTCAGTCAAGCCATTTTCCACCATTCCAACAATTAATTGGGGTGAAGTTGGGGGGCAAAGACATTATAGAGACAAGGATAAAAAAGCAAACAGGGAATGGCTACATAAGTTCCATCTCTTGTTATCCATTTGTCTCCATTCCCCTGCTCCTCTTTGTGGGCATCAATTTATGCGGCAGCTTTCATATGTATTTTGTCAGAACTAGCAAGTGAAATAGCTCATAAGGACTGCTGATTCCATTCATTCTTCGGTAACAGCGCCAGATACTTAAAAAGATTTTAAAGTTCTTTAATTTATAAAAGTTCCAGGAGTATTCGCTTAAGAGCCTTTTAATTTCAGCATGCTATAGTCATCTAGTATTGCAGATCTCCAGTTTCAAACCTGGTTTCTTTGTTGAGTATAAAAGAGGAAGATTAGAAAAACATGCAGAGGATGGGAGGAAAGTCAGGAGACAAAAAGCCAGCAAAGAAAAATAATGGGATTTAGCTCTGTAAAGATTAGGATAAACATTTATGGTTCTAAAAAGTTCAGTTCTTAATGCAGTGCTTAACTCATGTCGAACTTTGGAACAATTGAGATAATTGATAGTACCCTTCACAGTCATGTACCTTGTAAAGCAGTTTTTATTTAAGCGTTGTCCATTAATAATAATTAGGAAACAAGTCTTTCCCCAAAATTTCTCTTCCTCTGTGGAACCTAACTTTAACTTGGCTGGCATTTTTTCTTTCATCACAACATTTTCTTTTTAAGATCCCTGGTTTTAAAATCGTTGGTTCTATTTTGTTTGTAATTGTAAAGCTTTACAATTGGAGTTGGAACTTTGCTTTATAAATTGTGTAGCAACAGAGCTCTTTTTTGTTACTTAACAAGTTAATGTGCCCCTATAAAAGAATGCATATCTTTATAAAAGAGAGCATAGTATGATGAAAGGCATAATTGTAAATGAGTGAATAAGGATGGCAGTTCATTGATTGGCTGCCAGTGTCACACACTTTATTATTATGGGCACTAGCATGCTATGTGTTCTACAGTCGTTCAGTAAAAAGTCCTTGGCCTCAAAAGCTCACAGGTAGGCAAGACAAAAGGGGTGATAGAAGCAGAGAGAGAGGAAGGACAAAGTAACAATAACTTCCATTTTTGTATGCAGTGATGTTGTAGCTGTGTTGATTCCAGGATATTAGAGAGACAATGTGGGTGAGGTAATATCTTTTATTGTGCCAACTTCTGTTCTAAAGTAACAAACAGACACAATATTGTATGACATGCATAGTCTTAGCTCCATTACCTGTCTAGCTGTTTTCATCTGTTTTTCCATGTAGAAGGTATTAAAACAAAATCTCAAATGTAAATATGTCTGAATGCCTTCATATATGTGCATAATATTTCTGATATTTTGAGTATATAGTTTGCTGCTCCCATAGCTTTCAAGAATCTGGAGCTTTGCATCTCTTAAAGCATATTAATGAGCAAACAATTTTAAATCATAATCTAACATTTAAAAACAAATATGTTTACTTTTAATCTCTTAAAAGCTGTAGAATGTAAGAGATTTAACATTGTCTATTTCCGTAGTCAGTTCTTAGAATTCCCAGCCTAATTTGGTATAGTGCCATTGAAATAAAAGAAGTTACACTAGGGATTAATCAAGACAAGTTATTTCTTGATTAGTTTTATTGGTTCTGCATTTGCCTATATAAATACATATAATATATATATACAACCTCTGCTTCCACTGTTTCTTCAGTGAATGTGGTTAAAATCCTAGTCGGATAGAATCAACATTACTCTTAAAGCAATCAGTTTTCTAGAAATATATTTAATATGCAGAGGACTTGGGTAACTTGACTTTTTTTCCAGGTTGAAAGGCTTGAAGCCAAAGTGGTTGACCCTCTGAAAAGTTACGGGACCATAGTAAAATTTAAAAGGGTAGGTACTATATGGTGTATTTTCTCTCAAAATTTAGTGTATTCTCATAGCCATTTTTGTGAAGCTTGTTAAGTATACCAAATTATTTAAACTTTTCTTATTAAAAATAATTACTGCAACAAAAATGTATAGATGTGTAACTCACAACAATACATTGGAATTGCAGCTGGGAACATGTGTGAAGCAGATGCACTTCAGGAAACAGCTGAGAGGAGGGGGTCCAATCCTCTAGAGAACGGTGTCCAGCTGCGGGGTGGGAGGACAGAGTGGCTTATAGAGCACATGTAGAATAGTGTGCATGTGCAGCAACTTGCAAAAGCAACAGAACTCCATCATATCACATCTCAGAACTCCAAAATGGCATTCCCTGTAAATCCTGGTATATTTTTATTTTGAAGAGATACGTAAAACATGTTTGCAAATACTTTAGGACAACAACTAAATTTCTGTATATATGAAATAAAGAGACTTTACTGTGTTAATTGAATTAACCCCTCACATTTGAACTAATTTAATTTGAATTAAAACAAGTCTTTGTGTCATCTGGAAACTTTATCAGCTGTGATTTTATATTTACTTCCAGTGCACTGATGAAAATCTTGAATAGGAATCAGGCCTAGTCCTGATCCCAGTAGACCCTCACTTGAAATACAGTAACTCCTTGCTTAATGTTGTAGTCATGTTCCTGAAAAATGCGACTTTAAGCGAAACGATGTTAAGCAAATCCAATTTCCCCATAAGAATTAATGTAAATGGGGGGGTTAGGTTCCAGGGAAATTTTTTTCACCAGACAAAAAACTATATATTATATAGATATACACACAGTATACATTTTAAACAAACAATTTAATACTGTTCACAGCTATGATGATTGTGAAGCTTGGTTGAGGTGGTGAAGTTAGAGAGTGAAAGAGGGAGGGATATTTCCCAGGGAATGCCTTACTGCTAAATGATGAACTAGCACTCGGCTGAGCCCTCAAGGGTTAACACGTTGTTAATGTAGCCTCTCACACAGGGCAGCACGAACGCGAGGGAGGGGAGACAGCATAGCAGACAGACAGAGACAGACACACACCTTGTGTGTAGGAGAGAGAGAGAGATGCACACTTCCCCTTTAAGTAAAAAAAGTGCATTGTCTTTTTAAGTGGATCAGGAAGTTGAGACAGCAGCTGCTGTCCCAAGCTCTCTCTGTCTCTCTCCACCTGTGTCCCCACCTTGCTCTATATGGAGAAGGGGTAAGCGGGGTGCAGGAGCAGGAGGGAGGGGGACACCCTGACATTAGCTCCCTCCCTTCCCACCCTGCACAGCAAGCAGGTGTCTCTGGAAGCAGCTCCAAGGCAGAGGGCAGGAGCAGCACAAGACAATGGGGGGGAGGGACAGCTGAACTGCTGATTGATAGCCTGCTGGGCGGCTGCAGCACAGGGAACTTAGGGGAGCGGGGAGCTGATGGGGGGCTGCCAAGCTGTTACAAGCCCCCACCAGCTAGCTGCAACGGGCTGCTCTTCCTGCAAGCAGTGGACAAAGCAGGCGGCTGCCAAATAGGGTGACCAGATGATAACTTCAAAATATCGGGACCGCCGCAGGGGGAGCGCCTTTTCAATTGTTACACTCACCGCGTCCGGGTCTTCGGCAGCACTCCGGCGGCGGGTCCTTCAGTCGCTGATGGTCTTCGGCGGCGGGTAATAAATAATCCGCCAAAGACAGAAGTACCCGCCGCCGAAATGCTGCCGAAGACACAGATGTGCCTGGTGAGTGTAACAATTGAAAAGGCACTCCCCCTGCCTCTCGCCGCCGCCTAATAAAAAAAAAACGAGCCACCGTGCCCGAAACAAAAATATCGGGACAAATGGCATCCTGACCGTACTTCAGTCGGGATGCGGGACAAACTGCTCAATATCGGGACAGTCCCGATTTTATTGGGACGTCTGGTCACCCTACTGCCAAATGACGTTAGAAGGGAGCATTGCACAACTTTAAACGAGCATGTTCCCTAATTGATCAGCAACGTAACAGCGAAACAACGTTAACCGGGATGACTTTAAGTGAGGAGTTACTGTACTCCCATTTAGTGATGATTCCCCATTGACAACTACTTGTTGGAATCTGTCAGGTAGCCAGTTCTTAATCCATTCATCATGTGCTCTCTTCATATTGTATAGTGCCCATTTTTTAATCAGAATGTTGTGCAATACTAAGTTAAACACTTTACAAGTATAATTGTTATAGCAACCTAATTTATAATCTTCTCAAAGAACTAAATATATTTGTTTGACAAGACTTGTTTTCCTTAAAACTATTTTGACTTGCATTAATTGTATTCCTATTCCTGAATTCTTTATTAATTGAATCCAGTATCAGCTTCTGTTCTGTTTTTGCCAGGGATTAACATTGGGCTAACCAGCCTATAATTCCCTGTATCATCCTGTTTGCCTTTTTTGAATATAGGCACAACATTATTATTCTTCCAGTCTTCTGGAATTTCCCCAGAATTCCAAGATTTACTAAAAATTAATCTCAGTGGGCTACAGATCACCTCAACTAACTCTTCTAGGGCTCTTGAGTGCAAGTTATTCAGGCCAGCTGATTGAAAAATGTTTATCCTGAGTAGATATTATCTAACATCCTCCTCAGTTATAATGGACTGTAAAGTACTTCATCATTCTCATATAATATGAGTATATCATCCTACTTCTTTCCAAATACAGAACAGAAATATTTATTGAGCATCTCTGCCTTTTCTGCATCATTAATAACAATTTTACCATTTTAATCTAGTAGTGGGCCTATAACATTGCTATGCTTTCTTTTGTTCCTAATGTACTTTAAAACTCTAGTCTTGCCCGCCTTGGATTTTCCCTAATGTATTTAGCTTCCCTTATCAATCTTCTGCACTTCATACTTCTAATTTATATTGATTGCTATTTCTCCTTTTTCTATTTGTTATATATTGCTTTTTTATTTCTAAACACTGGCTACACTTTGCCACTGAACCAGCATGGGCTTTTAGCCAAAGTTGACCTCTTTCTTGATTGTAGAATTGCGGCTTTTTGCCCATCTAATAAACTCTGCTTTAAGAACTCCTGATTTTCGTTCACATTTTTCCCTCCAAAAATTTAAAAGATGGAACACACAGCCTGGGGCCCAATCCTGCAAGGTGTTGAGTACCCTCAGTGCCCATTGATCTCTTTTTCAGGAAGTGCTCATCACTTCACAGGATTAGTCTATAAAAACCTGGTTTGATTTAAAGCAAAAAAAAAATTGTCTTAAGTTTTCAGGACAACTCATAAATGCAGACAAATGTATTTTATATGCCCCAGCTCTATTTCAATATATACAAAATGGTATAAATATATTTGCAGGATGATCTCAAAGCAACTTTAACAGCAAAGAATCGAGAGGCTAGACAGTTATCTCAACTGGAAAGGACACGTCAGAGGAATCCATCAGATCGACACATTATTGTATCCTTTCTGTTTCTAATGAATATAAGAAGTAGTTGATTCTCCAGTAATTAAAAATATTGTATTTAGAAAGAGATGTAAAAGCAATTGTCTTTAAAGTGATTATTTCATACATTGATCATGAATCACAAATTCTTTATGCTATATTTTGTGACAGCTAATTGGCTATAGCTTATAACATTTGCTATAGTAGCATTTATTAAACAAAAAGTACCTGAGAGTATCTGACATGTTTTCAGTCACTATATTCACATTTTCAATTTTTCTACTTTTTTCTATCATTGATAGTAGGTTTAAATGTCTGTTGTATGATGTCTGAGGGTTATGGAAAGATTATATCCTATTGTGAATAACTCTTTGGAAAGTAAGTGTGGGACAAACTTTCGCCTTATGTTTTGTTTAATTTTAGCTTTGTTTCCATTATTTTGTCTCCTTACCACCCTGGCAATTTTATTGATCTTTCCTGCAGCCATAGGGACATGAACTTCCCCCAGAGTTGATGTTGATGTTGCTCATTGAGGCTGATTAGGGTGGGGAAATCTGTAGTCTACCAGCTAAGACCCATTTTAGGCACTAAGGCGTAACCCATCGTCTAGAAAAACTTCATTGCTACCACTTGTTAGGTACATATCTGGTGGTCATCACCAGGGCGGATGTAGATTCTGGAAATGGTACCGTTTTTTCTATATCACATAATGTTTAAACATTATCGGCATCCAAACTGAAAAAAATCATAAAATCACAAAAAGGGCCATAACTCAAAGAAACAGTCTAATTTTGACCAAAATTGGCAGAAAGCTTCTAAATACAATTGATAATGCAGCTATGTACTCAAAAATAGTACTGTTTTGGAAAGTTTGGGAAATATTTAGCCTCAGGTGATATATTTTATGCATTTTCCCATATAACAGTATGAGCTTGTTTGTACCATGTAATACATCAAAATATTTGTCATTATTTTTAGAATGGACTGATTTGAGAAGGTTCTTTTTTTTGCCTGCTATTTATATGAAGTTTGCCGATAAGAAGACCCCTACATCCTAATTATAAAATGTTATCAATATTTAAAATGCTATGGCAGATTTCATGACCAGCACCCAATCACTCTGCCAGCTCATAGACACTTATGTTACCCAAGGAAAAAATTGTTCGAATACACTTCTGGGAAAACTATGTAATGGATTTCGTCCAACTATTGATGGATTACATAGAGGCAAAGAGAGATGATGATAGGTTCATGGAGCTTGACATTCACAGAGATTATTCCACTTGACTTCCAGTGTGGTCAGGTGAATTTTGCTAGATGGGGTTGTGTAAATGTAGCAGAAGACAGACTTCTGGAGGAGGAGAAGCCAGATATATATCATGCCTTAGTTGATAATCTGGGAGCAGTATACCAGACTGCCTGACCCTTCAGTGATATATGGCATGGCGTGGCCATTGAGCAATCTCTCAACAAGGATTATGGGAAGCATCAGCATCTTTGCACAGAAGATAAGGCTCTGACCAAGTGTTACTTGACTCATTAATAGCTATGACAAAACAAATGTGTGGAATTCAGCCTTCAGTGGCAGATCTCCACAAAGAAACAACCATAGAGTGCATGACTGCTGATGAAAATGTCCAAGATACTTCAAAAATTGTGACTGAAAGAATGACAAATCCTTTTAGTACTGAACCTGGAACAAGCCCAGACAGCAGAAAGCTGCTTGTGTACATTGCAATGTCTACTGTGGCTCCACCTGAAACTGCAGAAAGTTTGTGCATAATAACAGGGAACGGCATAAAATAAATGAAGTGGTTTGTAACCAGTCGAGTGCAAAGGGGTGAGGTAGACCTCTTTGATTTCATAAAAAGATATAATCTCAAATCATTTGGTAATCTCAACAAGCCAATTGAGCAGCAGAAGCAGACAGCAGAAGCAATAACTTTTGTCATTCAGCAAGCTAACTGCACTTGCCAAGTTCAGATATGTTGATATCCAGGGTTTGTTGAAGTATGAGTTGGCACCTCTCCCACTTTCCTTCTTCAATTTGGATGGATCTCTAAGAAAGACCCAAAAGAGCAACACACCATCTTGGCTGGAGAAAAATCTGTCAGTGGTTGAGCTACTATCATCCGATGAGCCAACATTAGCTATTTATTGACCTCATGATGCTTCTGCAGATGGTGGGCACTAATACTGCCAAGTGCAAAACTTTTGGGGAGCTGTCTGATCAGCTGCTGAACATTATCCTTTGATTAAAATGTCAAGACACTGCTCTTGTTGGTGACAAGCATGCAAATGAAGAATCAGTCATCTGGTGAGAGAGACCTCAGGGGGAACGTCCAAATGCAAGACATTTGGAACCCCACTGTGTTAATATCATTACCAAAGCAATGCTTGAAGATATCAAATTCAAAGAGTAAATCAGACGTTACAGAATTTCTTCTCTATAACTGAATTATGAAGTATGAACAGAGATTGTTACCTGGTTGTGAAGTATACCTTGCTGCTAGATTTCATGACATCTCACAAGCAGTAAAAGTAGCATCTGGCAACCATTCTGCAATACCAGAACTCAAGGCATATCACAGGGAAGCAGATTCACACATGTTCTTGCATATTGCTCATGCAAAGCAAACACTCAGTAAATAGGGTGCTAATGTGGAGCTTAGATCCAGATGTTGCATCTATGTGCCCAAGATATTGCTCTACTCTTGGGGAAAATGAATTCTATTTCAAAACTGGTGTTGGCCAAAAGAAGAGATTCATTCCCATGCACAGAATGGCTATGGAGCTGGGAATGGACATGTCTTACACTGTCAGACATTCATGCTGTCAGTGGATGTAATTCTTTCATGTACAAAAAGATGACTGAAGACAAAAATTGAGCACCCAGAGTTCACAGAAGTTTGAAACATCTTGAGATCAGTGCAGCTCAGATAGGCTGCCTCTCTTTCTTCCTCTATGCCTCCATGGTATCTTTATTGTACTGTGATAAGAAGCAAACACCTCTGGATAATGTTTGCTAAGAAGATGAAAACAAGTGAGAAATTGCCACCAACAATGGTCTCCTTCAGGTAGCACCTGAAACATGCAAATTATCAATCATACAGATAGAATCACACAACAACTCAGTATTTTTAAGTGTCCCCTGTCAAAAATGGATGGGTGATATTTAGCCCAGAACATCTTGTTTCTAACATGATGGTGCTGCTACCTGCTCCAGAAGCTATCCTCGCCTTTGCACAGTATGAGTGTGAGAGTACTTGTGAAACAAGGTGATGGAAATTCTGTAGGGAAGATTTGGTGTGCTCTGATATATGGTACTGTGACAGTGACGAGTGTAGCAAGAGACTATTGAGCACTTCAGACAGGTTCTGAGGGAGAATAGTAATGTTTCAACTATCTGCAAATTACTGTGGCTATTTTTCTGAGGTTAAAAGAGTGTTGCATTAGACATTCAGTAGTTCATAATTATATGTAGGATTATATAAGAGTACATGGTTATGCTTCATTATTCACACGATCTATTCATACAAGACTTTCTACAGCTCTTCTACTAAGGGTATGTCTACACTACGAGGGTAGTTCGATTTTACTTAAATCGAATATGTGTAATCGATATTGCAAAGTCGAACGTGTGTGTCCACACTAAGGACAGTAATTCGACTTTGTGAGTCCACACTAACGGGGCGAGCGTCGATATTGGAAGCGGTGCACTGTGGGCAGCTATCCCACAGTTCCCGCAGTCCCTGCTGCCCATCGGAATTCTGGGTCGAGCCGCCAATGCCTTCTGGGTAAAAAAATTGTGTCGTCATCCGTCCGTCACTAACGCCCTCCCTCCCTCCATGAAAGCGCCGGCGGGAAATCAGTTCGCGCACTTTTCTGGTCAGTGAGAGCGCGGACGCCACAGCACTGTGATCATGGATCACGCTGCGACCATCGCTGCACTTGTGGCCGTTCTCAACACCTCGCAGCTTATCATACACCTTACCCTGAGGCAGATGCAGAGTAATCAGGCGAGGAGGCTACGACACCGCCGTGATGGCCTGAAGTTGGAAAGTAGCACAGAGCTGTCAGAAACCACGAGCCCCAGCGCCCAGGACATCATGGTGGCAATGGGTCATGTGGATATCGTGGAACGGCGATTCTGGGCCCGGGAAACAAGCACGGACTGGTGGGACCGTATAGTGCTTCAGGTCTGGGATGAATCCCAGTGGCTGCGAAACTTTCGCATGCGGAAGGGGACTTTCCTCGAACTTTGTGAGTTGCTGTCCCCTGCCCTGAAGCGCCAGAATACCAGGATGAGAGCAGCCCTCACAGTTGAGAAGCGAGTGGCCATAGCCCTCTGGAAGCTTGCAACGCCGGACAGCTACCGGTCAGTCGCGAACCACTTTGGTGTGGGCAAATCTACCGTGGGGGTTGTTGTCATGCAAGTAGCCAACGCAATCGTGAAGGTACTGCTCCCAAAGGTAGTGACCCTGGGAAACGCGCAGGTCATCATAGATGGCTTTGCTGCGATGGGATTCCCAAACTGCGGTGGGGCTATCGATGGGACTCACATCCCTATCCTGGGACCGGACCACCAGGCCAGCCAGTACATCAATAGAAAGGGCTACTTTTCAATGGTGCTACAAGCACTGGTGGACCATCGGGGACGGTTTACAAACATCTACGTCGGATGGCCGGGCAAGGTTCATGACGCTCGCGTGTTCAGGAACTCTGGTCTGTTTAGACGGCTGCAGGAAGGTATTTACTTCCCAGACCACAAAATAACTCTTGGGGATGTGGAGATGCCTACAGTCATCCTCGGGGACCCAGCCTACCCGCTAATGCCCTGGCTCATGAAGCCCTATACTGGTGCCCTGGACACAGAAAAAGAACTCTTCAACTACCGGCTGAGCAAGTGCAGAATGGTGGTGGAGTGTGCTTTTGGCCGTCTCAAAGGGAGATGGAGAAGCTTACTCACTCGCTGTGATCTCAGTGAAACCAATATCCCCATTGTTATAGCAGCTTGCTGTGTGCTCCACAATCTGTGTGAGAGCAAGGGGGAGACCTTTATGTCGGGGTGGGAGCTAGAGGCAAATAGCCTGGCTGCTGATTACGTCCAGCCAGACAGCCGGGCGATTAGAAGATCCCAGCGGGACGCCCTGTGCATCCGAGAGGCTTTGAAAGCTAGGTTCCTGAGTGAGCAGGGCAACCTGTGACTTTTCAGTTTGTGGACAGAAAAGCTGAACCTGCCCCCGTTTCTTTACCCAGTTCATTTTGACTATACTCTCCAGTTACATACCCCCTTCACCCCCTTCCCCTTCCCAAAAAATAAAATCATTTCTATTTTGTTAATGAACACCGTTGTCTGTATTGCTGTTTTCGCGGGAATGTTTTAAACCGGGGACGCAGACTGTGGCGGGGGGCGGGTTTAGTGTTCTGATGCAAATGATGCTTCTAAACTCCCAGAATGACAGGCTCCGCACTCGTGCACTGGTTATTTCAATGGAGCCTGCCAGCACTCCTGGGGGGGACTGCGTGTATGTGTCGGCTATGTGACTTTCTGGCAGGGGGGGTAGGGTTACATATCCCCTGCTGCGTGGATCTGTGAGCCAGGATAAGGACCGCTGCATAAGATCTGTAACTGCCCTCCCCCGCCAAAAAGTCACAGAGCAACCCCCCCCCCCCAGAACATGAAAAACACCTCCCAGACTGACCAGGGTAATCAGTGACTGCACTGTGTATGTGTCCTGATGCTGGACCTGACACCGCCTCTGTACCCTGCTTAAGGTCACTGTCCTGTCCTATTACCAAGCCCCTTCCCCCCCTCCAGACAGACTCTCCCTCAAAAGAACCTGACTGAAACAGTAATGAACAGAAACAAACATTTTATTGTGAACCACACATGAAACGTGGGGGGTGAAACTTGGACGGGGGCTTGTGTGAGGTGGGTAGGAAAGGACTTATCAAATTTTGGGGAATGTCAGCCTTCTAGTGCTAGAGCAGTCTGCAGGGGTTGACTGAAAGTTTTAACGGCCCTTGCCGCCCCTCCTTCTTTGGACTTTGGGTGAGGGTGGTGTGGGACTTGGTGGCGGGTGAGGGCGGTTATAGATAGACTGCAGCGGGGCTCTGTCCTCCTGCCTCCGGTCTTGCAGAACATCCACAAGGCGCCGGAGCGTGTCCGTTTGCTCCCTCATTAGTCCAAGCAGCTTTTCAGTAGCCTATTGGTCCTCCTGACGCCACCTCTCCTCCCGTTCCATGACTGCTCGGTGCATTTGTGACAAGTTCTCCCTCCACTGTGTCTGCTGGGCTGCCTGGGCTCGGGAGCAGCCCATTAGTTCTGAGAACATGTCTTCACGCGTCTTCTTCTTCCTCCGCCTAATCTGCGCTAGCCTCTGGGAGTGTGCTGACAGGCTGGGTTGGGAGACAGTCGCAGATGTGTCTGTGTGAATTGTAAAAAGGGAGTGAATTCCTGAGACAGATAAATGAAATTGTACACAAAGAACCTAGTCTTTCTCTGTGAACAAGACCATGCACTGCACCTCTCACATGCGCACTCAGGACAAGGTCGAATTTTCGGCCGTCGCCTTCAGTGCCTGTGGACTTGCGGTGGTCTTGGAGTGATCAGAGAAGCGTGGCTGGAGACCTGAACTTCTGGAGCGGGCAATCATGGTACGCCGTAGACTTGTGGCTGCTTAAAACTCCAGCAGTAGCACTGGCCTCCTTTCGCATTGAAAGCAATGCCAGTCTCTGCTGCCAGCAATCAGGACAGCATCAACTCTGCCCCTGTCCCACCCCCTTGCGGCTGTCCCAGGGAAAGATCCCTGTATGCTGCCCCTCTCCCTCCACCGCGTGGCTGTAAAGCAGTCCCAATACTAACATTCCCCTCCCTAATTCAAAGCAGGGCGTCATGAGCGACATCACCCTCCTGAGGATCCCGGACACCCAGAAGGAACGCATGCTGCGGGAAAGCATGCAGAAACCGGGGCCGTATGCCGCCATGCTATGTCGGGCCATGATCCCCGAGTACTTGATTGTGGCGTGGCGGGGACACGTCTGCTACCACGGAGGGCCCAGTAAGATCACCCTACCCCGGAACCTGATAAACAGGCTGGAAATCTACCTCCACGAGACCTACGAGGAGTTCTCCTACGAGGATTTCTCATCAATCCCCGGCCATATTGACCGGATTTTCGCCTAGGTGCACTGGGACTATGGAGTGGAGCGTCTTGGGCCTCGGAATCATGAAGTAACGGACATTGTAAAATTTTTTTAAAATACTTGGGACTAAATTGTGAAGAGCCTAAGACAGACAAATCATGAGAAACCCTTTGTTACCATTGTAAATATTCCAGTTTTGTACCTGATTATTTTTTACTAGTTTACAGCACTTTGATAAAAATACATTGTTAATAGTATAAATATTCCCGTTCTGTTCAAAATAAATGTTTACATGTTTACAGCACTTACTGCTTGATCCTTCCCCTGATTCTGTGTCCGGGGTAAGGGATGGGGACGGTTGGTACGGGATCTCGGTAAGGGTGATGAAGAGCTCCTGGCTGTCGGGGAAATCAGCGCTGCCAGCGCTGTCGACTGCCTCGTCCTCCTCATCTCCTTCTTCATCTTCCCCGTCCGCTAACATGTCCGACGAGGAACCGGCCGCGGACAATATCCCATCCTCAGAGTCCACGGTCACGGGTGGGGTAGTGGTGGCGGCCGCACCCAGGATGGAATGCAGTGCCTGGTAGAAACGGGATGTGTGGGGCTGGGATCCGGAGCGTCCGTTAGCCTCTTTGGTTTTTTGGTAGCCTTGTCTCAGCTCCTTGATTTTCACGCGGCACTGCGTTGCATCCCGGCTGTAGCCTCTCTCTGCCATGGCTTTAGAGATCTTCTCGTAGATCTTAGCATTCCTTCTTTTGGAGCGCAGCTCTGAAAGCACGGACTCATCGCCCCACACAGCGATGAGATCCAAGACTTCCCGATCAGTCCATGCTGGGGCCCTCTTTCTATTAGATTGCACGGCCATCTCTGCTGGAGAGCTCTGCATCGTTGCCACTGCTGCTGAGCTCACCACGATGTCCAAACAGGAACTGAGATTCAAACTGTCCAGACAGGAAAATGAATTCAAATTTTCCCGGGGTGTGGCTGGTCAGAGCATCCGAGCTCGGACTGCTGTCCAGAGCGTCAACAGAGTGGTGCACTGTGGGATAGCTCCCGGAGCTATTAGCGTCGATTTCCATCCACACCTAGCCTAATTCGATATGGCCATTTCGAATTTAGCGCTACTCCTCTCGTTGGGGAGGATTACAGAAATCGATTTAAAGAGAGCTCTATGTCGAACTAAATGGCTTCGTGGTGTGGACGGGTGCAGGGTTAATTCGATATAACGGCGCTAAATTCGACATAAAAGCCTAGTGTAGACCAGGCCATTACTTTTATAAGTAGTTTACATGTATTGTCATTGTATTCGATGATGGTAAGAAGATAAGATAATTACAGATGTACCAGGTGTGTTTTAGACTTATGTCTGCAGCCGAGCAGAAAACATATTTTTTTGATGTTATATAATTAAGGGGTAGGGTCATCTTATCTGCACAACTTCATAAAAATAGCAGACAGAAAAACTTTTCTCAAATCAACCCCTTCTACAAATAATGACAAATATTTTGATGTATTACATGGTACAAACAAGCTCATATTGTTATGTGACTACAGACTTTTGCTTTAACTGAAGGCAAAAAAGTATGGGGAAAATGCATACAATATATCACCTAGGGCTAAATATTTCCCAAACTTTTCAGAACAGTACTATTTGAGTACATAATTGCATTATCAATTGTATTTAGAAGCTTTCTGCCAATTTTGGTCAAAATTAAACTGTTTCTTTGAGTTTTGGCCCTTTTTGTGATTTGATTATTTTTTTCAGATTGATGTCTGATAATGATTAAACATTATGTGATAAAGAAAACCTGCACCACTTCTAGCAGCTGTCTACCCTGGTGATGACCACCAGATATGTGCCTAACATGTAGTAGCAATGATGTTTTTCTATCATATGGGTTACCTTAACTCATTAATAAGACCCCTTTTTAACTCTAACTGGTAGACTACTATAAAATTATTAGTGAAATAGGCTGATAGAACTGCTGTCTCCTCCAAAAGACTGCTGACTACCTGCAGCATAATATTCCATTCTATATTTTAAGTATACAGAAGCGTGCAACTGTTTCTGCTATAGCATATTTGTGACAAGCTCCCAGAAGGAACATTCACTGTTACTGGGTATTTTTGGTGTATCAAATATTTCACACATGAACACACATAATGTATTAAAGATAGACATTGTAGATAAAAATAATTTTTATGTAAGCATATTGACTTTTTACCAAAGGTCACATGTAACAATTGTACTATAAATATTTTACTTTCATTTTCATCAAAAATATTTTCCTTTATTAATAATTTCAGTCACAGGTGCATGTTGTGTTTCTGAAGAGGAAACATCAGAATAAAATCTTTTAATTTCAAACTATGCATGTTTTATTATTCTATTGTATTACAACGTTCTGTTTTCCCTAAGAAATTAGTATATAAAATATGTCCATATCTGTTTAAAGTGGATCAAGAATAACATTCTATTACCATGACAATAATATAATTAACATTACAGTATCTACTACTTACTAAATACCAGTAAGGACAGAACTGTATCAGACAAACATGATATGCCAAAAGCTGTCTATTGCAGTGCATTATGGGAGGATTCAGGAAAACACTTACGCACATACTTAATGATTTGCTGAACAGGGAAAGTGTTACTGATGCTTAAAATTAAGATAGTCCTAAGAACTTTGCTGAATTGGGGCCTAAAGGAGGAGATGAAGATGATGTATGTTTATTTATTACTAATTCCATAGAACAGGGATGTGCTGGCCATAGAATTCCATAGAATAGGGACGTGCTGGCCGCCGCTTCCTGCAGCTCCCATTCGCCGGGAACGGCGAACCGCAGCCACTGGGAGCTGCGGGTGGCTGTGCCTGCGGACGGTCAGTGTAAACAAACTGTCTCACGGCCCACCAGTGGATTACCCTGACAGGCCGCATGCGGCCAGCGGGCCACAGTTTGCCCACCACTGCTTTAAAGACTCACTTGCTTAGCATACTTTTTTACATCAGGATTTATAGTTCATGTTCTCTACATTTTCCTTTTTTTCTTGTACAAATCTTTGAAAATTCTTCTAAAGGGCTCTACCTCTGTGTAAGTGATATTAATGTCCAACTCACAAGAAGTCTAAACTATAGTAACTTGCATGTGCAGGACAGCCTATTGGTTTCTAAAGTAAAGCATAGTACACAACTTTTTAAATATCAATTCAAGGAATAACAGTCTTTATTTGGTTATTTTTAAAGGCTGAAAGTGATCTACAGAGAGCTTCGATGGATGCAACTCGAACAAGTCGGCAGTTGGAGGAAACCATTGACAATTTTGAGAAACAGAAAATAAAGGACATAAAGGTGTGCATGTAAAAAAAAAAAATATATATATATATATATATATAGTTCACATTTAAATTTATGGCATCACTCTTGATATGTCAAATGGTTTTAGTTGCTGTTTGTTTGGCAAGATTAGGCAACACTTCCTGTTCACGTGAGTTGTGCACAAACACAAATTGGGGCAAATACTGTGATATTCACAACTATTTCAATACTCAAATAACATTACACACACAAAAAATCAACTAGTTATTCTTCATTTCATTTGGATACAATATTAACTGTTGCCTTAAAATGTCATTTAGTGTCTCACTGAACTGTTAAATAGCTGCCATATTCCCCCCAGTAGATACTTGCGTTTGTGGGTGGAATGAAGTGGCAATTCTGAACAACAGTAACAGCTATCAGTAGCAGATTATAATTACCAAACTTGGAATTCGGCTAGGTTATGGGGGTTAAAACCCCTACTATTACAAGAAGTGTTTTCAGATTCTTAATGATTACAAGTGGGCAAGTCCTTCATTTCCCTCTTATCTGAGAGGACAAAGGTAAGACACTTAAGCCCAAAGGATATAAATGACTGAAAAGGGGTTAGAAAATGTCATCACAGCTTTACTATAAAGTTACTGAAGTGGGCTACTTTTTAAAAAAAATTAAATAACTAGACCAAACAGGAAAGAATGAGGGAGGAAGAAAAGATAAAACATTATGCAGTATATAGTAACATGGATGAGAATCATCCCAATAGTTTTGGAGATTCAGTGACTGTTTATGTTCAAGGGAGGGTAGGGTTTTGTGGTATGTATTAACTAGGGCTTTGGAGCTGTGCTCCGGCTCCTCTCCAGCTCCAGGCAAAAACCTGTAGCTCCACTGCTCTGGAGCTGCTCCGCGCTCCAGCTCTGGGCTCTGCTCCAAAGCCCTGACGTAGAATAAAAAATAGACATAGATTCTTCCTAACCAATTTTAAGTTTTCAGTAGATGGCTATCGGTAAGTTGTAATTCACAGAATATTTTTAAGGAAACGAAATGCAACATTTGAATGAGAAGGGCTGTGTAAACCAGCCATATATATATCAGTTTGATAATCTAACACTCTGCTAGTGTGAGTTTTCATAGGCAGGCTTGTTTTGTTCTGATCTATCATTTTCCTCTTCAGTGCCTGTCATATATGTCACTAGTCAACTGTTCACTAGGAATTAAAATGGTATATGAAGTGGGAACAGGATAATCAGGGGTTCTCAAACTGGGGTCGTGATCCCTCAGGGGTTTGTGAGGTTATTACATGGTGGGTCGCGAGCTGTCAGCCTCCACCCCCAAACCCTGCTTCGCTTCCAGCATTTATAATAGTGTTAAATATTAAAAATGTGTTTTTATTTATAAGGGTGTTGCACACATAGGCTTGCTGAGTGAAAGGGGTCACCGATGTAAAAGTTTGAGAACCACTGGGATAGATAGTGTTTGCCAAGCTGCCAGCAGACTTAGGGGTTAATAGCTAGAATTAAAGTCCAACTTTTTTTAAAAAAAAATGCATTCAACTATTTTGCTGTTTTGTGTCCTAGGATATCAGTGATATAATTCTGATACAGTTTTTGTGTGTTTGAAGCAGGAGTGTACTTTTGTCATGTAAATTAATAAATCTGCATACAAATAAAACCTTTCTCTTTTAATTAATTTTTAGAGCATATTTTCTGAATTTATAACTATTGAAATGTTATTCCATGGAAAAGCTTTAGAGATTTACACTGCTGCCTACCAAAATATACACAATATTGATGAGAATGAAGATTTAGAGGTAAGAGCAATCAACATTCTTTTTTTATTATTTACATACAAGGCCAAGTTGCACACTGGATCTACAAATGTTGCCTAATTCAGAAAATGCAAAGGACAGATTCTCATTTACGCTAAGGCCTCTTTTACACTACTCCAGCTGTGTAAAGGTGCCTTAAAGTGGGTATAGATTCATATACTGATTTTTAAAGCCATTGTTATCTCATCTAATCCTCTGAATAACACAGGTCATTAGAACTTCCTTAGCTCCTGCTTCAAGTCCAATAGCTGTGGTTGAATGCTAGAGTATTTCTTTTAGAAAAACATCCAATTCTGATTGATTCAAAAATGTCCATTGATGAAGAATCCATCACAACCCTTGGTAAATTGTTTCAATGGTTAATTACTCTCACTGTTAAAAAAACGTGCACCTTATTTCAAGTCTCAATTTGTCTAGCTTCAATTTCCAGCCATTGGATTTTGTTATACCTTTGTCTGCTAGATTCAAGAGCCCATTATTTAAATATTTGTTCCCCATGTAGATACTTATAGACTGTAACTAAGTCACCCCTTAGCCTTCTATTTTATAAACTAAATAGATTAAGCTCCTTGAGTCTCTTATTAGAAGGCACATTTTCCAATCCTTTAATCATACTCGTGGCTCTTTTCTGAACCTTCTTCAATTTTTCAACATCCTTCTTGAAGTGTGGACACCAGAACTGGACACAGTATTCCAGTAGCAGTTGCACCATTGCCAAATACAGAGGTAATATAACCTCCCTACTCCTACTAGATATTCCCCTGTTTGTAAATCCAGAGATTGTGTTAGCACTTCTAGCCACAACATCACAGTGGGAGCGTATGTTCATTTGATTATCCACTAGGACCCCCCAAGTTTCTTTCAGAGTCACTGCTTCTAAGAATAGAGTCCCCCATCCTGTAAGTATGACGTACATTCTTTGTCTCTATATGGTATGACCTTATATTTGGCTGTATTGAAATGTATATTGTTTGCTTGCACCCACCTTACCAAACAAGTCAGATTACTCTCTATCAGTGAGCTGTACTCTTCATTATTTACCACTCCCTTATCGTGTGTTTTCTGCAAACTTTATCAGTAATTTTTCTCCCAAGGTCATTGATAAAAATATATAATGTAGGCCCAAGAACTGATCCCTTCAGGACCTCACTAGAAATGCTTGATGATGATTCCCCATTTATAATGATATTTGAGACCTACCATTTAGCCAGTTTTTAATCCATTTCATGTGTATCATTCCAGTTTCTCAATTAAAATGTCATGTGGTACCAAGTCAAATACCTTACAGAAGTCTGAATATATTACATCACTGTTACTTTTATCAGCTTAATTTGTAATCTCATCAAAAACTCATAAAAAAAAATGATCAAGTTAATTTGCCAGGATGTATCTTCCATAAAACTATGTTGAATGGCATTAACTAATATAGACTATTACAGTGGTTCTCAAACTGGGGTTTGTGAACCCCTGGGGGTTCATGAAATGTTACAGGGGGTTCTCAGGGAAAAAATTCCCTAATGGCGGACAGAGCTAGGGACCCTGGGTAGCATGGGGCCAGCAGCCCGGAGCCTCTGGACTTCCAAGAGCTAAGCAGATCAAAGCAAGCATATCTATCACACTGAGGAGATTTAAACTTCAAGACTCCTTATAAGAAATGGAAAGGGAGGTGGATATTTTTTGCTGTTTTTAAAATTAAATAGGCAGCTAGTATTGTTTTTAACATTATTATGAAGAACAAGTTTAAGCTTTGTTGTAACGTGCATTGTTTGCCTGGACTGCTCAAGACCTGAATGCTTGTGCAGGAGGAACTCTTTGAGTTGGCTTCTTAAATACCTTCATGCGGTTTCACATCTGATACTCCTTGATGAAACATAGGAACCTTGTCTTATAACAGGCTTATTCAAAGTGATACAAGCTATGAAAGTGAGATCTTGAAAGAGTGTTGCCATTTTCATAATGTAATAAAAATACTGTAATGATAAATAATAATAAAT
>NW_020664409.1:72649277-72691854 GCF_002925995.2 Terrapene triunguis
TGTCAGTCTGGCATTTATATCATGGCACTAAAGTCACTGCCATTTTACCTTGAACAGGTTTTTCGGAGTTCACTGTATCCACCAGACTATCAGTCTCGTTTAGACATAGTCCGTGCAAACTCAAAGTCCCCCCTTCAAAGAACTGGTTCATCAAAATTTTCACCTGGAATAATACAGGTAAGATAGAAAACATGAATGTTAGGTTCAAGGTTAATTTCAGAAGGTGTGTTAAATTAGAGACAGTATCTCAGGAGCATAGCCTCAGGTGATGTAAATTGTCATAGGCCCACTGACTTTAATGGGCCTTTGACAAATTACACCATCTGAGCGTGGAGAAGGGTTCATTCCAGATACATTCAGTGAACATTTTAATTTTGTATCTTGTACCTAGGAATTATAATAACCTTGTTAAAACTGACTAAGATTTGCATACAATAGTAAATACTCTACTATAAACTATTTTATATAAAAAAGAAACAATTGGGAAGAGACATGTCAGAAACAAAGTTCTTTCCAACACTTGGGTGATAGAAGAATAAAATAGATAAAACATGTTTCTCTTCTTAATTTTAGAATACTAACTTTATAAAATGATTTTGTAGGAAATAAAAACTGGCCGTTATTGAGTATGAGATGTGGAGAAGAATTCTGTAGAAACTTTTTTTAATATTTATTTCATTTTAGAAGAGCAGCTTTGTTGCAGTGACTTTTTAGGAAATGTGAACTGACTGTGATAAGAATAAGATACAAAAATTGGGTAGGATAGACTTGTCAATATTAATGATTGCAGCAAGAATGCATTCCACTTAAGGATAAATATATCAAGATGGGTAAAATGATCTAGTATGGATAAACAAGGAGATTTCATAGTACATTTTAAAATGTGTCCAATAAATTGAAAAAATATAAAGAAGGAGATGATAATGGAGAAATAAAAAAAGTGAAGTCATGCAAAAAATTGGAGGTATGACAGAAGCAAAAATTCTTGACAATATTGGAAGAAATAAGATGTCTAAAAATATACCATAATAGGGCAAAAAAGGAGCGTAAGAAGAAGAGAGATCATACAAACAAAACAGTCGCAGGTTGTGAGAAATTGAACGTTTCCTAATCTCTAAAATGAAAAGTTTTAGGACTGTGATCAGTATTAAGCAAGGTAGCAGATGGCTCTCTCTTTTGGCTCTCATGTTGCATTTTATGCAGCAGTCTAGTAATAGGAGCGTTTTAGAGACACAGTGACATTCTTTGAGTGGCCTCTGCACATTCCCACTCTTGAACTGCATCAACAGTGTAGCTTGGACCAGTGGAACCTTCTAATAAAAGTGCTCATTGAAGCACTCTCATGCTCCATGCCCCTCTCCTTATGGCTCTAAAGATTTGAGGGCAGGGCTATAAAGGAGGCGTGGTGTGATGATTGCTTCTGTTCTTTCCAACTACGGTAGCAGATGGACCAGGACACTTGCCAGGTCCTGGCACCCCCAATTCAAAGGAACATATTGTTCCCAGTGTCATCACCTTAGTTTAGCTAGATGTTAGTTCTTTTTTTCTTGTCTTCTTTTTTTGAGGGGTTTTTGACTAAGGATCTTAGTGCCCTGGCACAGGTCCTTGTTTCTAGTATGTTGGAAACAAAGACAAAGAAATCAGACTTCTTGCCCTGCTTCTTTTCCTGCTTTGAATACACATGTGTTATCTGGCCTGTTTGAGGAAATGTCATTCACCTTCTCTTTGCTCTATATGCAGCACCTTCACCCCTATGGCCAGAAAGGAGTTGCATTTGCGTCCAACCTATGTTATTGCAGGAAGCATTAGCACCTAAACCTTTCAGTTCCAGAAACCCAGGGATCTGCAGATGCTGGGAGACCAGCCTCAGCTTTGGCCACAAAGGGGGTCAAAAAATCCAGAAGAGTCCTAGTATAGGTATCTGTCTCTTTGACTGGAGTCAAACCTAAGGTACTACCAGTCACTGTGAATCCATAAGATCAGAGGTGACACCTGTGCTGAAAAAGCTAATTCTCGAGAGCATATCTCTAAGGAATTTATATGTCTGGTTCCATGCACTGAAGTGCAAAAGTGTCCTCATAAGGCTTCAGCCTTGGAAGTCAGAGCCACAGCGAAGAGTGGTTATAGAAGGCCAAGACCAAATTACAGAGCTGTATTCTGGTCTGGATCAGAGGCCATTGGTTCCATACTTGAAACTTCATTGTGAGCCTGATGAGGCTTCTTGTGAGCCACTAAGTTCCTACTGGACGATCCACTGTTAATAGGGTGACTCAGTAACATGGTGGCTCAGGTATCAAGCCCTGGGAACACCCTCATTCAGATCAGGGGGACCTTCAATGCTTAAAGGTAAAGAAGTGTAAGGTAGTGGGATGCTAGTTCCCCCTTCTCCAGAAAAGAAAAAGCCTTACAAGGGTAAATCAGTTTCCCTATCTATACAGATCTCTCCGAAGATAAATGAACCTGCCCCTAGAACCTCTACTAGTTCCTCAGGGAAATGTCTCACCTCCTTTGACTTTTTGCTTACCAAACTATTGTTGTCACCCTTGGAAACTGCCTCTGATCCAGAATCGGGCCATATCCTGCCTGATACCATTCCTTGCCCTTCTTTTGCCAGGGAAAGGATGAGGGAAATTAGAGTTATCAAGACTCTCCGTTCCAACTGTTCAGACCATAAGATCGCCCTTCCTTGGACTAGGAGGAACCACCTGGGTATTATTGCCATATTTGCCTTCCCCTATGTATTAACCTGAATTTAAAAGGGCCGAAGAAAGGCAGCTTCTAACAGAGCCTTCTCCCAAAAGAATTCAGGTGAAATATCCTGCCCTGATTTGTCACTGTCTGGTACTGAAGGAACAGTCTCCTTTACTTGTCCCAGACATACTGCCTGAAGAGGAACTAAAGGGGCCTGTTGAACCTTTGAATGCAGATCTGGATCTGGATGATCAAACTTCACCAGATGATAGTGTGGGTACATCATCTTCCTCCCCTCCAGAAGATATGTTCCAATTTCACAAACACATGGAAAGGTTGGGTACTAATTACCTTGAACATCTTTTAGGAACCTTAGAGTAAACGACACATCTGTTCTTGATATACTGGGGTCACCTTCTAGAAGTGAGATACCTTGCCAGTCTTTGATGGTTTATTATAGCTGGCAAAAAGTATCTGGTTAAACCCAGCACCCGGACAGACAATTTCTAAGAAAGCAGACAAATTATACAGCTGCTTGCTGAGGAATTCTCATTCTCCTGACCCACCCAGCTCCAAATTCATTGGTGATGACAGCTGCCATTCAAAGAGCTAAAATGCGTGGGTCAAGACCACTTTGTCCCTTCAGTTAGATAGGTAAGTTAGATGTTCTCTTTTGCAACACTGAGCATTAGACTTGTGAGCTATCAGGTGGTAATGTCCACAAGAGCTTAGTAGGCTAGTCTCTCCGTTGAAATGGAGCCACCGCAGTGGGACTTCGCTGGGCTGGACATTGTGTGCGGATGCCAGACTCTCACCTCCCAAAACAAGTCCTCTACTCTCAGCTCACCCATGGTCAGAGATCCCCTGGTGGTCAGAGGAAACGCTACAGACACACTGAAAGCGTATCTTAAGAAAACTGATGTAGACATCACAAGCTGGGAAGAGCAAGACACCAACCGACCATATAGCGCCATATCCTCCGTCAGACAGTGGCCCACTTCGAGGAGAAGCGGCTTGCCCTTGAAGCTGAAAAGAGAGAGAGAAGGAAGGAAAAAGAAAGAACTTTCTCCCAGCAGGCAGCTGGCCTGCCACAAAATGTCTGTACCTACTGCGGGTGGATTTGCAGTTCCAGGATCGGACTCCTGAGTCATCTCAGGACCCATATGTAAATCCATGATAAAGATCATCCTCGAATCGAGGGATTGCCAATCAATCACAGCAGTGCAGCTAGTGTAGATGCTCTATGCAACGGGAGAGAGCTCTCCCATTGTCATAATAAACCCACTTCTGCGAGAGATGCTAGCTATATCAACAGGAGAAGCTCTCTGGCCATCATAGTGCTGTCCACACTGGTGCTTAGGTCGGTGTAACTTACATTTTCACACCCCTGAGTGACATAAGTTATACTGACATAAATGCTAGTGTGTACAAGCCCTAAGTAACAGTTAAAAATTACTTTTATAGAATGAAGGTAAACTTTTGTGTTTCATGGATGTAGTTTTGCCTTTTTGTGGGGTGGGTTGAAAAATGTCTTAATAGTATATATTGATACACTGGAATTTTGCTGTCTCTTGTGCGTCATATTTCATCAAATGATCTAAATGTATTTTCTCCAAACTGACGGCAGAATTTTGATATACCTCTAAGTTCCCAAATGTCAAAACTTCCTAGGTTTTTATGGTGTTAATTTCTATATTGTCTGTCATGGATATTAGAGGTGATAGATGTGGGTTTAGCTTTCTAAATAAATTATCCCAAGCTTCTGTTGTTGTTTTTAATGAAAGAATGGTTATAAAGCCAATCCTCCCTTTTAGCCTGGCCTTTATAACATAGATTGCTTAACCCTGGGATTCTTATTTCTCCAAATGAATTTATTTATTGTGGACGCCATTGATCTACGAGACTTCCTGGGACTAAAACCTGGAGCATTTGGAAAAAGAAGCTAATTAGGGATCCGATAATCATTTTAACTACCTGTAGTTTCACCTTTGAAATTTCATATTTTTACCAAATTTCCAGATGTCTCAATTTTCTTAATCAAAGGAATATAATTAATATTATGTAAGTCTTGCCCTCTTTTAGAAAAGTATATTCCGAGGTATCTTAATGATGTAGTTACCCATTTATATTTGTATTTATCTTGTATAGCATTCAATAAATCAGAGCCCTCACCTACATCCAGGCATTCTGACTTGATTATTTTAAATCCTGACTTTTTGCCACATTTTAAGATTTCCTCTTGCAACTAGTAGTGTGTGAGCTGGATTTGTAACACATACCATGACTTCTGCATATAAGGGTGACTTGTGTTCCCTGTTTACTATTGTAATTCCATTTATATTAGGATTATTTGAGTGATTGGGCAAATGAATCCTTTGCTGTGGCAAAAAGAGGTGATAAGGGGCATTCTTGGTTTGTGCCTCTAAAAATGAGGAATGTTTCTGATAATTATCCATTCACTCATATAATAGCATATGGGTTGGACTATAAGAAGTTAATCCAATTTTGAAATTTAGGGCCTAAACCAAATGTATCTGAAGTATTTTTTAAGGAATGCCAGTTTACTCAGTCAAAAACTTTTTCTGCATCTAGTGATTAAAAATAGATGGGACTCATAGGTAGAATCCGCACAGAAGATCAGGTCCAAAACTGCAAACATGATCTGATAGCTGCCTGTCTAGGATCCATTAATGTAGCTAGGTAATAATTATAAATCAGATGGTTTCAAAGGACACTTGGAAATAAAACCTTAACTTTTCAGAAAAGTGAATCAGGGAGAAAAATAACCAGACTTGTTTTAATATTTGCATTGTTTTACTCCTCCAGCACCTCTGTTTTGGGTTGTGATTTTTTTGTTTTGTTTTCAGGAAGACCTACTCCCTTCTTTGAACGGTTAACTATAGGCATGATCCCAGCTCCCATAAAAGAGTGGGAGTCAAGTTTAAGCTCTTATGTCAGTAGCAAGGGGGACTGGCCAGAATAAAATTGGACAGCAGCCTCCTCAGATGTAGGTTATGGTTGGGGAAGCAAAGAAAGAACATATACATTGCACCCCTCCACGATAACTAGTAGCAGGAAGGCAGGGACAGCAATACCATCTCGTATGCATGGAAAACTGTGGTGAGAAAGGAGTTCTGATATTGGTGGGAATAGAGAGGTTGCAGAAAGAACACCAAGACCATACCTTGTGATCCTTTCTCAGGAGAAAGACATGAATGTTCCACTGGAGCTTGTCATTGCTGATTCTTGGCTAACTGAAGAGGTTGGATTCTTTTTTCCTAATTCTTACAAGGCCTCCACAGAGTTCCCTGTACAACTGGCTTGCGGTATCAAGGAAATAAACTTCGATTTCCCACAGCCTGGTCTACGCTTAAAAATTAGGTCGACATAGCTACAGCAAGCAGGGATCTGAAAACGTCATCCCCCCTGAGCACTGGAGCTATGCTAACCTACGCCCTAGTGTAGACAGAGCTAGGTTGATGGAAGAATGGTTCCTTCAACCTAGCTACCATCGCTTGGGCAAGTGAAGTTCCTACAGCAATAGAAAAACCCCTTCCATCACTGCAGGAAGGATGTACACTTTGGTGCTATGGCACCATAGTGGTGTCGCTGTAACAGCCATAGCCTAGACATGGCCCACCTAGCTGTGTTGGACTGCTACTAGCTTATTAACTCCATCCCATAAATGTATATTTATTTTTTCTCTTTTACTGACACTGGTATCATATGAGCAACATTTTTAAATCAGTCTCTGCAGTTAGCTAGCTGAAGTTTATATTATGTACTGTGTCTTATGCTTGGTATTATATTCCTTGCAGGAAATTTAGATTTTATATATAACCAGTTCACTCCTAAAACTGCATGGATTTGGGGTGGGGAATTTTTTTTTTCCAAAGTGTCATGCAAAAAGTATGATTTATCTGTTGGATTCCATTTTTAGCAAATGTCTAACAGTCGGCTAAGAAAAGAAGAGGAGGAAGATGAAGAGGAGGAAGAGGAGGAGGAGGAGGAGGATGAATTGGAAGCTACCAAGGAAGAGAGATAACTTTGAGAACTGTTCTAAGTATTTTGTTTTTTTCACATGACAAGGCCTGTCTTTGCTTAACAGCTTTTATATTTTAGATTATGAGAATTTCACTGAGGTCATCCATTAAAATAATTACAGCAGAGCAGCAAGAAATTGGCAGCATTTAATCCTGTTCATTTGATTGGCTATTTGTTACTTGAACAGCAGGTCAGTCTTGAAGATTGTAACTAAGTGTACTGAAAATGGATGATTTCAGTAGACAGAAAATGAAAAGCAAGTAACATTTCAATAGAAGAATTACACTACAAGCTTGTATAGTCTATTTAATTTTAGTCAAACTTCATTTTTGTCTACTATTGCATTCAAAGTGATATACTGTAATATTTAATTATTGCCTAGACAGATAGTGAACACAAGGATCCTTATTCTTAGGTCTAGCTGAGCTGTATTTGTCACAGGATTTGGGTATCTGTATACTAGCTTCATTTCACCCACTCCCTCCCAATCTTGGGGCCAGGTTGTAATGCAGCTACTATTGCAACTTGTGCCTGGCTATCCACAACCCCAAAGGGCTGCTGTGGTAGCTGCAAAGCAGAATACAGAAGTGATCCTGGCATATTACCTTGCCTTGCCAATGCCCCTATGTTATGGAGTAGGAGGCAGGGTAACATATTGCTGTCTTCTACCTTTCTGTTTCTTGGGGATTCCCCCAAACAGGGGAAAGCCTCAACTGGCTAGTTAAGATAGCTTTGTGGTTTTTACACTACTGGGGTGGTGCAAATGGCTTGTATCAGAACCAAGGATCTAGTCCAAGAGCTCTCTTTTTTCATACAGCTTCCTTTTTACGTGAAAGTGCCTTCATGATAAAAGAACCATTGTATAAGTATACATCACCTTTTCATACTTGCCTTTTATACTATTCAATTCAGTTACTGATTCTTACCACTAGAGCAGTTATGGACAGTTGATACAAGATTTCAATGTATTTTCCTATATAAGTATCTCTTATACACATTCCTGTATCAAATTTATATTCAGTATTATTGTATGGAGTGAAAGTCTGTCTGCCAGATAGTTATTTCAGTATTTTATCGATCTTGAACTTCAGTATTTACTAATCTTAATCTGCAGTTATTGAAACTATCTGTGTACAGGATGGAAAAATAAAAGTTTTTAAGGAACTCCTTTTTCGTCATTTGGAATTTTGACACTGTTTACTTATCTGTATCCAGGAATGAGTAACACACAATCTAAATTAGTATCTTAAGTAGGCTCGTACATAAATTAAGTTGTCATGGGATAAAAGGGAAGGTCCTTTCATGGATTGAGAACTGGTTAAAAGACCGGGAACAAAGGGTAGGAATTAATGGTAAATTCTCAGAGTGGAGAGGTGTTCCCCAAGGGTCAGTCCTAGGACCAATCCTATTCAACTTATACATAAATGATCTGGAGAAAGGGGTAAAAAGTGAGGTGGCAAAGTTTGCAGATGATACTAAACTGCTCAAGATAGTTAAGACCAAAGCAGACTGTGAAGAACTTCAAAAAGATCTCACAAAACTAAGTGATTGGGCAACAAAATGGCAAATGAAATTTAATGTGGATAAATGTAAAGTAATGCACATTGGAAAAAATAACCCCAACTATACATACAATATGATGGGGGCTAATTTAGCTATAACAAATCAGGAAAAAGATCTTGGAGTCATTGTGGATAGTTCTCTGAAGATGTCCACGCAGTGTGCAGAGGCGGTCAAAAAAGCAAACAGGATGTTAGGAATCATTAAAAAGGGGATAGAGAATAAGACGGAGAATATATTATTGACCTTATATAAATCGATGGTACGCCCACATCTTGAATACTGCATACAGATGTGGTCTCCTCATCTCAAAAAAGATATACTGGCACTAGAAAAGATTCAGAGAAGGGCAACTAAAATGATTAGGGGTTTGGAGAGGGTCTCATATGAGGAAAGATTAAAGAGGCTAGGACTTTTCAGCTTGGAAAAGAGGAGACTAAGGGGGGATATGATAGAGGTATATAAAATTGAGTGATGTAGAGAAAGTAGATAAGGAAAAGTTATTTACTTATTCCCATAATACAAGAACTAGGGGTCACCAAACGAAATTAATAGGCAGCAGGTTTAAAACAAATAAAGGGAAGTTCTTCTTCACACAGCGCACAGTCAACTTGTGGAACTCCTTACCTGAGGAGGTTGTGAAGGCTAGGTCTATAACAGCGTTTAAAAGAGAACTAGATAAATTCATGGAGGTTAAGTCCATTAATGGCTATTAGCCACGATGGGTAAGGAATGGTATCCCTAGATTCTGTTTGTCAGACGGTGGAGATGGATGACAGGAGAGAGATCACTTGATCATTACCTGTTAGGTTCACTCCCTCTGGGGCACCTGGCATTGGCCACTGTCGGTAGACAGGATACTGGGCTAGATGGACCTTTGGTCTGACCCAGTATGGCCATTCTTATGTTAATAAAAGAGGCAATTATGATGTCCCAGACAGTCTCCATCTTTGGAGGTGACTAACAGTCAAATTGGTCCAGTCTAGGGAGCATTAGCTAGATATAGCAAGATGAAATTAAAAGTACAGTAGAAGAGGACACAGTCATGAAGAATCATAAGGATTGTTGTAGCATGGGAGGGCAAGCTACAGTCTGTGGGCCGGATCCGGCCCGTGGAATTGCTAGCCCCATGACACAATGGGGCTAAGGCAGGCTCCCTGCCTGCCCTGGCCCCGCGCAGCTCCCGCAAGTGGCCGGCACCACATCCCCGCGGCCCCTGGGGGAGTAGGAGGAGGCAGAGGTCTCCGTCTGCTGCCCTCGTCAGCAGGCACTGCCCCCCGCAGCTCCCATTGGCCAGGAATGGGGAACCACGGCCAATGGGAGCTTCAGGGGTGGTACCCACAGGTGAGGGCAGCACGTGATGGAGCCTCCTTTCCCACCCCACCCGGTCACTGCTGGACATGCTGGCCACTTCCAGGAGCAGCGTGAGGCCAGGGCAGACAGGAAGCCTGCCTTAGCCCCGCTGCACGCCACTGCCACCCCAGAGCCGCTCGAGGTAAGCAGCGCCGGGCTGGAACCTGAACCCCTCCTGCAGTTTTCACCAAAAAAAGTTAGCAGTGACTGGACAACTACCAGTGAACATCAGTGTAAATGGGATAGGGGCTGAGGCTAAAATAGGAAACAAGAAGTAAAGAATTACTTAGACAATTCAGATGTCTTCAAGTCAGCAGGGCCTGATGAAATACATCCAAGAATACTTAAGGAAATGGCTGAAGAAATTTCTGAGCTATAAGTGATTATCTTTTAGAACTCATGGAGGACAGGAGAGAGATCCTGAGAACAGGAAAAGGGCCAATATAGTATCTATTAAAAGAGGGAATAAGGACAACCCAGGGAATTAGACCAGTCAGCTTAAATTCAGTACCTGGGAAGATAATAGAGCAAATAACTTTGTAAGCAACTAGAAGAAAATAAAGTGATCAGTCAACCTGCATTTGTCAAGAACAAATCAACCTAATATCCTCCTTTGGCAGGATACCAAGCCTTGTGGATAAGTTGCGATACATCTTGACTTTACTAAGGCTTCTGATACTGTCTCATATAACTTATCTTAGATCGAATTACCTGGGGTCCACACGGTGCGGGATCGACGGCCGCGGCTCCCCCGTCGACTGCACTACCGCCGCTCGCTCTGGTGGAGTTCCGGAGTCGACGGTGAGCGCATTCGGGGATCGATATATCGTGTCTTAATGAGACACGATATATCGATCCCGGATAAATCGATTGCTACCCGCCGATATGGCGGGTAGTGAAGATGTACCCTAAGTCAACAATGGAACCCTGTAACAAAAAAAAGCAAACATTCTAGGATGTATTAGTATGAGTGTTGTAAGCAAGACATGAGAAGGCATTCTTCCACTCTATTCAGTAATGATAAGGCCTCAACTGAAGGATTGTGTCCAGTTCTGG
The DNA here is from genome assembly GCF_002925995.2 of Terrapene triunguis. Classification (NCBI taxonomy): domain Eukaryota; kingdom Metazoa; phylum Chordata; order Testudines; family Emydidae; genus Terrapene; species Terrapene triunguis. The sequence continues at coordinate 72,659,982 of NW_020664409.1, forward strand.
GCACCACACTTCAGGAGAGATGTAGACAAATTGGAGAAGGTCCAGAGAACAGCAACAAAAATGATTAAAGGTCTAGAAAACATGACCTATGAGGAAAGATTGAAAAAACTGGGTTTGTTTAGTCAGAAGAAAAGAAGACTCAGGGAAGACATGAGTCTTCAAGTACATAAAAGGTTGTTAGAAAGAGGAGGGTGATAAATTGTTCTCCTTAATCACCGGGGATAGGACAAGAAGCAATGGGTTTAAATTGTAGCAAGGGAGATTTTGGTTAGCCATTAGGAAAAAATTCCTAACTGTAGTTAAGCACTGGAACAAGTCATTGAGGGAGGTTGTGGAATCTCTACCATTGGAGATTTTTAAGAACAGGTTAGAAAAAGACCTGTCAGGAATGGTCTACATCAGTGTTTCCCAAACTGTGTTCCGCGGAACACTGGTGTTCCGCACGATGTGAATAGGTGTTCCGTGAAAGAATCATGATTTAAAAAAAGGTTCTTTACATTTTTTTTAATTTTAAATTTGGTATATTTGAAGCATAGTTTACAACTCTTTTTGAATGACTATAATTTAACATAAAACTCTTTTTCCGGTTATTGATAGATCTCGTATTGAATATCATGGCGTAAAGAGAACGTGACACGCAAGCATGTTGACGTCTACCCCTTTTGGGCACGTTTCAGTTAGTGACGTCGTACCCCTTCCGCTCGAGGCTGTGTGAACTGCAGTGGTATGCACACACCATTCTCTTTACGCCATGTTGAATATAACATATTCACTCAATATGTTCAAACCTGTGGGTCTTTACCATGTGTGCGATAAGCACAACTAAACTAGCTTCACTTGAAACAATATAAATATTTGTGACAAACAAAATTTGACAAATCAGTATTTCTAAATATTGTTACTAAACCTAATCACCACGGATTTGTGGCTAAAAGAAGGAACTTTGAAACGAAAAGCAAGTTCTTCTGATACTCCAACTGTGGCTGAAATAAACGAGCAAAATATTGTGACGCTTCAAAGTGAGGATGAACAATCGCAGGCTTTTGTTGCTGAAAAATCTGTTAGTATTAGTGAGTTATCCAAGGTGAAAGAATTTCCACCGAAATATATCAAAAAACAAGAAGTAGGTGTTAAAAGACCGAAACGAAAGTATGATGAAAGTTATTTGTCTTTCGGTTTTACGTGTGTTAGAAATAAAGATGTTCCTGATGCGCAGTGCGTTGTGTGCAACAAAATACTAGCAAACAGTTCATTGGCTCCCGCTAAACTTTGTAGGCTTTTGGAAACCAAGCATGCTGAATACAAAGACAAAGATATAAGTTTTTTCAAGAGGAAGCATGATTCACTTGGAAATTGTAAACTTTCGATGATTAAAATTGCTAAAACAGACAACAAAAGTGCAACAGAGGCATCTTGTCAAGTAAGTTACTGTATAGCGCTTGCCGGAGAAGCTCACACTATTGGAGAAACGCTTATCAAGCCTTGCGCGGAAGATATAACGTGCATGCTGAGCGAGCAGTCTGGTAAAAAAATTGATGCTGTACAGTTGTCAAATAATATTGTTGCACGCCGTATTAAAGATCTTGCCGATGAAATAGAAAAAGAACTAGTTTGCTGACTGAAAATTTGCCATGAGTATTCATTGCAGCTAGATGAGTCCTCTGACGTTTCAGGACTTGCTGTGCTACTAGTATTTGTCCGACATAGATTTAATAATATTATTGAAGAGGACCTGCTCTTATGTGAATCTCTGCAAAGCAACACAACTGGAGAAGAAATATTCAACTGCATCAACAATTTTATCAGAAAGCATGAAATTAATTGGGGAAAATGTATTGATGTATGTACTGACGGTGCTCGAGCAATGATCGGGAAGATGGAGGGAGCTGTAACGCGAATCATAAGTGTGGCACCAGAAAGCACTAAGAGCCACTGTGTTCTACACAGACAAGCACTTGCAGTTAAAAAAAATACCAGCATATCTGAAAATTGTGCTCGATGAAGCAGTACAAATTATCAATTTTGTCAAATCTCGACCACTTCAATCCAGGTTATTTAAAATTTTGTGTGAGGAAATGGGTAGTCAGCACAAAGCGCTTCTTTTACATACGGAAGTGAGGTGGCTATCCAGAGGGAAAATGCTTGTGAGGCTTTTTGAGCTTCATAGTGAACTACTGGTATTCTTCACTTCAGATAATTCAGGATGAAAATTTAATGACTGTCTGACAAATTCCTCATGGCTAATGAGACTTGTGTATCTTGCAGATATTTTTGCAAAATTAAATGAAATTAATCTGTCGCTGCAAGGAAAGAATGTGACCATTTTTACTACAATGGATAAAATTTCGTCGTTAAAAAAGAAACTGGAATTCTGGACATCTTCTGTAGAACAGAATAACTTCGACTGCTTCCCTACAGTACATGAATTTCTGACTGAAATAAATTCTACAGTCCATGAAAATGTTTCCAGCACCATTTTACAGCACTTACGTGACTTGTAGGCTTCTTTATTAGAATATTTTCCTACGACTACTGATGATAATGCTTGGGTTCGAAATCCATTTGTAGTTACAGACAAACCAGTCAGCTTTACTGCGCAGGATTATGAAAGCCTAATTGACTTAATTTCTGACTCTGATTTGAAACAAAAGTTTAAGGATCTTCCGCTGAATAATTTTTGGAGTATCCTAATGTGGCTAAACGTGCAGTTTGAGTGCTCCTTCCTTTTGCTACAACTTATTTGTGTGAGATGGGATTTTCGTATTATACTGCAACAAAAACCAAAATAGGAATAGACTTGATGATGTGCCTGACATGAGGATTCAACTTTCTAGCATTATTCCTAATATTAAGCGAATTTGTGATAAAAAAACGCAGAAACACCAATCCCATTAAATCCAAATTTGTATTTCTGTTTATATAGATTTTCCTAGTAAAAATCTAATTTGTTTGGTGTTTGTGTATATATAAAAACAGCTTTTTTAGAGTAGAACTCTGTTTTTAATTTTGACTCTTGCACTTGATTTTTGTACTACTTTATATGCATTTTCCAGTTAGAAACTGTTAGTTCAAGTTATTTTAAATTTGTATTTTTGCTTTGTTTTATAAAATAAAATATATTTGAGCATAAATAACGCAATTTTTTATTTGAAAACCAAACGACTACAAAATAATATAAGTGTTCCATAATAGGCTAAAAAGTGTTCCGTGGCCAAAAAAGTTTGGGAAATGCTGGTCTAGATAATATTTAGTCCTGCCACGGTGCAGGGGAAGGGACTAGATGACCTACTGAGGTCCCTTCCAGTCCTACATTTCTATTACTCTCGCTGTTAAAAATGTACACCTTATTTCCAGTCTGAATTTGTCTAGATACAACTTCCAGGCATCGGATTGTGTTATATCTTTCTCTGCTAGATTGAAGAGCCCATTATTAAATATTTGTTCCCCACATTAAGTATTCATAGATTGTAATTCAATTACCCGTACCCCATCTCTTTGTTAAACTAAAGGGATAGAGCTCCTTGATTCTGTCACTATAAGGCATGTTTTCTAATCCTTTAATCATTCTCTGGGCTCTCCTCTTCACCTTCTCCCATTTATCAACATCCTTCTTGAATTGTGGGCACCAGAACAGCACACAATATTCCAGCAGCAGTCACACCAGTTCCAAATATGGAGGTAAAATAACCTCTCTGCTCCTACTCAAGGTTCCCATTTATGCATCCCAGGATCACCTTAGTGCTTTTGGCCACAGTGTCACACTGGGAGCTCATGTTCAGCTGAGTATCCACCACAACCACTAAATCTTTTTCAGAGTCACTGCTTTTTATGATACAGTAGGGGGTACATTCTTTGTTCCCCCATTTAGCTATATTAAAACATCTACTGTATGCGTGTACAGTTTACCAAGCAATCTTTTAAACAGTAGTTTTAATTAGAACATAACTTGACACTGAACACTTGTTGCAGCCACAATACTGTGAGCTGGACAATTTTAGCTTGGTTTCTAAATTGCTCAATTTAGTAAGAATTTCGAAAAGTGACCTGCAAAAGTGCAAAATATGGACTTATTCCCTTTTGCTGTATTATGATGCATGAGAAAGATATGAAAGGTTTGTTTTAATATTTCCTGCTTGTTTCTTAGAAAATATCTGAAACTATAATGTATCTGAGAAACTAGAGAAGAGTGGTCTAACCTCACAAAAAACATAGCTGAGGAATGAATTTTTAGTTCCACTACTTTGAACTGTTTTTGTTGCCATTTACTTAATATCTAACATCGCCCCACCCCCCTTCAGTTATTGTGGGGAGAGTTTTCTGTACACATTAAAACCTCCAACCTCTGTTCCAGTAAAATCAGGGGAATCTAGATTTGACATTTTTGGAATTTCTAAGGCAGAAAGAGCCATTATATCTATACTTCTAGACTTTAATACATCACAAGTGGGGGAGGGGATGTAAAATAATTCTTTTGAGTTATATATAATTCAGAATAAAATTAATGTGATCAAGAAATGTGTGAAATATTAACCTTTTGCATACAATTTAATTCCTGGAACTATATGAGGAGGTATGAAGTGCACTTCTTGAAGTGCCATTTACAACAAGGGATCGTGTGAGATGTCTCCTCCAGTGCTCATATTTGATTATATAGATGGGTTTACCATAACCTCAGTTCGAATTAATAGCAGGGGTGGGGGAAAGGGAGGGGAGGTGGAAAAGTCAAACACTGGCCTCCCTAAATACAAAGCACGGTATAGAGTATAAAAACACAACCAAATTCAGGAACTGACATGAAAGAACACTTGTCTTTTTTTCAGTCTTACAATCTATAAATCAGTGAATCAAATGCTCAAGATTCTAGTTGGGAAGCCTTTCCTTATTTTATTCTAGATTTGAAAACAGACCTCACAGATTTGTATTTTCACATTCTTGTAAAATTGTCAAGAAGTCCTTCAAGTGCAGATACAGTGAAAAAATTGAGTGAAAATGACACCCCCTTCAGCAGACCTATGCTCCTATGTAGTACAAGGCATCTGATTTTAACTAATCCATTTTTATTATCAGTGGGGTGTAGAACTGTTCTCACTTCTGCATTATCAATAGAAGTAACTTAGTTCTGATTGTGGAATATTTAGAAATAGGAATGAGAAGGCTGCACAAATGCTGGGTTTTAGTTCAGCACATTTTCCCTAGCACTTACGGCTTTGGGGCCACTGATGATAGCAGAAGCCAGGCTCCTTAATTGTTACTGCACACCAGCCCCTGCTGAGTATATATGCTGCTCTTCGGAAAATACCAGTCAGTTCCTTCTTGACTTTAATCAGCAATGAGCATACCACTCTCCTGCAAACCGCAACAGTTAATCAGATCCCAAATATACCTTGTTATCTGCTTTCACCTCTGCCTTAATGACAAGGACCTGAGACCTACCTGTTCCAGATCATTAGCATAGTGGTGATGGTGGTGATCTTGGCATGCCACGCTGCTGCCTGAGCCAAGCTCAGTGAGGTTGGCATTTGTTCTACTTGTCCAGCTCTTTCCTTGCCAATGAGTTATTTCCTGTACTTCAGGCATGGCATCTAAGAAGGAAGACTGCTCAGCAGCTTCACACCCAGTCAGAACAGCATCAAAGAGAGGAGGACAATGATTGTGGCGGATTCTGAAGCAGAGGAAACAACAATGTGCTGCATTGCCAGATATATTTGCAGACTAATAAAACACCAGCCCAGTGTCTCAAAAGATACAAAGTCATACTTTAAGCCATCCAAGAATGCTTAGTGTCACCACTGCCTGCATCAGTGCAGACCTGATCCAACTCAAGACGACTTTCAGTTTGAGTTTGAGATTGAGTTTGTTCAATCTGGATGCACTGCCCCCATCTCTTTGATACCAGGGAAGTAGAGAATTTATCTAAGCAGATAGATAATATGTAAAAATACTGCAGAACTAAGCTTCCAGCTACCTTTTCCTAGTATAGTAATGCAGCTCATCAGCATCCTTTCCTAGTAATTTTCCTCTATGCCAGATGAATTGAGTATTGCAATGTACTTTTCTAAGGCCTGGTCTACACTAACCCCCCCAATTCGAACTAAGGTACGCAACTTCAGCTACGTAAATAATGTAGCTGAAGTCGACGTACCTTAGTTCGAACTTACCGCGGTCCAGACGCAGCAGGCAGGCTCCCCCGTCGACTCCGCGTACTCCTCGCGCCGAGCAGGATTACCGGAGTCGACGGCGAGCACTTCTGGGTTCGATTTATTGCGTCCAGACAAGACGCGATAAATCGAACCCAGAAGTTCGATTGCCTGCCGCCGAACCAGCGCGTAAGTATAGATAAGCCCTAAATAATCTATCTAGGACTTGTATGACGTGTTTGAAAGTAACTGAACCATGGTAGAATATGACAGTAGCTAACCTAGAAAGCCAAAATGTAACACCCAAGAAAGCCCTGACATGTTAAGAAAGCCATGATAGGTACATATTTTTCATGGCAACATTTTTTAGTTAAATAATGTTCTTCTGGCATTTCCACCACTGGAGGTTGCAGGGATCAGTGCTTACTATTGCATCCAAGACAATAATTATAAATTATGGGTGACCTGCAAGGGGTTTAAATTTTGCTCCTTAATAGTGTATGAAGATGACCTTTATGGATTTTTGCCATAGAAAAGTCAGGAATATCAAATTGGGTCTTTCCTAAGGATTTCATTGATGTTCCAGGCTCTGAGTTTATATGGTAAAGGGGCAGAGGTCTAAATCTTTATCAAAGCCATCTTTTCTTTTCACTGTTCATTAGTCACTGGAGTTAAACATGGTAAAAAAATGTGTTTTAAACAGTCTAACTAAAATATCTTCCCAGGTACATTAGTTAGTTTTATTTATTACTGTGTACAATTACTGAAAAAGAATCCAGCTTTCCCTATCATAACTGTTGGTTCTAGCCTATTGATAAAAAAAACTTGTCAGTAAAATATATAATGAACTACAGCCCTGGAGATGGAGAAGCCATTTTATATAGACAGCTGCACAGAACTACACACTTCAAAGAAACAGCAAATATGTTGTGAGATTTATATGTTTTTACTTCCAGATGCCTGTTAGTACGCAGCATAAAGGTTCTTCAAAAATGCAGGAACTTGGCTGAAAGAGTGAACCATTTTTTCCATTAATTGAGATACTGGGTTTTGTAAGAGCTGGAAGAATTGTGGACTTTAAAATAAGTTAAAAGTAGTGTACAGAAATCTTACCAAAACCTTTTTCCAGATGAAATTCATTATATTTTGTATTTGTCACTGCAATGAGAGATTTCCTGTCTGGAATTTTTTTCTAACGCCAAGATTAGACAAAATTATGTTCACTTTATTTTGACAACTCTCTGGAGTAGTAGTTTTGATATTTGATATTAAGTGCTATTTCAAAATAAAAACTGGCAGGAGGACTCAAAACCAGCTTACTACTGAAACTACTTTCAATTAGAAATTTAAATATGAGGCAAGAGTAGGTAAAATTTTTAAACGCGACTCAAGAGCCTAAGTCACTTTTGAAAGTTTTACTGTATCTCTTAATTTCTCAGCTCACAGATTTCTCCATGTACAGGCAGAGCAATGCCTTTTCCATCTTTAAAGCAGAAGTATTGAAAGCCCTTTTCCTAGCCTTTGAAAAAAGATGGGACTACTCACAAGGAACAATTCAAAAACACAGTTACCATTTAAATTCTTTATTTTAAAAAAAATACAAGGGATGATAATGCTGCTTGCTTTTCTTCTTCTATTCCTAACATTAGTACACAAAATAAATGTCTTGAATGATAGAAAAAACTGCAGTAGCAATAAAGCAGCCAGAAGTTTTCTAGCATTTGGTTTTAAAAATTTGGTACTGTAATTAAGCTTTTCCTATAGCAATTTGTTTAATGTATTACAGGTCTCATATGAAGTTTTATGCAAGCTTGTGTTCCTATAAGTAGGCAACATTCAATAAATCCCCATCATAACCAAACTTTATTTTGATCTTAAAATCCAAACTGATTTCAAGTCACTATTACTTTCATGGTGTCCCAGATAAGATTAGTAAGGGGGAAAAATGCACTGTATTGCATGCTTGTATGATATATGAATGTTTTAGATTAATCAGCCCCTCCTCTTTCAATTCAAAAGGCAGGCTGTTTCATCTACTATGCCTGTTTTACTGCCAAAAACTGCTCTCTTATTGACAGTTCTGGCTCTTCATCTGCCCCACACAAGAACTGCTTTAACCTTTCTCCATTGATATGCAGTGGCACACACTAACCCTCATTATCCAGTTCATACAAAACCCCAGAAATTCATTGGCCAAGGAGTAAGAAAGCCTAAGCTGCTCTCTCTCTCCTACAGTACAAGAATGCTAGCAAACCCTCATGGAACCCACATGAACAGTGCTTTACATGATGAAGGATCCATTAAATGGCATCAGTAGAACTAACAGTTATTACAAAAACTCAGAAGACCTGTTTTAAAATGCAGTAATAACCCACAACTCTGTACAGTTTAGAGCTGCAGTAAGAGTCCCACTATCACGATTGAAATTTTTTACCTTATTACCTTACACTACTTACAATGAATTAAAAATTGCATATTAATATTTACTGTTTGAATTGTATGAAGGTAGTTACAGTAGGGAACTCATGCATTAAAATGATACTGTGGGGGACTCTGACAGTCAGATAAAATACAGGGTAGACTTTTAAGCATCTAAATTCTATTAGTTCAGTTTTGTAAATCTCCCACTCAATTTAAACAGTAATGTTATGATCTTGCTATGTCTTATAATATATCACAAATAGAGGGAACCTAACTTATTTTCTGAACCACAAAAGAAACAAGAAGCAACCTCACTTTCTATTCCTCGTTTCAATTTTAAAAGTAGCAGCATACTACTTAGAAAAGCATTCTAAACATCTAGATTTAAGCCAAGGTCTTTTTCATTCCTATAGGAAAAGGTCAGTAAATAACTGGATGTAACTGGGTAGTTGCCACTGACATACTGCTCAGATGTTAGTAAGTCTGTACAGCATGGTCACTGAACTAGCTTGCATTTAAGACATTTGTTATAACTACCAACTTATTCCTAATAATAGTTTCAAGAATGTGGATATGGGACACTAAAAAACCTATATCCTACTTTCACTCCCCACTGTTGACAATATACTATGCTGAGATAGAACAGAAAATCCCACCAAATTTTGAACACAGATTTCAGAGGACAGGTTCTCAACCCAGCTGTGTGCTAAAAAAAAAATTCAAAATTTGCTCTGGTCTGGGGCGGGGCTGGCTGAGGGACAGACAGTGTCTGGCAGCCTGCAGGAGCGCTCCTACCAGCAGGGGGCTGGTGAGTGCCGCAGGGGGGCAGGGTGCAGGAGAGTGAGTCCCTGGGCAGGTTTGTGGGGGGTTGCGTGCTTGGAACTACGAGTTTGCAGGGGTCTGCAGCACCCCCAGGTTTTAGGTGGGGCTCCGCTCCTGGCCCCGTACCTTGGGCCTCGCTGCCGGCCTGCACCAGGCGCTCCGCTCCTGGCCAGGCACCAGGGGTCCCGGCTACCTGGCCCCATGTGGCAGGGTCCCGGGGTTCAGGTTGCGGGGTCCGGCTGCCGGCCCCACGCAGCAGGTCCAGGGTCTCTGGGCGGAGGGCACTGGGCATAAAGGACTGTGGGAAGTTGTGGGGGGTGGGAGGGCGCTGTAGTTCTCAACCTGTGGCCCACAATGATAAATAGGTTGAGAACCAGTTTTAGAGCCAAAACTGACCAACATGTGCAAAGAGCAGTGTATACTGAATACCCATTTTTTACCCCTTCCATGAAAGATGGTCAGCATGATTCTGACCAAGGGTTCGATGAATAAGTGTACACAAATAAATTTTAAACAGGTAATCCTCATAGCTGTAAATCCTTTTATTTATTTTTTAAAAGTTGCACAGCCAGCTAACATGAACAGGAAACTAATTTTATGAGAATAACTTGAGATGCCTGCGACCACGTGAAACTGAACAAGACTAAACAGTTTACACATAAGAAATTCACTCATGTTTACAGTTTACCTATTCTAAATATCTAGGGTTGACTATAGCTCCAAGGATATTTACTAATGAAGATGGCACTGAAATTGTTCTCTTTGACCAGTCTGTACAACCAAGTCAACCAGCAGTTTTACATTTTCAAATGATGCAAAGAATCATGGAACCATGGAATGAAAGCAAAACTAAAAACCCCCAAATGCATTACAACTCCATGTTTGTATGTCTTAATATCAAGATATGCACCTTACAAGTCAACAGACAATCCATTAGGATTACTGACCTCTCCATCTGCCATAAAAATAAAAATAAGCATAATACACTTCTAAGATGTCTTCTAAAAAAACCTTACAGATGTCAATTTGAACCAATACAAAATAACTAAACATGACACTATTTACAACTTCCTCTGTTTATGGAAACTCTTTCTTCTGCATCTTCCAGTAACAAAAACTTGTAAATAAGAATCCATCTTACTGCATCAATACTGTGATGTCTAGAATTTTTAATCTGAGAAACATTTTCTCTCTTTAAAGCAAGCTTAGCTTAACTTTGCGTGGGCCAATTGGTCTATCATTTAGCTCATTAATAGCAGCCATTGCTTCCTCATAATTTGTCATAGCAACAATGGCATCACCTGAAGGTAGTCCGTGTTCATTACACTGTATAGAAACAGACTCTGGAATGACACCATAGCCATAGAAAAAATCCAAAATTTCATTAGGGGTGGCTCTAAATGGCAAGTTCTTTAATCTAATAGGAGTTACACGATCAGAACCACCACTGAAATTTGGATCGGACATAAATCTTCCCTCAGAAAAGCCTCCCATGTTATTGTTTCCATACTCCATCCTACCAAAAGGTTCGCCATCACCACCAAAATCCATAAAAGGTGGAGGACCTCGAAAATCCTCAGGAGGTCGTCTAACATCAGAAGGATGCCTAAAGCTCCCAGGAGGACCAAATGAGTGCATAGGTAATCCTTGTGGTTGTCCAGGTGGTGAAGCAGCTGGACGGGAATGCTCACCTCTGTCATATGCCTGTGAATTAACCTGCATTTTTCCACTTGTTGCTGATGGTAGAACATTTAAACCAAACTCCTGCATCTGTTCTTCAGATATAAGTCTTAATAGTACCTCTGTTCCCAAGAACCTTCGACGATTTAAACTTTCTGCTTTCATTGCCTGCTCTTCAGATTTAAATTTTACCAATGCTTCTCCCAGCCCAACTCCTTTGTCATCATAAAGCAAGTAGACATCATCTTCATCAATAGCAAATCCTGCAAAGAACTTTTGTACTTCAACTTTTGTCACATCAAATGGAAAGTTTCTTATATATATGCACATCTTTGGGCCAGAATGCCCCTCCCGATAACTTTTTTCCGATACAGCCTGTCCAGGCCGATCTCTTTCTTGTGAGCTCTTCTTCTCATATGACTCAATTAGTTTCAACATCGATCTTCTAGAAATAGGAAAAATGTAAACAGGACGATTGAAGAGAAACATCCTGTGATGTTCCAGAGCAATATCAAACTCTCTCTGATTCTTCAACATCAAAAATGCATTTCTTGTCTTCCTTTGATGCTTGTCCAGTAAAAGCTTGATTTGGTTGTTAGACACATCCAGCTTTCCAAAGAAAGTTCTCAGATCTTTCTTCTCAAGATAGGTAGGTAGATTTCTTAAGTGTAAGTAAAATTCCTGGCCACGAGGTGAACGAGAGCGCGTTCTTTGTCTCCTTGGAGGAGATCTTGAATGAGAATGTTTTCTTGAATGAGTATAGTTTGAACCTCTTGTTGGAGAACGCTCTTTGCTTAAGTAACGAGCAATCTCATTCTTCATGTCTACCCTGCCACCATATTCAAGCCACTGTTCTTCAGTAGCTGGACTTATTTCTATAAATCTTGGACCCATGTATTGTCTATGACGTTTAAGTCCTTCTAAGGCACCATGAGGTGTAGCAAATTTTACCAAACCATCACCATTATTTAGGCCATTGCGACGTTTTATAAAGATCACTCCCTCTACTCGTAATCCAGAAAAGAAAGCACGTACTTCATCTTCTGTTGCAGAGTACGGTATGCCATGTAGAAATAAATAAACATCATCTGAACTCACTGACTCCTTTCTTGACTGATTATAGTTTGATTTAGGTATACTTGGATCACCATGTCTTGTGCCATTGGTATGAAAGCCAGACTCTAGGTGATTTGATGGAACATAACCAGATTTATTTATTCCTTTTGTAATAGCTGCAACTAAGTTTGAAAGGTTCCCAACGCCTGATGCACCAGAATTACTACCACCTGTTCGTCTAGACCCAGACATTGGTTCTCTTCCCCCACGATCAAATCTTTTCCGGCTCATTTCTATTGTATTTTGCATTTCAGTCTTGCTGCTGAGAAAGAGCTCTATGGGGGAGTCTTTGATAAGCTCTCCTGAACAGCTCATGGCACGTCGTGCATCTTCATCTGTTGCAAATATAATAAAAGCCTCCCCAGTTTCTCCTCCAATAATATGCACTCCTCCATCAGGAATATTCAATCCCGAGAAGAAACGGCGAATATCTGCAGGACCCGCAACAACAGGAAGCCCCTGTAAACGGATGACTACAGCCATTCTGAGCTCAACCCACAGCAAAAATCACCTGCAGACAAAAAGGTACACATGATAGCAAGTCTTTAGTACTCATCTATTACAGTATCTTAATACATAAGCTAGAGCCTTTTTAAGGAAGGTCCCTGCCTCAATCAATCAAGATTTATGAAATCAAAAACTCTCAAATTCAAATCAATCAGTGACCCTGTTTTAATCTTAAGGTTGATTAAGTAGTCAGAACAATTAGCTACTCCACCTGGATGTACGCACATAACTGTCAATATTCCCTATCTTAAGGGCAACAAAATCCACGTAAGTCACTCTTCTCACCATCCAAGATAAGTAAGGAATGCCTCAAGTCCTTCATGGCATGGTTGCTACCTGCCAGAAATCTCTACCTGATACTAAGGACCAAAATCTTATGTTTTAGTGTTAACGGGACACTTTCCATCATAGCACTGTGAAGTCTAGGTAGAAGATTACAGACAAAAAGGATAACTACTTCACTGAGAATTAAAGTAATTCATCAACAATGATGAATTTAGACTTTCAGACAAGCTGGTCTACCAACTGACCAGTTCTGCTCACCAATGGGAACGTTTATTCAGCGTTCAACAACGTTGCCTCCTTCAGACAGTCAGGATACTAACAGCAGCAGCCACATGCACTCAGGAGAGTACGTCCTAATTCCCAGTCATAAGTATGTGTGAAAAGGCCATGCGTGATCTTTGACAATATTCAGTGATAAGCATTAAGCTTTAGGCAGCTTACCTGTTTTTGCTTGGAAGACCTGATAAATTCTGTAAAATCAACTTAACTGTGGAAAGAAAATGAAACATAATTAATGGCTGATATTTGAATTTTGGTTTACATATTGCGCCATGTTACTGTGGCATGTCCATATCAATGGATAACATTAACAGCCAAGCACTGTAATGAAACCACAATTTTGAGTACTATGGAGAATTCCTTCCTTGTTCCAAGAGAAATATAAATGAGACATATTGTACTTCGGCACACTGCTATGCACTGCATCTCTGTGAATCCGTTTTAGATGTAGGAAAGAAAATTCAAATGTTAAGGGTGACGTCTGCAAATGATGTAAACATGCTGAGATTAACTGGTCATCAAATGTGCCACACCGAACTGTTGAAATGCAACAGAACTGCCAATAAGGTAGAGGGAAAACCCTCTGTTACTTCAGTCCTTGAAAGGTGTATAAATCCAGCTCAAGATTACATGTCCAATTCTTCTGAAATCCACCTGCTTTTGACGTGTACGACAAAACATGCTAATCAACACCAGTCCAATATTGCACTGAAGATAGACAATCATATGAAAAAGCCAAAAATTCCAAACAGATTTCAATGAGTACATGAATTTACAAACAAATCTCATTTGCAAGGTTTTCTCCTCGCAAGTGCTTGCTGCATTCCAAACATGCAACCAAGAACCACTGAATGTGCTCTGACAAGCTACAGGATTACATAGCACAGCTATATTACAGAAACAAGACAAACCCATGCACTGAATTACTACCAAATTTTTTTTTTTTTAAACAAGCTGCTATCAACAAGTAGTTAAGAATGCTACCACATTATACAGAAAGCCCTAGTTTATCACAATATAAGATACCATACTGACCACTCTAAATTTTTCAGATTTCTGATCAACTTACATCTACTAATCACAAAAGCTGATCACACTTCACCTGTATTAGCACAAAAAAAGCCCAAATTTCTGTAACTGAAAGACCTTATTTTACTTCTAAACTGTCTGAATACTTCCTTTCCATAGACAAGTCTGTAAGCTAGAAAGACTGAATGTTTGATAATTGCACTTGTAGATAAATAGCTCCTCACATCTGTATATGCTATCTTCTCAATAGATGAAACAGCAATGCCAATGTGCAAGGAAAGAATTCAGTGGGAGAGAGAATTCTCTGAAAGAGCCTTCGTTTCTTGAAAAGTCAAATCCATTTGCCCACTAATTCATGTAGCATTCTGATGTAGTATTTCAGCAGTTTTCTAGCACCTTTCTGTGTTCCTATGACCAAAAATCATTTCCCAATATTTTTGTCGTCAACCCAGAACCAGGTATGCTCAGTACTCCTGTGATGACAACTGTCAAGTTTTCCCATCATACACCATGGACACAATATACAACTTCTCGTGCTTAAACCAGACAAGTTAATTTCAGATCGCCACATAAAATAAAATCAATGTTCAGCTGCTCCACAGATAGAAATGCAAGTTAATCTAATAAATTTTTGCTAGCTGTTCATCCAAACAATCAAGAGATGGTAACAAATGTAGACAACTCATTAGATGGCTTAAATGAATAACCCAAGGAAGTGAAATGTAGTTTAAAAAAAAAGTTTTTTTTTTAAACACATGTAAGTCCAAATCAGCAGTAGAATGAGGCCTTCAAAGAAGAACAAATGTTTAGATAAATGGATAAGGCTTTTGGGAAAGCCCTACGTACTCACCAATTCAAAGCACAAAGGCTTCATTAAATAATACCTTCAAAAAAGCATCAATAAGAAGTATGCAAGACTAGGACTATACTTTCAGTTCATACCATACTCACTTTCACTACCAATCAAAAAGAATCAAACATTTCATAAAACTAGGTCTCCATAACACTGATGCTTACTTATCACTGTAGAATTTCCCATACCCAGATCCCATGCAATCAAATTCATGGTCTGGGAAGGACAACTGAAGAAAATCCAGCATACGCCAGAGGATGGCATTAACTGAAACTAAATAAACTAAAGTGGGTGAACAATGTTTATGAATTTTATTAGAAAAAAACTGGTAAGTCGGTAAGCGATTCCCTATCTCAGCTGCTGGCAAAAAAATGGATTTAACAGTCAAAGCAAGAAGTTTATCAACTGGGAGATTTAGTTTCACTGGAGCAACAATCTGAGTGAAGTCTGCAGATAGGCCCGTTGCACGGAAGGCTTCGGCGAGGCGCTGCTATTTAGGAGAAGCCAGCAGGTGTCGAGCCTGAGCCAGCGAGCGGTCCCACAAACTCAAGACCTCGGTCAGCATCCCCACATTCCGCAGCCTGATTAGGGCCACTGCCGATGCATCACAAGCCTAGAAAACACAGCACCTTCCGCCTCCAAGCGGAGCACGACCCGGGCGCCTCCAGCACCAGCCCGCACGTTCGCCGGTATCCTCCATCCAGAGGCCAACGGGGCCCGGGAGGGGTCGCTCTCCCCATGCCAGGTGCGCCCCAGTCCCGCCAGAGGCCGTTTGTGATCCGATCCTGCGGAGAACAAGCCCGGCCTCCCCGCGGCACCGGGGCGGGAGGGGACAGGAAGGGGCACCGGGGCGGATATCCAGGCTCACTGGCGAGGAGGACCATCCGGAGCGGCCGGATAGGCCTCCATATGCGACAGCATCACAGGGACCAGGCCGGGACTCCAGCGGAGCCCGCCTAGGCAGCTGGAGAAACCGGCAGCGCGACTCCGGCCCCGTGGCCATCTCCCAGCGCAGACCCTCCGCCCCGGGGATAGGCGGCCGGCCAGCGGCCAAGAGCACTGCCCGGGGGAAGCGGATCTCCCTCAGCCCGCTTCCCTCGCCCCACCCACCGTACACACCGCTGCCCGCTACACGAGGGAGAGGCTCCCCGCAGAGCGCCTCGCTCCGTGTCCCCGCAGCTCCGGAGAAGCAGCAACAAGATGGCGTCCTCCCTCTCTTTCCCCTTTCCCAACTGACCGGGCCCACACGCATGCGCGCCCCCTACGCTACAGTTCAGCCTACACCACACATGCGCGACCCTGCAGCCTCTTCCCGCCCGGGTGATTTACGCCAGGGTTATCTTTACGCATGTGCAAACTCGACTTCCTATGGCAGAGTGTCACTGCAACCTCTTCTTGTAACCGGAACCAGTGTACATGTGTGCGTGACCTTCCCGCTGTCATCACCGCATCTCACTAAGCATGTGCACGTTCATAGGCGGCCGGCTCAGCGGAGCTCAGTACGCATGCGTCTATCCTTTTCGTGGCTGCCGTTGCTTTCCCCTTTCACCGGTGCTTGGGTCACAACTGCGCATGCCTGGCATGTCCTAGGCTGCTCCACTTTTCCTTTGCCATCGATGTGGGCAGTGTGCACGTGCTGGGAGGGAGCTCCCACCTCATAGTGGGCAAAGGGCCTGTCTGATTCAGGTTGAGGGTGCAGAGTCAGGGGCTCCCTGACCTTCAGTCTCATGGTCTAGTCTGGCATCTCCTTGGTACAGTGGTTCTCAAACTCTTGTACTGTTGACGCCTTTCACATAGCAAGCCTCTGAGTGTGACCCCCACTTATATAAAAAAGTGTTTTTAATTTATATTTAACACCATATAAATGCTGGATGCAAAGCAGGGTTTGGAGTGGAGGCTGACAGCTCACAACCCCCCATGTAATAACCTTGCAACCCCCTGAAGGGTCCTGACCCCCAGTTTGAGAAGCCCTGCCTTAGCATTATTAATTGTTCCACTCTCTGCCTCTTGTTTCCAGGGTAGTGTCCTCCCATCCTGTCTTGGTGCTGGCTGGAATAGCATTAACATGGGTTTAGCGGGCTGAGTGTTTTCTGGTTAGATGAGTCAGAGGAAGGATACTCGTGACGGCGTCAAGGTAAATGAATAGGTTATGAGGTCCCTCTTGTCAGTGATATATGCCTTGGCTAGGTCTACACTGGCAGATTTTTTCACCAAGAGTTTGGTCAGTGATTAAAAAAAGCACTTAAAGAAAATCACTGTTGGGTGTTCACATTGTGAACACGCTCTGCTGACAGTGGAAGACACTTGCGGCACTTGCATTGGCAACGAGAGCATTGCACAGTGCAGCTCTCCCCCTTCTGCCGCTCAGTCTTGAGGGAAGGTGGAGGAGATTGTGGCACATCATGAGTCCAGGCTCAATGCCCCATGATGCACTGCTTTCCATCCCAGCATTCCATGTGCTTCAGTCTTCAGTTCGCGGCATTTTTCAATGTCCCTTGTTTTCTGCTTACCCCGCCACATCTATCTGCAGGAATGAATCCTGCGCTCATCTCCACTGCTCTGCAAGCTATCACTACCACATCGTGAATAGCAGTGGAGTTATTCTTGAAGTTACGAAGGCAATGGCAGTCACAGTTGCCTGAAGCAGTGTCCGACATGGAAAGCAGCAACATTAGGTTACTTCTGGCATTCACAGAACAGCTGAACACAGTGGAACGTTGCTTTTGGGCTCAGGAAACTAGCACTGAGTGGTAGGATCACATTGTTATACAGGTCTGGGAACTTTCAGATGCAGAAAGCCACCTACCTGGAACTGTGTGCGGAGCTCACCCCAGACCTGTGGTGCAAGGATACCCAAATGAGAACTGCACACTCGGTGGAAAAGCATGGAGCGATTGCAACTCCAGACTGCTATCAGTCAATCGCGAACCAGTTTGGAGTGGGAAAGTTGACCATTGGGGCTGTGTTAACACAAGTGTGCAAGGCCATTAATCACATCCTACTGCAAAGACCGTGACTCGTGGCAACATGCATGAAATGTGGATGGCTTTGCAGAAATTTGTTTCCCTAACTGTGGAGGTGCGATAGATGGAACACATATTCCAATTCTGGCACCGGGCCACCTTGCAACGGAGTACATCAATTGGAAGGGGTACTGCTCCAAGGTTTTGCAGGGACTTGTGGATCACCATGGGCATTTCACGGATATCAATGTGGGGTAGTCCGGAAAGGTGCATGTTGCATGTATATTTAGGAACAGTGGCCTGTACAGAAAGCTGCAAGCAGGGACTTTCTTTCCAGACCATAAGATCACCCTACGGGGAAGTCAAAATGCCCATCGTGATCCTGGGAGACCCGGCGTCTAAGTTCCCTCTAAGCTGCGTGGCCTCATGGCTGTGCGGCTGTCTATTAAGCCCCGCACAGGGGCTCAGAACTGCAATGGGGAGAGGCGCCTCTCCCCCAGCACAGACCTGCCACAGTGGGGAGAGGTGCCTCTCCCCAACAACCCCAGCCTGGACCTGCTGCGGCGGGGAGAGGCGCCCCACCCTGCCGGCCCCAGTATGGACCTGCCCTGGACTTGGTGTGGCCAGGGGAGAGGAGCCCCTCCCTCGGCCCAGCCCAGGCCTGCTGGAGCTGCTGCACCTGGGAAGCAGCGCCTCTCCCCCGGCCCCGAGCTGCTGCAGTGAGAGAGGGCTGGGGGGAGTCCTCTCTCCCCACTGCAGCTTCGGGGCAGCCTGCACCCAAACCCGTTATCCCTGGCCCCATCCCAGAGCCCGCAGTCCCCCGACACCCCAACCCTCTGCCCCAGCCCCGAGTCCCTTCCCGCACCCTGAACCCCTCATCCCCAGCCCCACCACCAGAGCCCACAGCCAGAGCCCTCACACTCCTGCACCCCAACCGTTTGCCACAGCCCTGAGCCCCCTCCCACACTCCAAACCTCTTGGACCCACCCCCACCACATGAATTTTGTTATGTGCATCAATATGAAGGTGATGTGTCATACATCACCTCCATATTGGTGCACATAACAAAATTCATAATGCACGTGGACATAAAAAAAATTAGAGGGAACACTGCCCGGTGTACCCCTTAATGCCATAGCTCATGAAACTGTACACGGGAAACCTAGATAGCGGTAAGGAGCGGTTCAACAACATGCTCAGTAGGTGCAGAATGACCATTGAATGTGCGTTTGGCTGGTTAAAGGCACGTTGGCGATGCCTATATGGCAGGTTAGACCTTCATGAGGAAAATATTCCCATGGTTATAGCCACGTGTTGCATGCTGCATAATATTTGTGAAGGGAAGGGTAAAAAGTTTACTCAGGGGGGGACTGCCGAGGCAGAATGCCTGGCTGCTGATTTTGAGCAGCCACATACCCCAGGGCCATACTGCCTAGCTGTGCGGGGAATTGCCCAGCATGCAGAAACAAAGCCAGCCTTCTACATTTCTCTGCTCCCAACCTGCTTCAGAACTTCACACAGCAAAACCACTTACCAGGGGGGTCTCCTCTCCTGCTTCTGGCTCACCAAAGAGCAACTGCAGAGACTGGCTAGACACCTCTGGAGTGGAGACCAGCTCCTGACTGGACTCACCGTCGGGCAACCCTGCCATGGGCTCCACATCTTTTTCAGCCTCCACCTCTTCATCAATTACTTCTTCTGAGTTAGATACACTTTCCACTGGCGCCAGACCCGCCAAAGTATCCACGGTGCTCTTGGTGGTGGAGGTGGGGTCGCCACCTAGGATAGCATCCAACTCCTTATAAAACAGCAGGTCTGGAGTGCAGCACTGGAGCGACGGTTTGCCTCCCTCGCTTTGTGGTACGCGTTCCTCAGCTCTTTCACCTTTGCACTGCAGCATATCCCAGTCATATCCCTTTTCACGCAAGCTGCCTGCAATCTGGCCATAGGTATCGAAATTCCTACAGATGGAGTGCAGCTGGGACTGGACAGCCTCCTCTCCCCAGACACTTATCAGATCCAGTAGCTCCAGTGGTCCAAGCGGGAGATTGTTTGCTGCGTGGAGCCACCATGGTCACCTGGGAGGATGCGATGTGAGCTCTCCATGCTGTGCAAACAGGGAGGGGAATTTCAAAATTCCCAGGGCTTTAAAGGGGGAGGGATGGAAGGTTGTTTACCTGGTGGCAGGCCAGCAGAGTTGAAACTGCTGACCAGAGTGATGAGGATGGGCATTGTGGGACACATTCTGAAGGCCAATAACAACACTAAAATCAAGCACTGTGCCTACACTGGCACTACAACGATAAAACCTTGGAGCAAAAAAGCCTTATGACACTCATCAAGGTGGTTTTATTACAGTGCTGCAACTGAGGAGTTTCATCGCAAAAAATTGGCTTTGCAGAGTGTACACCTCTGCTGTTTCATTGCCAAAAGTTGCCTTTTGGCGAAAAAGCTTAGTGTAGACCAGGCCTTAGACAGTGGGCGTTAGGAGAGCATTAAGTCAGGATTCTGCTCTCCATCTGAGTAACAACTATCTTCAATTTTGGTTTGGAAATAGGTGCCAGTGTTTCTGGAAGGGGTTCTCCAGCTTTCTAGTCATGCTGCATGGAGACATTGTTTTCTTATTATTTTATTGTGAAAAATACAAGATAGTTGGTGGAACACAACAACATGTAGGCAGATTGAGTTTATATGACAACTAGGCCTCTTTGCTGTCTCCAGGAGAGATGTTACTGGCACAGGAAGATAAAAGTCTCTATCATCAGGTAACTAGACCCTTAAGAGAATCGTTGTTACTGCTGAAATGTGTATTCAGTTGGGAAGTGCTAGGAAGCAATTGGTGTGATAAACATGGTATGAGTTTCCAAGCAATTAGCACACAGGATCATAAACTGTCATGTAATTTTGTGTCAGGAAAAGGATGATCAGGAATAATAATGAAGACATCTAGTGTACAGAAGTTTTGGTAGGGTTTAGAGAAGCATGAGGGATACAGGTGGGTTTTGGTAACTGGGGAAAAGGGACAAGAAGTTAACCTCTCTCTTCTACCTTCTCATCCAGCCACTTTTCTTCTGCAGCATAGGTCTGCCAACCTTTCCAAATAAAAAGTAAAGCAGGATACAGTCAGAGGTGAGCTGAGAGAGGAAGGTATTTAGAGTTGTGTCCCCTTTGCTGTTTTCTGCTCACTGCTTCTTATTTTACCTTTGCTTTGCAGGGGGGGGGGAGAAAAAAAAAAAAAAAAGAAAAAAAACACACCACACCTATTTTGAGCCAAGTTTATTTCTCCTGCCTTGGTCTATAGAACCTCCTCTTACTGGGTTCTCTGACCTTATATTTTATGCTGTTCTTATATTCCCCTTTCTTTGTTCCTTTTCTCCCAACCTACTCATCTTTTTTTCTTCCTTATTTCTCATCCTATTCCTCCCTCCCATTTAATCAATGGGACACAGTAATAGAGTACAAAATGTATAGGAATGACAGAACAGGTCATGCTGGTGAGGGAGTGGCACTATATGGGAAAGAAGGCATAGAATCAAATGAAGTAAAAATCTTAAATGAACCAAACTGTACCATAGAATCTCTCTGGATAGTAATTCCATGCTCGAATAATAAGAACATAGCAGTAGCAATGTATTACCGACCACCTGACCAGGATGGTGATCGTGACTGCGAAATGCTCAGGGAGATTAGAGAGGCTATAAAAATAAATAAAAAACCTCAATAATAAAGGGGGATTTCAACTGTTCCCATACTGACTGGGTACATGTCACCTCAGGACAGGATGCAGAGATAAAGTTTCTTGACACCTTAAATGACAGCTTCTTGGAGCAGCTAGTCCTGGAATCCACAAGAGGAGAGGCAATTTTTGATTTAGTCCTAAGTGGAGCACAGGATCTGGTCCAAGAGGTGCATATAGCTAGGCCGCTTGGTAATAGTGACCATAATATAATTAAAATTTAACATCTCTGTGGCAGGGAAAACACCACAGCAGCCCAACACAGTATCATTTAATTTCAGAAAGGGAGACTACACAAAAATGAGGAAGTTAGTGAAACAGAAATTAAAAGGTACAGTGCCAAAAGTGAAATCCCTGCAAGCTGCATGGAAACTTTTTAAAGCTACCATAATAGAGACTCACCTTAAATGTATACTCCAAATTAAAAAAAAAAACATAGTAAGAGAACCAAAAAAGTGCCGCTGTGGCTAAACAACTGTAACACGGTAGGACTCACCCCTGCAGCACCTCCTGCTGGTTGTCTCCGGGAATTAGCTCACCAGCCCTCTGGAGCATCCTCTTTCGGCCGGTGATCCGCTACCGCTGGCCCCCGTGTCCCTCCCAGACCCGATGCCCTGTTATCTGGGGTGCTGCCCCCTGGCAGTAACCCCACAGTTCTGGGTCTCCCCCTCCCAGGGGAACCCCCACCCACTATCCCCACTTCACCTCAGTGTAAGGCTACTGCCAGTCACCAACTAGCCCCCAATCCCTGGGGCAGACTGCAGTGTATGCCACTCATCACTGGCAAGGGGGGTTTGACCTGCTGCCTTCTTCTACCACCCAGTACCTCTATGGGCTTGGAACCAGGCCCTAAAGCCTAGGGAATCACCAGCCTAGAGCTCCCCTGCTCCTCTGGCTTTTCCCCAGCCCTGCCTCACTCCCAAGTACCTCTCAACCTTCCAGCAGCCAGGCCTCTCTCCCTCCACAGCTAGAGGAGAGACTGCTAAGCTCTTGGCTGCCCTGGCCTTCTTATAAGGCCCAGTTAGTCTGTTTGGGGCATGGCCCCAGCTGCAGCCACTTCCCCCAATCAGCTGGGGTTTTGCTCCCTTCTTCAGCCCCAGCCCTCTGCAGGCCTTTTCCAACCCCTTCAGGGCTGGAGCGGGTGCTCACCCCACTACAACAACAAAGTTAAAGAAGTAGTGAGAGGCAAAAAGGCATCCTTTAAAAAGTGTAAGTTATATCCTAGTGAGGAAAATAGAAAGGAGCATAAACTCTGACAAATGAAGTGTATATAGTGTATGAAGTAAATATAATTAGGAAGGCCAAAAAAGAATGTGAAGAACAGCTAGCCAAAGCCTCAAAAAGTAATAGCAATGGTTTTTTTAAGTACAACAACCAATGGGGCCACTGGACAATCGAGATGCTAAAGGAGCAATCAAGGATGATAAGGCCATTGCGGAGAAACTAAATGAATTCTTTGAATCTGTCAGGGTTGATTTCCCCCTCTAGCACTTTGAGTGCAGAAGGTGGAGGCCCACAAGGATTTTAAAAATGAATACTGGCCACTCCAGGCTGGTATTAATCTTCCAAGGTCACAGCTTTTCTCTGACCTTGGATGGGTAGAAGCTGCCACCACCTAAGTGCAAATCCTCCCTCTCCTGCCCCCCTTTTGAGAACCCAGAAAGGAACACTTGGGAATTCCTTCCTGTGGGGTACCCTCAAGCCCTTTCACACACTCTCTCCAGGGAAGAGCTGAGGGAAAAAAAACAAAGGCAATCAGCTGTTGTCACCAGCTAATTAAACAACATATGCACAAACCTCTTAGGGACACAAAAATTCAATCCTGTTTTTAAAAAAGGTAAATTTTATTAAAAACAAAAAGAAACTAAATACATTTGGAACTTAGGCTTTTTGCTAGATTTTAAAAGAAACAATTACAAAAATTAAGCATCAAGATAGCTCTTTTGAGGTTTAGCTTAAAGGTTACAAGCAAAATAAAAGCATTTGGGGTTAGCACAGA
The DNA here is from genome assembly GCF_002925995.2 of Terrapene triunguis. NCBI lineage: Eukaryota > Metazoa > Chordata > Testudines > Emydidae > Terrapene > Terrapene triunguis. The sequence continues at coordinate 72,683,809 of NW_020664409.1, forward strand.
GGAGATCACAAGCAAATAAGAAATAAAAGAAATATCCCTAATCGCATTTTTTTTAGACATTCCCTGATTTACTTACATATCTGGGGTTTTAGATAAGTAGGTTTGAGGTATGAATTGATGATTTTTCATACCTGGTTTTAAAGCTGCTTACAGCATTGCTGCTCTGTGTATCCGCTCTCCAGAGAACGACACAAAGGGGAAGCTTTTTTCCCCAATTTTAAAAAGTTCTAGCCCTCCCATTGGCTCTTTTGGTGAGGTGCCCACTCCCTTTCCTTTACCTGGGGGACTTTTTTATCCCTTTACAGGTAAAGCAAGCAGAGAACAGCCACCAAGAGGGACTTTATAGCTAACTGGTTGGCTGGGTGTCCATAAAAGGGAGCTACCTCCCCCCCCACTTCATTTATCACAGCATCAGTCTTCATGATTGAGGATGCGAGGGAGATTCCCAAACCTGAGCCATTCTTTTTAGGTGACAAATCTGAGGAACTGTCCCAAACTGAGGTGTCATTAGAGGAGGTTTTGGAACCAATTGATAAACTAAAGAGTAATAAGTCACCAGGACCAGATGGTATTCACCCAAGAGTTCTGAAGGAACTCAAATGTGAAATTGCAGAACTACTAACTGTAGTCTGTAACCTATCATTTAAATCAGCTTCTGTACCAAATGACTGGAGGATAGGCAATGTGATGCCAATTTTTAAAAATGGCTCCAGAGGTGATCTCGGCAATTACAGGGCGGTAAGCCTGACTTCAGTAATGGGCAAACTGCTTGAAACTATGGTAAAGAACAACATTGTCAGACACACAGATGAACATAATTTGTTGGGGAATAGTCAACATGGTTTTTGTTAAGGGAAATCATGTCTCACCAATCAACTAGAATTCTTTGAGGGGGTCAACAAGCATATGGACAAGGGGGATCCAGTGGATATAGTGTACTTAAATTTTCAGAAAGCCTCTGACAAGGTCCCTGACCAAAGGCTCTTAAACAAAGTAAGCTGTCATGGGATAAGAGGAAAGGTCCTCTCATGGATCTGTAAGTGGTTAAAAGATAGGAAACAAAGGGTAGGAATAAATGGTCAGTTTTCAGAATGGAGAGAGGTAAATAGTGGTGTCCTCCAGGGGTCTGTACTGGGACCAGTCCTATTCAACATATTCATACATGATCTGGAAAAAGGGATAAACAGGTGCCAAAATTTGCAGATGATACAAAACTACTCAAGATAGTTAAGTCCAAAGCAGACTGCAAAGAGCTACAAAAGGATCTCTCAAAACTGGGTGACTGGGCAACAAAATGGCAGTTGAAATTCAATGTTGATAAACGTAAAGTAATGCACATTGGAAAACATAATCCCAACTATACATATAAAATGATGGGATCTAAATTAGCTGTTACCGCTCAAGAAAGAGATCTTGGAGTCATTGTGGTTAGTTCTCTGAAAACATCCACTCAATGTGCAGTGGCAGTCAAAAAAGCAAACAATGTTGGGAATCATTAAGAAAGGGATAGATAATAAGACAGAAAATATAATTTTGCCTCTATATAAATCCATGGTATGCCCACATCTTGAATACTACGTGCAGATGTGGTCGCCACATCTCAAAAAAGATATATTGGAATTGGAAAAGGTTCAGAAAAGGGCAATAAAAATTATTAGGAGTATGGAACGGCTTCCATATGAGGAGAGATTAATAATACTGGGACTTTTCAGTTTGGAAATGAGGCGACTAAGGGGGGATATGATAGAGGTCTATAAAATCATGACTGATGTGGAGAAAGTAAATAAGGACGGGTTATTTACTCCTCATAACACAAGAACTAGGGGTCACCAAATGAAATGAATAAGCAACAGGTTTTAAACAAACAAAAGGAAGTATTTCTTCACTCAATGCACAGTCAATCTGTGGAACTCCTTGCCAGAGTATGTTGTGAAGGCCAAGACTATAACAGGGTTCAAAAAAGAACTAGATAAATTCACGGAAGATAGGTCCGTCAGGGTCACTGGCTACTAGCCAGGATGGCAGGGATGGTGTGCCTCGCCTCTGTTTGCCAAAAGGTGGGAATGGGCGACAGGGGATGGATCACTTGATGATTACCTCTTCTGTTCATTCCCTCTGGGGCACCTGGCATTGGCCACTGTCGGAAGACAGGCTACTGGGCTAGATGGACCCTTGATCTGACCAGTATTAGGGCTACCATATGTCCGGATTTCCCCGGACATGTCCGGCTTTTCGGTCTATAAATAGCCGTCCGGGGGGGATTTTTAAAAATCTAAAAATGTCCGGGATTTCCCCCCGGTCGGCTATTTATAGATAGAAAAGCGGCGGCCAAGCGCCGCTGGGCACCCAAAGCCCCTTCCCGGCTCCCCCCATCCCCTGCAGCCTTACCATACTGTCCGGCCCGCAGCTGTCTTCCCCCTCCTCCCCTCCCCTGAACGCTCCACCCCCCTGCTCCTCCCCCTCCCCTGCTTCCCGAATCAGATCTTCGCGGGAAGTCTGAAAAGAAGCAGGGGCAAGCAGGAGGCAGCAGTAGGTAAGCTGGGGCGGGGGGGCGCGAGGAGGAGAGCTCCGGGGAGGTGCGGCCCTGGCCGAGTGGCTCCCTCCGGCCCGGGCCGAGCAGCGCCCGGCTGCCCCAGCGGCTCCAGCCCAGCTCGGGCCCCAGCACCCCCAGCCCGGCTCGGGCCCCAGCACCCCCAGCCAGGACCCGGCCCGGCTCGGGCCCCAGCACCCCCAGCCCGGCCCGGCTCGGGCCCCAGCAGCGCCGGCCGAGCACCTCCAGCCCGGCCCCAAGCCCCGCAACCCCGGCCGGAGCGCAGCCCGATTCCTGAGCTCTTTAAAGCCGGCCCTGGTCAGGGGACAGGGATGGGGGGTTGGATGGGTCGTGAGTTTGGGGGGGGCTGTCAGGGGGGCAAGGGTGTGGAGAGGGGTTGGGACAGTCAGGGACAGGGAGCGGGGGGGGGTGGGGGGTGGGGGGGGGGCTGTGAGGGGGCAGGGGTGTGGAGAGGGGTTGAGGCAGGCAGGTAGCAGAGGGGGTTGGATGGGTCAGGAGTTCTGGGGGTCCTGTCGGGGGCAGGGAGCAGTTGGATAGGGCATGGGAGTCCCCGGGGGTCTGTCTGGGGGGCGGGGGTGTGAATATGGGGTGGGCGTGTGGATAAGGGTCGGGGCAGTCAGGGGACAGGTAGGGTCGTAGGGCGTTCTCAGGAGGGGGCAGTCAGGGGACAAGAAGCAGGGCGGCTTAGATAAGCGGTGGGGTCCTAGGGGGCAGTTAGTGGCAGGGGTCCCAGGGGGGGGGGGGGGCGGGGGCGGGGCTAGAGCGGGCTCCTCCCCTGTCCTCTTTTTTGCTTGTGGAAATATGGTAACCCTAACCAGTATGGCCGTTCTTATGGTCTCCCTCTTTCTGCCACACTCATCCATTCTCTAAATTAACTGGCAGGCTTTTGTATTTTTTTCTCCCTCACACCACATTGTGCTTTTCTAAGCCTGAAGTTCCGCTGTGGTGCAGGGGAGGTGAGGAGTCGCGCGGCCACCAGACCACCCTTTCTTCCCATGTGCAGCTCCCCGTGATTCCTAAGAGGAGGAACCCGCCTTGAACTGTTTCTGGCCCCTCTGGCTGTCCGTAGCCGGGACTGTTCTTTATTGGGCGGGGAGGCGGAGCTCGCCAATCATCGCGGGGGGGTGCGGGAGGCTGCTGGGAGCTGAGTAGCCATGGCGACGGCGGGGCGCTATGGCGCCGCTGCTCTGCTCCTGGTGCTCAGCGTGCGGCTCTCGGCTGGGCAGAGCTTCTCCCTGCCTCTGCGCCAGCCGCAGGACTGCGGCGATGCCCGTTACTTCGATATCTCCAGCCTGGCGTGCGGCCAGTGCGGGCCCCACCAGGGGCGGGGCGCCTGGGGTGAGAGCGAGCGAGGGGCCCAGCCGCGGCGCCGGCCGGGGGAGTCCTGTCTCCTAGCAGGCGGGGTGGGGTGTGTAAGACGTCTAACCTGCCCCCACCCCCCTCCGACTAGGCACTGGGGGGGGGGTGAACCCCCATCTCTGGGGAGAGCTGGTCTGGGAGGCTCCGCTCCGTCACGGGGTGGCAGAGCCCCTGGGCTGAGGGGGCTGCGTCATGTTACGGCCCGCCCCGCCTGCGGGCTGCGTTCACAAAGTACCCTTTAAAGCCGTCTTTGTGGTAGTCCCTGGGAGCTGAGCAGTGCGTCACCCTAATCAGGGGCGGACGGGGGGTTTGTTCAACCTTTGGCTCTTACGACACTGAAGCGTTTGTTTTAATTCATCTTTTGCATGTCAGAAACCGGGATGTTCGCTCTTTGCACATGAACTACCTGCAAAATGGTGACATGTCTCCAGTGATCAAACGTGGATAGTGGGGTAGTGATGCTGCCAGGGGAAAGTGGTGCTCTAGAGAATTTTGTCCTAAGACTTTTTGTTTTTCAGAATAGCATAGGTGGGTTGAATCTGCCGTACATTCACCATCGTGGGGCAACAACTTCACCTTGTGGGAACTGTGCGAGACAAGTTTCTCATTTCTGCAGTGTTTAGTTTGTTTGTGGTTTTGGGTTTGTTTTTAAGAATAGGATTAAACCTGAAATGAAGGTCTTATTTTTATTGACTAGTTCTACTACAATAATACAGCTGAGGAAGAAATTCAGTCTCCTCGGACTGTGTGAATCTTGGACAGATATGAAGCAGAGAAAGAGGAAGGTTAAAAAATATATATATATCATTTTGATCAGTTGAATGTCATTCTGATGTGATTAGCTTTTTCATTTCATGTAACAATTGTCCCAAGCTACAGCCTAGAAATGAGAGAACAAAGTTTGTTCTGGCTAGTCTACACTGGCACTGCTGTGCTTTAACGTGTCTTGTGTGGTTGCTGCACAGTGCTGGGAGAGAGCTCTCCCAGTGCTGTAAAAAACCCACCTCCACGAGGGGCATAGCTACCAGCACTGGGAGCCCGGTCTATACTGGCACTACAGCGCTGAAACTTGCTGCGCTCAGGGGGGTGTTTTTTCACACCCCTGAGCGAGAAAGTTGCAGTGCTGTAAATTGCCAGTGTAGACAAGCCCTTAGTCTTTTTCCTTTTTGTATTAAATATGTGTGAATGTGGTGCTCATTAACTGAAGAGTTGATAACCTTGATTAAATAAAAAGAACAGGAGTACTTGTGGCACCTTAGAGACTAACAAATTTATAAATTTGTTAGTCTCTAAGGTGCCACAAGTACTCCTGTTCTTTTTGCGGATACAGACTAACATGGCTGCTACTCTGAAACTTGATTAAATACTCTTTCCACAGTATGTGCTTGATATACGATGATTATAAGTATTTCTGGGTCTTTGACATTTGTAAATTTCTGCAAACATTTACTTGATCAGATAGGTCCAGTACAGTAAAACCTCAAAGATATGAACACCAGAGTTACTGACTAAATCAGTGGTCCCCAACGTGGTGCCCGTGGGCGCCATGGCGTCTAAGTGCGCCCGCGTACTGGCCGGCGGACAAGCACCCGCTGAAATGCCGCTGAGAAGCAGCTTCATCCAGAGGCGTCGCCGCTGAAAATCAGCGGCATTTCGGCAGCAACACCTCTGGATGATGCTGCTTCTCGGCGGCATTTTGGTGGCGACGCCTATTGACATTGCCGCTTCTTGGTGGCATTTCGGCGGATGCTCATCCGCCGGCCATGGTCCTCGGTGGCGCCAGACGAAAAAGGTTGGGGACCACTGGACTAAATGGTCAACCGGACACCATGGGGAACCAGAAGTAACCAATCAGGCAGCAGCAGAGACTTAAAGAAAAAAAGCAAATACTCTACTGTGCCTGTATCTTAAAGGTAGGCACATCTGGGCTGCCTGTCCCCCACCACCGGGCAGCCACTTACAGGTGGGAGGTGGTGAATGCTGTTTTTCCCTCTCCTTCCCCTCCTGGGCAGGAGGAGGACAAGCTTGCAAGCTCAGAGCCTGGGAAGAAAACTCCGAGCTGCTACTGAAACCTGACCTAGAGTGTAAGCTGCTGGAGATGGAGCCTGAGCTCTGAAGGAACAGCTCAGTTTTAAAGGACCACCACGCACCCACTGACACTGCGGTGCCCCAGGGTGCCTCACTCATCACCCTTGCAGCTGGGGGCTAAAACCAGCTACCTGTCCCCACCCCCACTCACTGGGCAGCCACTGCAGAGCTGTGAGCCCCTGCTCTGAGCAGTCCGCTCTGAGGAGCATCCAATAAAGGCTTGTTCAGATTTACGAACATTTCAGCGTTATGAACAACCTCCATTCCCAAGGTGTTCGTAACTCTGAGGTTCTACTGTTGAATAGCCTGAAATGAACTACAAGTTCAGTGCAATAACTAGTTCAAAGTTATGAAACAGATTGGAAGCTGAAAAAGCAGGAAAGCTTATTTTCCTCTTTGAATCTATATATAAAAACTAGGTGTGAGAAAGGCAAGATCTACTACGGTAGAACCTCAGAGTTATGAACACCAGAGTTATGAACTGACCAGTCAACCACCCACCTCATTTGGAACTGGAAATATGCAAACAGGCAGCAGGAGAGAGAGAGAAGCAAATACAGTATAGTATTGTGTTAAATGTAAACTACTAAACAAAGGAAAGCAGTATTTTTCTTCTGCATAGTAAAGTTTCAAAACTGTATTAAGTCAATGTTCAGTTGTAAACTTTTGAAAGAACCATAACATTTTGTTCAGAGTTACGAACAACCTCCATTCCTGAGGTGTCTGTAACTCTGAGTTCTATTGTATTATGCGATCTGCTCAGAGCTGAGAGCATTTAGAATAGCTTCTGTTTTAAAATGTATATACATAAAAAATTCAAAACATGCTGTTGATACATGAGTAATAGTGATATGAAAAAGTTCTGAGAATTTTTTAAATGGCATTGTCAAATTGAGTATTGACATAGCTCAATATTTTACATATTTAATTTTATATCCGCTTTTGTTTTGTAATAGAAATAGCAAAAAATGTAAACAATTAGTGGCCCATTCCTGTGTGGCCTGGTGTGCCCTCAACTTTCACAGCTGAAACCAGTGGAAGTTGCAAGCACTGCACACTTCACAGCATCAAGCCCATGGAATAGTATTTGAGGATAGGTTATTTTACTATTCATGTTTGAATAAAGGAAAAAATATATTTTAAAAGTATTGAATTTAAAATAGCTTACAAAATAACTGACGCTCTTTGCACACAAAAAAGACAGTTGTTTTCCTTGGCTATCTTTAATCTTTCAGAGTTATTCTGCTTTTGAACGGTAAAAACTGAACTCTAACATGAACATTCTAAAAGGAGTGTTTTTACTGCAGTTCTTACTCAAACATTGTACTTGTTTAAGCAGGAAATTGAGAGTCTTCATTTCAGAGCTGCAGCCATTGCTCTAAAATAGAGTTGGGTTTTTTATTTGTATAAATTGGGGTGCAAAATAAAACGTTTACTTTTTAGGTATTTCATGTGTATGTCTACCAGGATTCAAGATGGTTTCTAATAATGGTGGGCCTTCTGTTGTTTGTGAAAAATGCCCAGAGAATATGGTAGGTATAAGCTTTACATGTTGTGATGTGATGATACATTTTTGCAGTTTTACAGGTCTTCATGTTTCGATTTAAAAAAATTACAAAATTTATTTAATTTTGTTTGGAAAATTTTAAACTTTGTTTTAACAGCAGTATTTTTATTTAGAACTATTCAAAATTTGTATTCAGGTATAGGTAAGAGTGCCATATTTATGAAACTTGTAATTAATCTTACAACAGTTTTAGCTGTCTATGACAAATGTGGGGAGCTTCCTTTGAATGTAAGATGAGAACATGGTTTTTAATTTTTGTGGGAAAATTTGACTTTTTTTTTTAATGTTTAAAGGCTGTAAATTTTATGTTTGCAAAAGTGAGCCATTGCCAAGAAATGTTCAGTGAGGCTAGAATAAGGATACTGAAATAAACAGTAATGCTAAATGTAAATAAGTCGATAGGCAAGTGTAAATCTGCCTAGAATAACTGTTTGGTTTGCTCATTCTCTCAACCAAATACTTTTCTAATCAAACAAGTTGT
>NW_020664409.1:72692254-72723091 GCF_002925995.2 Terrapene triunguis
CAGGGTAAGGTGTGCAGTGTAGAAATAGCCATGAGTCACTTAGGCTCTCTCTGTACACAAAGACTACGCCTTTATGAAGTCCCTAGGCTCACTTGTTGGTTTTTTTTGCTTCTTTTTTCTTGTCTATTTTTTAGTATTTGGTCGGAAGCCTATGGGGGGGAGGGTCGTGGTATTGCCACCCTTCCTTCTGTGCTGCCTTCAGAGCTGTGCAGCTGGAGAGCGGTGGCTGCTGGCCAGGAGCTCAGCTCTGAAAGCAGAGCCGCCGCCAGCAGCAGCGCAGAAGTAAGGGTGGCATGGTATGGTATTGCCATCCTTACTTCTGTGCTGCTGCCTGCAGAGCTGGGCCTTCAGTCAGCAGCCGCCACTCTCCAGCCGCCCAGTTCTGAAGGCAGCAGCCCAGAAGAAAGAGGTATGGTATTGCCAACCTTACTTCTGCGCCGCTGCTGGCAGGGTGCTACCCTCAGAACTGGGCGCCTGGCTAACAGCTGCCGCTCTCCTGCCAGCAGCAGTGCAGAAGTAAGGGTAGCAGTACTACCACCCCACATACAATAACCTTGTGACACCCCCCCCCCAATTCCTTTTTGGGTCAGGACCCCAACAATTATACCACTGTGAAATTTCACATTTAAATAGCTGAAATTTATTATTTTTAAAGTCCAGTGACCGTGAAATTGACCAAAATGGACCATGAATTTGGTAGGGCCCTACCTATAATCACTTCTGCATTGGTGATAACCATAGCATTCTTTTTGTTGTTGTTAGATGTTGTTACTCCATTTCTATTGTAAAACAAGCACTTTTAAACACTATTTCCAAGATGGCATAAATGGATTTCAACTAATGCTTTTAAAAAAAAAACCTAACTAAAACCTCCTCTTGTACCCTAACTAGGTACTGTATTGTGACCTCAAACCTCTGAAAAGATCAGTCGGATCCTTAAGTCTGAATGGAGCCCCATTGAATATATTGATGGTTCTCCTTGCTAGGGTCTTTAGTATGTTCTTCAGACAGCTTTGTGAATGTTATGCATGTTAGAATATCTGAATAATTTCTATTTTAAATAATGTATTTCAGTTCTAGAGGACTTTTATAAAGGATTTTACAAATATTTTAAACTTTTATTTAGAGTGGCGTTACTGAAGATGGGTGGAATTGTATTACTTGTCCTAAAGGCTTAACTCCAGAAGGAAAATGTAAATGCGCCATTAATGAAATTTTAGGTAAGTAATCTATACACAATATGAAATGTTGTTCTTAAACATCTGAGTTTATCAAAACAGCATTGTGTATTACCACAGCAAGCCAGAGTTATCAAAGTATTGATGTTTATAGTTCTAATGTAAAAAAAAGTATTCATCTTGTTTTTTAAACACATCTCCCCCAAAAAACCACAAACCCATAGCAGACAAAACTGTGTCCTCTAGCCATTATTCCTTGCATTTGAAAGTAGAAAATAAAACTAAAGACTAATTATTCTTACCGGACCCCTTCTGCCTACCCCTGGCAAGCGTAGAATGATCTCTGTATATCCTGATTTTTCTAGACCTGCTTGAAGCATAAAAGGCTTCTGTCAATTTGGTGTATTTAAGATCTTACTCACTGCTGCAAGGTGGCACAGTTCTGAAAAACTCTTAACAGGAATTATTGTAACTGAATCATATGTCTCCTATTTCAAACCCTTTTGGATGTAGAGAAGCCTGATTATTATTATTTATCTTACACTGAAAATAAGAGCAATACAAGATACAATGTTATCCTCACCTCATAGCTTGCTTTCTGGTTACATACAGGCTCGGGAACTTGCTGTAGAAATGTTTAGTATTGGTTATCCAAAAGAGTAGGGTTTTTTTGTTCTTTTAAAAACAGAAACCAGATGTCTTTATACTAGGTTCATTCTTCCTGATCATTGATTTAAGTCTTAATAATGTGACTGAGGGTGGCTTTAAGATACACCCAACTGTCGTTTAATGTTAGAAAAAGAATACCAGTTTAAGAACCAGAATACATTTTTAGCTGAAACCTCTCCCTTTAAGCATCATGAGGGTTACAAAATACATTTCTTATCCCCATAGCAAATAGTCTAAAAACTAAGTTTAAAAAAAAAAAAAAAAAAGGAAAAACTTAACCACCAAAGTGCTTTGGGGGAAAAAAATCTTGCGTTTGTGATATCTTCACATGTGCATCATCTTTGCACAGCATCTGTAATTTAGTTTTTTAACACTATTAATCTGTGGTTTTATTAGTTGCTTTCGAAAAGCTTAAATTTCGAAATTTAAGCTATCTTATCCCATAAAAATGATTAAATTACTGCTGTTCAAAGAGAATTACTTCTTACTTCAAAATTTTGCAATTTAGTTACAAATATTCTGTTTTGAATATAAATTCCTCCTTAACACAAGTGTAGAGAAACTCGCTTCATTTTTGCCCCTGGCTTATAATTAAAACTACTAGGGTGTGTGTATTACTTACACAGGATATTTTGTTAATTGTGACTCAGGAGTTTTAGAAAATGCAAACTGATTTTGTATTAATTTCTGAGCCAGATTTTCCTAGATATGTTCTTTAAAGGCATTATTTTTGTAAGCAGCTTTAACACCTATGCGGAATACTCTATAGCATGTTATTGCTCACATTTACATTTTTTTCCCCACTTAGTGGAAAGAGATGTTAAAGGCACGTTGTTGAATGAAGCATTGTGTATACGCTGTGATGCAAATGAACCATCATTCTCTGCTTCAAATGTCTTGGGAGATAGGTAAGTATTCTTGCTTCTAAATGTATGTATTCAGATCTGCTTTGTATGGATCCTGATGATTATCTGATTTAAATGGAATGCTCCCCGGGAACAAACTATCTGTTGGATAAAATATGAATACTTCTGGTTAATTGGAGCATTCTGTCTTGCATATACTATAGATGTCCCTATTGCTTTGTAGCAATCTAAATAGCAGTAAGACAAGAGGTTTCAACTCATGTTCAAGTCAGTGGGAGTAGAGGTTGCTAAATATCTTGCAGGGCCAGTATCCTAAATTTGCAACTCCAGTCTTTCTTCTGACTGATGATAGAGTGGGAACAACATGTTCTTATATTAATATGTACTGCTTTATTTGTTGCTAATTGAATAATAGTGGAAATGAGCTGGTAAAATTAACTTTTGTCCAGCTCCCATTGAAAACCACGGAAAGCCTCCCACTGACTTCATTGGGATTAGTCTCAGGCCTCTAATAAACATTGTGCTATGAACACAGAAGGGAAAAAAAAAAAGACTTGATACTTGAGCTGAAATGTGATCCCAGGACTTAATTTGAAGTTTTGAACATAAGAATAGCCATACTGGATTAGACCAATGGTCCATCTAGCCCAGTATCCTGTCTTCCAACAGTGACAAGTGCCAGATGCTTCAGAGAGAAAGAAGAGAATAGGACAATTGTTGAGTGATTCATTCCCTGTCATCTACTCGCAGCTTCTAACAGTCCCAGATTTAGGAACAACCAGAGCATGGGGTTGTGTTTCTGGACATCTTGGCTAATAGCAATTGATGGACCGGCAGTGTTGTAGCTGTGTTGGTCCCAGGATATTAGAGAGACATGATGGGTGAGGTAATATCTTTAGTTGGATCAACTTCTATTGGTGAGAGAGACAAGCTTTCAAGCTTACACAGAGCTGAAGGAGAGCTCTGTGCAAGCTTGTCTTTCTCACCAGTAGAAGTTGGTCTCTCTTCTAGGGTGAACAGCCCTAGTCTTTTTTTAATCTCTCCTCATATGCAGTCTGTTCCATACCCCTACCCATTTTTGTTGCCCTTCTCTGTACCTCTTCCAATATATCTTTTTTGAGATGGGTGACCAAATCCGCATGCAGTATTCAAGATGTGGGCATACCATGAATTTATATAAGGAGCTGAGGGGTGAAAACATTTTCTGTTTTATTATCTATCCCTTTCCTAATGGTTCCTAACATTGTTAGCTTTTTTTTTTTTTTTTTGGACTGCCCCTGCACATTGAGTGGATGTTTTCAGAGAACTATTTACAGCTGACTGCAAGATCTTTCTTGAGTGGTAGTTGCTAATTTAGAACCCATCCATTTTCTATGTATAGTTTAGGATTTTTTTTTAGTGTGCATTACATGGCACTTACCAACACTGAATTTCATCAGGCATTTTGTTGCTCAGTCACCCAGTTTTGTGAGATCCCTTTATATTTCTTCATGATTGGCTTTGGACTAAACCAGTGTTTTTTAAATCATGGGTCGTGACCCAGTACTGGGTCACAGCATGTAAGGCACTGGGTCGCCTTGCTCTGGTCAGCACTGCTGACTGGGACATTAAAAGTCCCGTCAGCGATGCTGCCCAGCTAAGGCAGGCTAGGGCCTACCTTCTCCGACACCATGCTGCGCCCTGGAAGCGGCCAGCAGTGGATCTGGCTTCTAGGCGGGGGGGCCACAGAGCTCTCCTCGCTGCCCCCCATCCCGAGCACCGGCTCTGCATTCACATTGGCCGGAAACTGGCTAATGGGAGCTGCGGTGGGGGGGCGCGGTGCCTGTGGGCGAGAGCTGTGCAAAGCGGCTTGCGCACCTCCGCCTAGGAGCCGGACCTGTTGCTGGCTGCTTCTGAGGTGCAGCGTGGTCTGTGGTGCCAGGACAGGCGGGAAGCCTGCCTCTGCACCCTGGCTGCACTGCTGGGAGCCACCGGAAGTAAGTCCGGGCCCCAACCCCATGCCCCAATCCCTGCCCCAGCTCTGAGCCCCCCCAAACCCAGAACCCCTTCCTGTACCCCAACCCCCCCAGCCCCACCCCAGAGCCTGCACCCCCAGCCCAGAGCCTTGACCCCCTCCAGCCTGAGCCCCCCAAACACAGAGCTCCTCCTTCACCCCAAGCCTCCCATCCCTGGTCCCTCCCCAGAGCCTGCACCCCCAGCCCAGAGCCCTGACCCCCTCCTGCACCCCAACACCCTGCCTCAGCCCAAAGCCCCCTGAACCCCTAATTCCAGCTCCACCCCGCAGCCCTCACCCCTGCACCCCAACAGTCTGCCCCAGCCCTGAGCCACTCCCAAACCCCTCATCCCCAGCTCCGTTGGGTCGCGGGCATCAATAATTTTCTTCAACTGGGTTCCCAGAAAAAAAAAAAGTTTAGTCCAGTGGTTTTCAAACATCTTGAGTAATTTTGTATTTCTGCAAATTTTGCCACTGACTGCACTGCTCCTAAAGCATGGGGAATGTTGTCTGGGCTTGCCGAGGGAAGGCAGCTGTGCTTTATGGCTGGGGCGGGGGAACAAGGTTGGAAACTGCTGCAGAGGATGAACGGTGTTCAGCTTTGTGGTGCTGACTCATCCCCAGGAATGTCAGGTCTGAAGGCTAATAAAGGTGGGCATTCGAAGCCCCTTTTTCCATGCAGCAGAGAAGGCAGCACCCACCCTCCTTCCCCTAGAGATGGCGAATATCTGATTGGGTTAGGACCTGCTGTGGGCATTGTGCTAGTCACTCCTTTTTAAGGGGGGCTGAAAAGGAATTTTTCCTGCACCAGATTGGCTTCCGTGGAATGAGTTTTTTTTCCACCTTCCCCACAGCGGGTATCAGGGAGGACCTTTTCTGGTAAGAAGAAAAGGTGGTAGGCTATATGTCACAACTTTTTTTGTAAGTGTGAGGCGGATGTCCAGTGCAGGTACTCCATAGGGAAGGCATCCAGTGACCAGATAAATGGCCTGGCAAAGGACTTAAAAGAACGTGCAGGATAAAGGAACAGAACGGGGGAAGGGGGTTGGGGTCTCCTGTGATTAGTACAGCAAGGAGCCAACCCCGCTTCCCGCCCCACACACACCTCGTTCTTATAGCTTACCTTAACCATCTTACGAGGAGGGTGATGAGCCATGGGTTGGCTGGGGGCACCTGGATGGAAAATGAAGGGGGGCTGATGGAACCCCTGGTAATGATATGAAGAAGCATGAATTTGCCTGCACTGTACACTTTCTGCTGGGTAGTCCCAGACATCTATATAATAAAGTTGCAGCCTGATTAAAATCCATATCAGGTATCTCCTGTCCTCCTTTCGGTATACCCAGACAACTGTTTACACCTTTTTCCCTATCATTTATTAATATGTTGAACAGCATTGGTCCCAATACAGATCCCTGCTATTTACCATTTTCCATTATGAAATCTGACCATTTATTCCTACTCTTTGTTTCCTACTTCAACTAGTTACTGATCCACGAGAGGACCTTCCCTTTTATCCCATGTCTGCTTATTTTGCTTAAGAGCCTTTGGTGAGGGACCTGGTCAAAGGCTTTCTGAAAGTCCAAGAAAACTATATCCACTGGATCACTCTTGTCCATATGCTTGTTGACCCTCTCATAGAATTCTAGTAGATTGGTGAGGCATGATTTCTCTTTACAAAAGCTGTGCTGATTCTTCCCCAACATATCATGTTCATCTTCTGTGGTTCTTGCTACACATTGCACTCTCCGTAATTGAACAAACTTGTTCTAATCTAACGTTTGAAGAGAATAGCTTGCTTAACATTATAAAGTCTTATAGTTAACTCTATTTTAAGTGTTTTCTTCATGTTTATATTTGTGTGTGTGTGATTTATAGGTGTATAAGATGTGAACAAACATTCATCAATATAAGTGAGTCTTGTGACTGTTCGGACCCAAATATTTTGGTAAGTGAAACAGTTTATATCAAAGTGTAAAGGAAAAAAGTTATGTTGTAAAGTGTGGTGTGTGTATGTATGTATGTATAAATATATAACTGGAATTTGTCTTAATTTTATCTTTTCAGACTGGAGGGTTATGCTTCAGTAACAGCAGAAACTTCCCCTCAAAGGCAGTTGCAACTGTACGTTATGGACAGCTAGTAAGTGTTTTTGTTCTTAACATGATCAAGCTTCATGTTATATATTATGAATAGGTTTTTTTGTGCTGAAATGTTTTAAGAGCATTTTGTTACCCAACTTAATTTTAATGGAACATTTTCTCATGCCTGGTATTTCAGTTTTTCATCTACTTATGTATCTTGCAAAGTCAGTTTCTTATTTTCCATGCTCTACCCCAATCTGCTGCACATACAGTAGTCTCTCAGTGAGATGGTTTATGTGAGGAAGTACTTATCTATCAAGGAAATAGCATGGTCAATTAGTTTAATTAGGGCCTGAAGTCTAGAGGCCAGGGTAATAGTCCTGATTCTGTAAATAACTTGGTGTGACCTTGGACAAGTCACCTAAATTTTCAATGGCTCCATTTCTCTGTGTTTGTTAAAAAACAAAAACACTTGCTTACCTTTTGAAAAGTACGTTGAGATCCTGGGATATAAAGCACTATATAAATGAAAGGTAGTTATCCAGCATCACTCAGTATTGAGTGTCAAGGGGTGTTAAAAGTCAGCCAGGAAGCCCCTCTCTAACTTACAGAAGAAGAAAAGATCTTTAAGTTCTAGTGATAGTTATAATGACCAGCAAAACCACTTTGGCTGGTGCAGGTTGGACATCAGCCCACTGATGAGAAAGTGCTAGAGACAACAGGTCTATGCAGACTTGATAACAAAACAAGTCTGAGTAAAACTGCGTTGGGTGTTGATCTCTCTCCAATAGCCTTTAAAAGTGTGTGAACACAAAATGGGTTTCAGCCTGAAGTCAGTGCCAGTCTTTGAGGGCAATCATCGAGTAATCCATCCTGTCATCCACTCCCAGCTCCTGGCCATCACTGGTCTAGGGAGACAGACCATGGAGTTGCATCCTGACTATCTTGGTTAATAGACATTGATGGACGTATCCTCCATGAACTTATCTAATTCTTTTTTGAACCTAAGTTATACTTTTGGCCTTCATAACATCTTCTGGCAAAGAGTTCCACAGGTTGACTGTGCATTGTTTGCAGTACTTCCTTATGTTTGTATTAAACCTGCTGCCTGTTAATTTCATTGGGTGACACCTAGTTCTTGTGTTATGTGAAGGGGTAAATAACACTTCCCTATTCACTTTCTCCACACCAGTCATGATTTTATAGACCTCTGTTGTATCCCTCCCCCTTTAGGTAGTCTCTTTTCTAAGCTGACCAGTCCCAATTTTTTTTTCTTTAAACTCTCCTCATATGGATGCTGTTCCATATCCCTAATTTTGTTGCCCTTCTCTGTGCCTTTTCCAATTATTATACATCTTTTGAGATGGGGGACCAGATATGCACACAGTATTAAAAGCAACAAAGAGTCCTGTGGCACCTTATAGACTAACAGACATATTGGAGCATAAGCTTTCGTGGGTGAATACCCACTTCGTCAGATGCAACGTCTGACGAAGTGGGTATTCACCCACGAAAGCTTATGCTGCAATACGTCTGTTAGTCTATAAGGTGCCACAGGACTATTTGTTGCTTTTTACAGATCCAGACTAACATGGCTACCCCTCTGATACTTGACACAGTATTAAAGGTATGAATGGACCATGGATTTATATAGTGGCATATATTTCTATCCCTTTCTTAATGGTTGCTATATTGTTAGCTTTTTTGACTGCCACTGCACACTGAGCAGGTGTTTTCAGAGAACTATCCACAATGAGTCCAAGAGCTTTCTTGAATGGTAACAGCTAATTTAGACCCCATCACTTTGTATAGTTGGGATGTTTTCCAATGTACATCATTTTTGCATTTATCAACAAAAATTTCATTGCCCAGTCACCCAGTTTTGTGAGATCCCTTTGTAATTCTTTGCAGTCAGCTTTGCACATAACTATCTTGAGTAATTTTGTATCGTCTGCAAGCTTTGCCTACCCCTTTTTTTCAGATAATTTATAAATATTCTGAACAGCACATGTCCCAGTACTGATCTTTGGGGGACCCTGCTATTTACCTATCACCACTGTGAAAACAAACCATTTATTCCTATCCTTTGTTTTAACCAGATCCATGAGAGGACCTTCTCTCATCCCATGACTGCTTACTTTGCTTAGAGCCTTTGGTGAGGAACCTTGTCAAAGGCTTTCTGAAAGTCCAAGTACACTATATCTGCCGGATCACTCATGTCCATATACTTGCTGACACCTTCAAAGAATTCTAACAGATTGAGGTATAATTTCCCTTCACAAAAACCACATTGACTCTACCCCAAAAAAACGGTATCTCTCATCCTAGTTCTCCTTTTAAGGCTTTGTAGGCTGGTTATCAACATCACCATGTAGATCAGTGCAGAATTGGTTCAAGGCATCTGCAAGATTTGTCAGATTGATTATCGCATCATGAGGATAAAGTCTGTCACTTTTTACCCTTTCTATGGCCCTGCACCCAGTAGCTAGCTTCTACCTGTGGGGAGCTGTGAGCTAATTCATATACAATTACACTAAATAGATGATAGCCACTCCACCTCCAAACAGTTGAGGGTTAGCTCAGTTTACTTTAGGTTGGGGGAAGATACACATAAGAACTATTTGCAAGATTATTGCAAATACAATTAGAACTATGCAAGTTAAATACTGTATTGCTTCAGTTGGAATCTGTCTTAAAAAAATACTATTAGTGTCAAGTTGTATTCAAGATTGAAAAGGGTTGCGGACTATGTTGAAGTTGTACCAACATTCTGTGTAATATGATATAAATGTGTCAGCTGTGGATTCATACCAATAGCTGAAGTGATTTTAAAATATACCTTCAAGCAATTGCTACACTAACCTCTTCACTCTGTGGGTCTGGCCTGGTAATTCAAGGGGTTAAGAAGTGTGTGCCAAAGTTCAGGACTTAGACACCTAGGTGCTGCAAGCACAAACTGAGGTAGCATGTTTAGCTTTCATTTTCTCCAACTCCCCCTTATCCCTACTGAACTAATGTGATATCCTTGATACCTTCTTCTGTTGAGGGAAGGTTGTTACAACACACGTCTTCCAAAGGAGTGATGCAGTAAAATGGTAGGTTTCAGAGTAGCAGCCGTGTTAGTCTGTATCCGCAAAAAGAACAGGAGTACTTGTGGCACCTTAGAGACTAACAAATTTATTTGAGCATAAGCTTTCGTGGGCTACCGTGCATCCGAAGAAGTGGGCTGTAGCCCACGAAAGCTTATGCTCAAATAAATTGGTTAGTCTCCAAGGTGCCACAAGTACTCCTGTTCTTTTAGTAAAATGGTAGTTTGGGTTATAAGAAGGGTTTGGAGACACCATTTGGGGAACACTTATTCTCACTCTTTCGGAAATCAGTAAAACAAAACTATAATTAAAAAGAAAGGGCCAGGCTTCAAAACTGTGTTCACTTTCTTCTCTTATAAACCACAGAGATTATGTAATTCAGTTGCCCTCTTTCTACATCAGTCTTTATCCTTTTCTAGATTGGGTACACTGAGATGTCTAACTTTTCCTGGAGAAAGATGTATTCTTGTCTAAATTTATGGTCTGTGGGCAAATGTAAGCATTTAAGACTGTATACTTCCCTGAATCCAAAGTGGATCTCCCACTGATATAAGTTGGAAGTTTGCACAAAGATCCGGAGTAGAATATTCTTTTCTGTAGTAACTAAAAATTTAGTTACCACTATTTGTTCAGTGCCTTATTTAGCATCATTCAGTGAGAACATTTAAGACATTATCCTATCTTCCTGTCCCCGTTTTTCTCTCCATCTTTGTGCATCCCCTCTGTCTTTCCCTCCTTATTTCTTTCATGTACTAATGTGTAATTTCCCTTTCCATGTGCTTAAATCCTGACTAGAACTGAATGAATTACTGTTTTTTTTTTGTTTAGTAGTTGAACTGAAACTGAATTGTCTTCTTGATTAAACTAAAAACTGAAATAATTTTATTTAAGTTGAACAAAATGTTTAGAATGATGAGTCAAAACAAAATATCAAACCAAAAATGTTGAGTCAAAATGAAATGTCAAAATGGTTCATTGACATTTCTGAAGTAGTTAGCTTTTCAGCTGAAACTAATGTCAAATTCGACCTGATTTCACAAATAATTTTGATACCCCAAAAGTAACATTTTTAGCAAGTTTATGATTTGCTAAAAAAAGCCTACATATTCTCCTACCCTTTCTCAGTTCATCAGCAACTGTGTAGTTAATGTTTACTTAATTCTCATCATTAGTCTTTAGCATTAAGGCTTCAATAAAATTAACAAGCAGTGGAGGAGTTCACAGCCCTCTATTTTTTTTTTCAGGCTGTCTGCAGGCTCAATAACAGCTCTATTATTTAGACTCCATTCAAATTTGGAAGATTATTTCTTGCAACCACGAGGGTAGAAACTTAAACATTTAAAAAAAATATGAAATGAAAAGCTAGAATGTGAAAACTGGATGAGTCATGAAAACCACATAAATATCAGGGTGACCACATATTGACTATGTGGTCAATGTTAAGGTAAACTACATGGAACATCAGCTGCTTGTCAGAAGGTGCTGTGAAATCAGCTATTCTATAAATGGCTGTATGATTACCAACATTATAGGCCAGGGGTCGGCAACGTTTGGCACGCGGCTCGCCAGGGTAAGCACCCTAGCGGGCCGGGCCAGTTTATTTACCTGCTGACGCGGCAGGTTCGGCCGATCGCGGCCCCCACTGGCCGTGGTTCGCCGTCCCGGGCCAGTGGGGGCGGTGGGAAGCCGCGGCCAGCACATCCTTCGCCCACGCCGCTTCCCACTGCCCCCATTGGCCCGGGACGGCGAACCGCAGCCAGTGGGGGCCGCAAATCGGCCGAACCTGCAGCGTCAGCAGGTAAATAAACTGGCCCGGCCCGCCAGGGTGCTTACCCTGGCGAGCCGCGTGCCAAACGTTGCCAACCCCTGTTATACGCTGTCTCCACATTTTCAGTTTAATATGCTTAAGTATATACAAGAATATGTACTGTAATAATTGTAATATTTATATTAAAACCTTGATTTTTTTTTTTTAATTTAAATGAGGCTGCTGCAGAATTTCTAAGCTGCCACACCAATGCACCACAGAAACCAGAGGCCTTCCAAAGAGTTTATAGCCAATTTGCTGCAGAGTTCATGGAGAGCCTTGGAGTTCTTGGTCTAATATTTAGTAGTTTATGTTAAGACAACTAGCTGATAGGGTCTAGAAGGATCAAAGGACACTGATTAACCATGTCCATCATCAGTCTGTTAGTGTGACTAAAGGGAAATGGGCACAAATAAGATTTGAAGTTTTCTGCAAAAATGCTGGATATACACACAAAGATGTGGTTAATGATGGAAGAAAAATCTTTTTTGTGCATGAATCATAGAATATCCGGGTTGGAAGGAACCTCAGGAGGTCATCTAGTCCAACCCCCTTCTCAAAGCAGGACCAATTCCCAACTAAATCATCCCAGCCAGGGCTTTGTCAAGCCTGACCTTAAAAACCTCATGAGAATATATGGTTCCTCAAAATGTCAAAGCTAGTGAATGTATATTGTTGGTGGAAACCTGCTCAAATTTTAGCTGTTTGAAAAAGCAGTAGGATCCAGACGTGAAATTAAGGAATGCTGCCAGTTGGTTGACTTAGTTTTTCATAGATTAAAGCAGCGGTGTCAATAGAGGCGTTTTGGAACAAATTGATAAATTAAATAGTCATAAGTCAACAGGACCACATGGTATTCACCCAAGAGTTCTGAAGGAACTCTAACTCGAAATTGCAGAACTACTAGCTGTGGTCTATAACCTATAATTTAAATCAGCTTCTGTACCAGATGATTGGAGGATAGCTAATGTGGAGCCACTTTTTTTTTTAAAAAGGCTCCAGAGGTGATCCTGGCTATTACAGGCCAGTAAGCCTAACTTCAGTACCAGGAAAATTGTTTGAAACTATAGTAAAAAACAGAATTATTAGACAGATGAACACAATTTGTTGGGGGAAGAGTCAACGTGGCTTTTGTAATCATGCCTCACCAATCTATTAGAATTCTTTGAGGGAGTCAACAAACATGTGGACATGGTGATCCAGTGAATATAGTGTACTTGGGCTTTCAGAAAGCTTTTGACAAGCTTTTCACCCAAAGGCTCTTAAAGTAAGCAGACCTAATATAAGGGGGAAGTTTCTCTCACGGATCAGTAACTGGTTAAAAGACAGGTGTGACAGCATGACTCACCACTGTGTTGCCTCCTGCTGGCTGTCCTGGGAATTAGCACTGCACCCTCTCTTGGTGATATCTCGCCCACTGGCACCTCTGTTCCTGGACCCACTTCACTCCCAGGACCGCAGCATCCTTTTCAGTGACACTGCCCTCCAGCTGTCACACTATGTTCCACCCCTTCCAGGGGGACCTGCAGTCTACTGTCCAGCCACTTCCTTCAGTGGCAAACTGCAGTTCACGGTCTAGCCACTTGCCACATGGCTCCAGCACCCTCTTTGCCTTTGCATCAGGGCATCAATCTGCAGATCCCTGCAGCCTGCCAAGAGCTGCCTTAAGCTCTCTGGGTTTCTGCCTGCAGCACTGCGCTGTCCAGGGTGCTTGCTGTCCTCTACCTGCAAGGCAGCCTGTCCTCATCCTTTCTCAAGCTCTAGGAAGTGACTGAAACTGCTCGGTTCTGCAGCCCTTCTTATATGGGCCAGTCCAGCCCTGATTGGCTGCTCCTATAAGCCCTTCTGTGATTGGCTGCCTTCTGCAAAGCCTCCCTAGGGCTGCCTTTAACCCTTTTTCTGCAAGTGTGGGGCTGACACCCCATCACAACAGGAAACAAAGGGTAGGAATAAATAGTCAGTTTTCAAAATGGAGAGAGGTAAATAGTGGTGTCCCCCAGGGATCTGTATTGGGACCAGTGCTGATGAACATATTCATAAATGATCTGGAAAAGGGGTAAACAGTGAGGTGACACAATTAGCAGTCAATACTAAATTACTGAAGATAGTTACATCCAAAGCATACTGCGAAGAGTTAAGAAGAGATCTCACAAATCTGCGTGACTGGGCAGATGAAATTCAATATTGATGAATGCAAAGTAATGCGTACTGGAAAATATAATTCCAAGTATACATACAAAATGATGGTCTTGTAGCAGTTCAGACCCACCGCCATGGCACCTCCTGCTGGTCGTGCTGGGAAATAGCTCTCTTGGACCACCAGGGTGCCTTTTCTTAGCGGTGTCTCACTCGTCGTTACTTCCACTTCCTCCACTGTCTCGACCAGCGTTGCTCCTGGACCACAGAGTCCTCTTCGGGACACAGCTCTCCAGCTGTGCCCCAGCCTGCTGTCTCCCCCCCTTTCAGGGACAGGTAGTCCTGAGTCCTTCCACTTACCTCAGCAGCCAGCTGCAATCTCTAGTCTAGTCTCTGGCTTCAGGGGCAAATTGCAGTCTGGATTTAGGCCACTCTCCTCATTGGCAAGTAGGGGTAAAGAGAGCAGGGGGAACCAGACCCACCTGCTACCCTGGGTCCCATACCAGGAACCCTATAGCTGGCAGCCACTTACTGCCCCTCCTCCTATTCCCTCTGCCTACTTTCCCTAGGCCTCTTCCCCTGTAGCCCTCGCACCTTCCCTGCCCTTGCTTCAAGGCCTCAGTCTGGCCATGGTCAGCCAAGAGATCCCCTATTGTTCTGCTACTCTGCCCAGCACTACAGTATCTCCAGTGTTCCTCAGCAAACAGTCCTTCTCCTTTGCCCTCCAGGGAAAGACTGCCACTTGTTCTGCTGAGCAGCCCTTTATATATGGGCTGCTCCAGCAAACCTTCTCCTGATTGGCTGAGTTCTATGCTGCCTCTCCTCAAACCCTTCTCCTGCCTGTGTGGGGCAGCTGCCCCACCACAGGTCTAAATCAGTGGTCACCACTCAAGAAAGAGATCTTGGAGTTATTGTGGATCATTCTCTGAAAACATCTTCTCAATGTGCAGCAACAGTCAGAATGTTAGAAACCGTTAGGAAAGGCATAGATAAAACAGAAAATAAAATGCCACTATATAAATCAATGATATGTACACATCTTGAATACTCTGTGCAGTTCTGGTCACCCCATCTCAAAGAAGAAATATTAGAAATGGAAAAAGATAGAGGAGGACAACAAAAATGATTAAGAATATGAAACAGTTTCCATATGAAGAGAGATTTAAAAGACTGGGACTGTTCAGCCTCGAAAAGAAATGACTAAGGGTGGATATGATAGAGGTCTATAAAGTCATCAATGGTGTGGAGAAAGTGAATTGGGAAGTGTTATTTACTCCTTCACATAGTGCAAGAACCAGGAATCACCCAATGAAATTAATAGGCAGCAGGTTTAAAAGAAACAAAAGGAAATACTTCCTCACACAAAGCAGTCAACCGATGGAACTTGTTGCCAGGAGATATTGTGAAGGCCCAAACTATAACTGTATTAAAAAAACAATTAGATAAGTTCATCAATGGCTATTATCCAAGAGGGTTTGGGATGTATGGCCACTGGGAGGCTTTCGGGGACAGACAGCTGTTCTCGCGGGATGGACTTCACCTGAGTAGGGAAAGGAATAGACTTCTGGGAGGGAGGCTGACTCATCTCATCAAAAGGGCTTTAAACTAGGAACTTGGGGGAGACGGTTGGGAGATGTTCAGTTAATCTCCACGCCAGATTCCAACACTAAAAAGGAGTGTGAGGAGATAAGCACAGACATAGGTAGGGGTAGGGAATTGGACATAAGAAAGAGGGGGCGGATGGACAGCATGGGGTCCGTTCCAAATTGCATAACTAATGGGAGAAAGGATAGACAGCATACGGTAAGATGTTTATACACCAATGCGAGAAGCCTAGGTAACAAAATGGAGGAATTGGAGCTCCTGGTCCAAGAAATGAAACCTGATATCGTAGGAATAACCGAAACGTGGTGGAACGGTAGTCATGACTGGAGTACAGGTATGGAAGGGTATGTGCTGTTTAGGAATGACCGGAAAAAAGGTAAAGGTGGGGGAGTGGCGTTATATGTCAATAATGAGCTAGAATGTAAAGAAATAATAAGTGATGGAATGGATAAGACCGAGTCTGTATGGGCAATAATTACACTGCATAAAAGAACTGCTAGAGCCTCCCCCGAGATAGTGCTTGGGGTGTGCTATAGACCGCCGGGATCTAGCCTGGAGGCGGACAGAGAACTACTTAATGTTTTTAGGGAAGTAAAAACTGATAAGAACTGTGTCATCATGGGGGACTTTAACTTCCCAGATATAGATTGGGTAACAAATGCTAGTAACAATAATAGGGCTCAGATGTTCTTAGACGTGCTAGCAGATGAATTCCTTCATCAAGTAGTAACTGAACCGACGAGGGGGGATGCCATTTTAGATTTAGTGCTGGTGAGTAGTGAGGACCTCGTTGAAGAAATGGTTGTAGGGGACAACCTTGGCTCGAGTGACCATGAGCTAATTCAGTTTAAACTAAATGGAAGGATTAACAGAAATGATACTCTAACTAAGGTTTACAATTTCAAAAAGGCCAACTTTAATAAATTAAGGCAACTACTTAGGGAAGTGGATTGGGCTAACATACTTAGGGATCTAAAGGCAGATGACGCCTGGGATTATTTCAAGCAGAAGTTGCATGAGATGTCTGAGGCCTGTATCCCGAGAAAGGGAAAACGATTAGTGGGCAGGAGATTTAGACCTAGCTGGATGAGCGGGAGTCTCAAAGGGGCGATTAAGAAAAAACAGAAAGCATACAGAGAATGGAAGAAGGGAGGGATCAGCAAGGAAACCTACCTCAGTGAGTTTAGAGCATGTAGGGATGCGGTAAGAAAGGCCAAAAGCCGTGTAGAATTGGACCTTGCGAGGGGAATTAAATCCAATAGTAAGAGGTTTTATAGCCATATAAATAGGAAGAAAACAAAGAAAGAGGAAGTGGGACCGCTGAAGAATGTGGATGGAGTGGAAATTAAGAATAATCTAGGCATGGCACAATATCTAAATGAATATTTTGCTTCGGTCTTTAATAAGGCTAATGAAGGGTTTAGGAATAGAGGGAGTAGGACAGAGGGGAATAGAGGAGGGGGGATAGACATTACAGTATCAGAGGTGGAAGCCAAACTTGACCAGCTAAACGGGACGAAATCGGGCGGACCGGATGATCTTCATCCTAGAATATTGAAGGAACTGGCACGAGAAATTGCGAGCCCCTTGGCGACAATTTTTAATGAATCTGTAAACTCGGGGGTGGTACCGTTGGACTGGAGAATAGCTAATGTGGTTCCTATTTTCAAGAAGGGGAAAAAAAGTGACCCGGGTAACTACAGGCCTGTTAGCTTAACTTCTGTAGTATGTAAGATCTTGGAAAAAATTTTGAAGGAGAAAGTAGTTAAGGACCTTGAGGTGAATGGCAATTGGGACAAATTACAACATGGGTTTACGAAAGGCAGGTCGTGCCAAACCAACCTGATCTCCTTCTTTGAGAAAGTAACAGACCTTCTAGATAAAGGAAATGCGGTGGATCTAATATACCTCGATTTTAGTAAAGCGTTTGATACGGTTCCGCATGAGGAATTATTGGTTAAATTGGATAAGATGGGGATCGATAGGAAAATCCAGAGGTGGATAAGGAACTGGTTAAAGGGGAGACTGCAGCGGGTAGTACTGAAAGGTGAACTGTCAGATTGGAGGGAGGTCACCAGTGGGGTTCCGCAAGGTTCAGTACTGGGTCCGATTTTATTTAATCTATTCATTACTGACCTCGGAACCGAATGTAGGAGTGGGCTGATAAAGTTTGCGGATGACACAAAGTTGGGAGGCATTGCCAACTCGGAGAAGGATCGGGATATTCTGCAGGGAGACTTGGATGACCTTGTAAATTGGAGTAATAGTAATAGGATGAGATTTAATAGTGAGAAGTGTAAGGTGATGCATTTAGGGATGACTAATAGGAATTTCAGTTATAAGCTAGGGACACATAGGTTAGAAGTGACTGAGGAGGAGAAGGACCTCGGAGTCCTGGTTGATCGCAGGATGACTATGAGTCGGCAATGCGACGTGGCTGTGAAAAAAGCTAATGCGATCTTGGGATGCATAAGGCGAGGTATTTCTAGTAGGGACAGGGAGGTGCTGCTTCCGTTATACAAGGCGCTGGTGAGACCTCACTTGGAGTACTGTGTGCAGTTCTGGTCTCCTATGTTTAAAAGGGATGAACTGAAACTGGAACGGGTACAGAGAAGGGCAACTAGGATGATCCGAGGAATGGAAAACCTTTCCTATGAAAGGAGACTCGAGGAGCTTGGTTTGTTTAGCCTAACCAAAAGAAGGCTGAGGGGGGATATGATTGCTCTCTTTAAATATATCAAAGGGATAAATATCAGGGAGGGAGAGGAATTATTTCAGCTCAGTGCTAATGTGGACACGAGAACGAATGGATATAAACTGGCCGTGGGGAAATTTAGGCTTGAAATTAGACGAAGGTTTCTAACCGTCAGCGGGGTGAAATTTTGGAACAGCCTTCCGAGGGAAACGGTGGGGGCGAAAGACCTCTCTGGCTTCAAGATTAGGCTAGATAAGTTTATGGAGGGAATGGTTTGATGGGATTACATGATTCTAATCAATTAGGCAATAACAGCCATCGCTGGTAAAATGAGGGTCTGGCTAGAGAATCTTGCCTGTATGCTCGGGGTTCTGCTGATCGCCATATTTGGGGTCGGGAAGGAATTTTCCTCCAGGGTAGATTGGCAGTGGCCCTGGAGGTTTTTCGCCTTCCTCCGCAGCATAGGGCAGGGGTCGCAAGCTGGAAGATTCTCTGCGACTTGAAGTCTTTAGATCACGATCTGGAGACTTCAACAGCAGAGTTAAGGGAAAGTGGGGGGGTCAGCTTTTGTGGCCTGCATCATGCGGGGGGTCAGACTAGATGACCATATTGGTCCCTTCTGACCTTAAAGTCTATGAGTCTATGCTCTGGGTGTCCCTACGCCTCTGACTGCCAAATGCTGGGACTGGAAGGCAGGGGATGGATTACTTGATGGTTGCCCTGTTTTGTTCATTCCCTCTGAAGCACCTGGCACTGGCCACTGTTAGAAGACAGGATACTGGGCTAGATGAACCATTGGGCTGACCAAGTATGGCCATTCTTTTGTTCTTCTGTTCAGAATTGAAGAGTGCTTTATGAAAGAGAGGAGGAGAAAAGTAGTGTGTTTTAAAGCAAGATTAGTCATGCTTTCTAAATAGTTTCGGTTACTGAAAACAGGCCTTCAGTTTGTATTTCATAGACAAAAGATACCTTTTTTCATTTTAGATCTGTCTAGTTGCATTATTTCCCTTTTTATTACTGTCATCAAACTCAGTCAGTTTTAGCAAATAAAGCCCGGAAGCTGTTTCACATACATGGACCCTTGTACCTGCCCAGAACCCCTTTGAAGTCACTGGCACCCCTCAAGGGCAGTACGATCTGCCCATGTGTGGCAGCGTGCAGGTTCAAAGCTTAAGTCTTTCTTTTTTGGTTCAGGCATTAATATCTTGGAGAAAATATATCTTATTGAAGCAGCACAAACTTTTCCTTTCCTATAGTCTACCTGTTTTGTACCAAGCTGTAGCTCTGAGTGATAGATCAATTCCAAAGGGACATTAGTTTTCAAGGAAAAGAGCTTTTAGAAAAGTTAGAAAAATAGTCCCAAGTCTTTCAATTGGCATGCCATATTATTTTCCAGACTCTGATATATTGAGTTAATTGACATTCTATTTACAGCTGAAAACAGATACTGTGATGCAATAGTTCCTTATTTACAGGGTATAACAGTGGTATCAGCATGGTTTCTGAAAAACCTACAAGCATCAGCGGCTGCTTGTTGGGTAAGTTTTGAGCATGTTTTGAATTTGTATCTTGTATTTTACTTAAAAGAAATATTAATCTGATAAATCTGAAATACATAATACATGGCACTTTAATTTTTGAAACTTGATGTATTCAATTTATTTTTAAAGAAAACTTATTTTGAGATGACAGTATACATGGCAGAGAAAATTGATACTGTGTTTTTTAAAAAGAACATTAGACAGTAATCAATGCTAGTGGGAGTTATAGTATAGGAGAATCTTCACTTTTTGGGAATTAATCTTCTTAGAAAGACTACCCCTCTCCTCCCCCCCCCCCCCCCCACAAAAAAGACTAAAAGGTTATGAGAATGTATAGGTTTTTAGTTTGATTTATCCTAAAGGTGAAGCCTTTCCTTAATTTACAAAGAGTAAAAGTTTTGTTTTATTGAAAATTGAGATTTAAATTTGATATTTTTTTAAATATTTTGTTACTTGAGTTTGCTTTTTCTTTTATTAGCTCAGCTTTGGTTAATTGGAGCCTTTTCTGACCACAGAGAAGAGAGCACTTATGGTTAAGGCACTAGACAGGGATTGAGAAGATCAGAGTTCATTTTCCTACTCTGCCACAGATTTCTTGTGTGATCTTGGGCAAACCACTTAGCCTCTTTGTGCCTCAATCAACCATCTACAGTATTAAGTAGGGATGATATTAGTTCAGTGGTTTTTTTAGGATTAATCCATTAATGTTTAAGAAATGCTTGGACTCTAAGAGGGTGGGGACCACATAAATACCTACATATAGTTTTGTGTCTTGTACAAGTCACAGCAAGTGACTAGAACAAAAGGAATTTAAGAAAGAGAGCTACAATGTGTAAACAAGGGTTTATTTGAAAACCTAGAAATCTGATATACACCTCTACCCCGATATAACACAAATTCGGATATAACGCGATGAAGCAGCGCTCTGGGGGGGCGGGCCTGCGCACGCCGGTAAATCAAAGCAAGTTCGATATAACGCGGTTTCACCTAAAATGTGGTAAGATTTTTTGGCTCCCGAGGACAGCGTTATATAGGGGTAGAGGTGTACTTAAAATAAAATAAAAAATCCTGCATGACCAGCGGTCATCTTACCTTGGCTGTTTGATGATATTCATCATTGGTTCAAATTTTCAGTGATGATTGGCTGCTGGCTTTACCAATTGGCTTTGAATTAATCATTGAGCTTTAATCTCTACAAAGAGAAATAATCACCACAGAGTCTGCCTTCTCTGCTTTCTCCTATGTTATGTAAATCTTCAGTATGATGGAACATGCGCTGAAGATGAAGTAGATGATGCTTATCAACTTACTCAAGTTAGATATGTATTGATTGTTCTTAGATCTTTGGAGAAATCATCTTTGACGTAAAACCTGAGCAATCTGAATTCTAAAATCAGGATTTTTTTACCCCCAAACTTTGAAATTACTATTCCATTATATCATCTGTTTGCTTTAACCTAAAATTAAAAAACATATAAAATCTGAAAATCAAGGTGGTCTGTGTATAAAAAGGTGATAATACTGAATGTGTGTTGCCATGCATAATCCAAATATAACTGTAGAGTGTGTGCTTGGAGGAAGACATTAGATGTAAACAAAGCAATAAACTTCAAAGTAAAAGTAATGCTTTAGGGATGAATTGTTAAGGTTTAAAACTACCTCATTTTTGCCATACCCACAAGATGTGGCTATCAGCAATAGTTTTCTTTACTGTTTTTTTTCTTTGTAGCTGTACTCCAATCTAACATCGTGCCAAGCACTTGGAAATATGTGTGTGATGAACATGAACTCATTAAGCTCTGCCACTAGTGATGCATGTGGTCTGTTTCAGTATGTCTATGCAAATACAGCAGGGCTAGGCACTGTTCATTCAGTATCCTTCTGGTATGTTAAATCTTCTATAATTTTATCAATTCAGACATTTTTTTCAATATTAATGTTTACATAGAAATTACTACAAATGTATAGTTTTGCATAAAATATTAAAGTCCTGTGAAGAAAACAAAATATAACTGTTTGCAGGAGACAGAATCTTCCATGGCTGTACTATGGTGACCAGCCAGGATTAGCATCTCAAGTACTTCATACAACCCAGTTCCCTGCAAGCTTCTGTTTTAAAGGAACAAACAAGGTAGGCATCATGAGGTACAAGACATGACGATATTTTAAGGGGCCAAATTAATCTCTGGTATAATTCCATTAAAGCTAATTGAGTTGCACAAGGCATGGATTTAGCTAACATTTTAATACAGAATGTCCTTTTTTTCCAGGATATTCAGTTAATCCCTTATTTTGCACACAATCCTCATAAATTTGTTTAAGTTAAATGCTCTCTAAAATTTGAATGAAGTACCAAAAAAGGGTGCTGGTTATAATAAGCTGTCTAGCAATTACATTTTCAAGTTCATCATAAGTTGTCTTATAGTTGAATTCAGAAATAACAACCACCATCAAGTTTTCATATACAGTTTAGTCAGTGGGTTTAACTAACATTGCAATGCTTTGATGTGTGTTTTTTTTTTTTTTTTAACGATTAAACCATTATTTTCATGTTATGGCTAAGTGTGTATTGGTCATAATTTATTTAATTCTTCAAAGGGACAATCATTTGCTGTGGAAATATCCTTTGGATGCTAACTACCTATTTAGAAAATATGCCCTTCTCTGCATTCTGTTGCTGAGAAATTTTAAAAAAACAAAACTAGCTACTGTTTTTAGAACCTAGCCAAAACAATGTTGTCCTCCTTATGCTTATTCTTCACCAGCAGCCACCTTGGACATACCTTGAGGAATGTATTAGTCCATTGATTATTAAGCAGATCCCCTATTAATTTCTCTGAAGCGTTGTGTTTAGAAATCCATGCCATAATATGGCACCCAATATTTAGGGAATAACCAAACTAATGTCTCACTAGAGCTGAGTGGAGAAAAGTATTCTGTTTCATGAGGGATTTCGCTCCTTTGAAAACTAGTTTCATTCTGATTTGGAACAAAAACCAAAAATTTTGAAATTGTTCACAAAAGGGAGTCCTTGCCTGAGGCAATCTGTCTGGCGAGTTGCCCCAGCACTACAGACCCTGGAAGCCCTGAGGTTTCTGGCCTTGAGTATGTTGGAACCCTGCCTGGTTTCTAAAAGAACTTCATCAAAATCAAACTGTCTCCCAGGAACATTTTGATTTCAACAAATCAGCAAATTCTTATGGAAAAAAGTTTTAGTACATATTTTTCTTACCACCTTTACTTTTCACATCACACTGATGATGATGATGATACTAGAAGAGTTGGAAAGTAAATTAAAAAAGCATGGAACAAAGCATGGAATCTTGCAACCAAGATTAATATTTATATTTACAAATAGAAAAGGAGAAAATGAAATGTTATATCCAAGGTTGTATTAAACTATTGAAAAATGGGATGTATGTGCCTAAAATTTATTATTCAGTCTTTTAAAACAGTTTTGCCTTCTATTGTCAGAATATAAAACTGCAGCTTATCGCAGCTTCATATGATGCAGAGGGAAACTTTCTTAAATGGCAAAATTTGGAAGGAGGTGTCTTGCAGGTAAGTGTGATTTTTTTAATTACATTGTTGCTACACTATCAAAATATTGGTTGCCTGTTAGAGAAGAGATCAAAATGGAGAGGAGCACAAATACAGCACGTGAGTGTTCAGATAACTACAGTTACTTTAGTGCAACCTTATTCTGATCATGGAATTGCCTATTTAATAAAAATAGCTTTTTGGAGGTGATTTCTTGCTCAAGGTGGTTTCCCATTCACACCAATGTAACTCCTGAGCACCTAGAAACCTTCTAGAAGGCATGGCTTGTTGGCCTCTCGTGGAATCAGCCACTCAGAGCCAAGGTCCCAGCCAACTCAGTTCTTTCCCTTCCACAAGCAGCTGTGTGTGCATGGCCCATGATTCCTCCTCTTCCATTTGTGGTTGGTGTGTACAATAAATGGTTGGGCTCTCAGGTGCATACTCTTCTGGAGAACGTTCAATGAGTCTGGCTCTGTTGGATCCTTACATTGGGAAGGCATTTTAGTAGGGCCTTAGGTCTGTGAGTTGTCATCGAGTGCGCTGGTAGGCTCATCAGGACAGCTGTTGGAGAGTCTCAAACTCTATCACTGTGGAAGAGTAAGTCAGTTGCAGGTTTCAATATCTTATCCTTCTTTACAATATTCCCTCAGGATAAGACTGTGCTGCTACTGCCTCCCAAATTTACTGCAAATGTGGTGTCTGAGTTTCTTCTGAATCAGATCACTAACCTCCAAAGCTCGTTATCACCCGTGGGAAACTAGACTCTCTATCCTAGGTACTAAGAAGGCTACTGTTCATTTCCTAAATACAAAACCTTTTGTAGCTTTTGGGAACCAGTGTAAAGGAACTCAGTACCTGTCTTACATTATGCGTGTAGGACTGAAAGACAATATCAATAATATGTCTGTAATGATTCCTGGAGTTCTAGTCACATTTTCACAGTTCTGTTCTCTCTAAATTTGGTGCTTACTTTGGCAAGATGGTTTTGCAGTCCTCATTTAATCAGAACTCAAGTAATCTTCCTGAGAGTTGCATTGCTTGCTACATTCCCACAAATGGGAGAAATGAAGAGGCCACCTTGAAGGAGAAATAATAGTTTCTTGCCAGGGTAATTCTGGTGCTTTGAGAGTGTCACTTCTGCATATTCATACGATCCACGTACCTTCCTCTCTCCCTTGGAGTTCTTTTCTTCTAGGACTCTGGGGTTTAGCCACAGGAACTGATGCAGTGAGGCTGCATAGTATTTGTAACCCCAGGTCTGAACATTCAGTGCCATGAGAGGATGTTCATGCAGCCCTGTTGGACATGGCTTTCCATAAGGTTGAGAAGTTTGGTGGTGGAGCAAAGAGCATCCCACAAGTGTGAATAAGCAGAGGCAATACTCAAAGTACCATGGTAAATCATTGGTTTTATTCTGTTTTCAGAATTTAAAAGGAGTATCTCCTTTTAAACTAAATAAATCTTAATTAGAATTGCAGGTGTATAAACTACGTAGGTATTGTGTATTCTACAAGTTGAGAAAGTTGTGCCTCTGAATTAATGTACACAAAAATGTCTAAACTAATGATTTTTTTTGTGCAGCTTTGTCCTGACACACTGACTAGACTGAATGCTGCTTATATTTTTGGAACAACTTATCAACAAAGTGTAAGCATGAAGTAAAATTTTATTTTGGAGCTTTTAGTTGAGTAATTTTTAAATCTTGTCAGTGAAGGTGTATGTATGAAAAGAAATGAGTAAGTTGAGCCATGAGTTGTGGCACTGGCTTTCCTCTTGTGAAACTGTTGCTTATTCTTTTAGCATACTAAGTGAAATGAGTTTACTTGTTAAGTCTCAGATACCAATCACATCACAAAACAATGCAGCATTACATACCATACAGCCAGTGAAGGCTGGTGAAATAAGCATGAGACTTGGAACAATGAGGGATTCTTTTTTCTTTAAATCTCTGCTCTGCTGTTGCCTCACTATTAATAGAAAGACACAATATGCCTGACATCCCTACACTCAGATTCTTTGCATTTCACATAAGAACGGACATACTGGGTCAGACCAAAGGTCCATCTAACCCATTATCCGGTCTTCTGACAGTGGTCAAGGCCAGGTGTTTCAGAGGGAATGAACAGAACAGGTAATCATCAAGTGATCCATTCCCTGTCACCCATTCCCAGCTTCTGGCAAACAGAGGCTAGGGACACAATCCCTGCCCATCCTGGCTAATAGTCATTGAAGAACCTATCCTCCATGAACTTATCTAGTTCTTTTTCACCTTGTCTCACTCTCTCCCTTTTTATAAAATGGAAATAAAAATTATTTACCTCATGGTGGGGGGGTTTCTTAGGTATATCGGTTAACATTTGTAAAGTTATGTGGAACTGTATAGCACCTAGCACAGGTTTATTTATTCATTGTTGTTATAATTATTGTTAATTAATTTATCTGCACTTGGAAAATTTTCCTAACGGAAGTAGCAAAGAAAGTGCATTATTTATTGCTGTATAATAGCAGATCTGTTCTAGCTGCTTTTTGGGTGATGTGAAAATCTTACAGTACATCACTTTAGTTTTCACATAAATATTTGCCCAGTTATTTATGCCAATGTCTCTGATCTTTAAATAGTCTTTACTATTTTTACACATATATAAACACAGTAGAGTTCACTTTTATCTGTATTGAGATATTGAAAATAGAAATGGAAAGCTATTGGCCTTTCAGTGTGGATCATTGAATTATGCCAGCTTGGCTCACCCCTCTGTGGTGGTGGTTTTTTTGTTGTTTTGTTTTGTATTCATGTTTTGGTCCATAATTACTGAAGTTGCTTTCTTTGTCTGTGACTAGGCAATGCATATAGCTACATGAATCCCATTGTTGGATGTAAATTTAATAAACAAAGGATATGTCTACACTACAGCTGGAACTGTGCTTCCCAGTGCAGGTAGACAGACATGTTCTAGCTTGACCAGAGTTAGCACTTATGCTTGGGGTATGGGCAGATTTGTACTCAGGCAGCTAGCTTGAGCTGCCACCTGTGTCACCCCTGTTTACACTGCTACAGCGTTGACATACCCTTAGACATAGATTCAGAAGTTGAAACTGGATTATAAAGGTTGTATCCCCATCTAATTAGTACCTTGCATATTAAGTTGCATTCAAAACTATCCAATGATTAAAACAGGCTCAAGTTCTGTGATAGAACAGAAAAAAATTATTAAATGCCACAATATTTGTTCCATATGTTTCTTTCTTTCTCCTTCTTGATATAAAACAAGAAGGGAGGAAACAGCTAGAGGCTTACTTTCTGAGTTTGAAGTCTGTGCACGTGCATTAAAGTACAAGTGGTTTAGTTAAAAATTATGGATTTTATACAACTTAATTGCTGGACTGTCTTGTTGCATGCCCTTTGTAAGAGACAGATTTCTTAGTTTGGTTGGGGAAGGAATTCAGAACTTTAAAATAAAAAAGGTCACTTTTGTTATCTAATTATTTCATTACATGTTTTGTTCACATTTTTTCTATAGTGTACAATTTCTGTTTCCAAGATGTTATCGGATTTTGCTAATCCAATATTTTATGATGTGTATCTTGAATATCATGATGATGATAGTGGACAGCAATATCTGTGGGCCGTGCCAGTTTTAAACTTAAATCTTCAATACAATGAAATGTCTGTGAATCAAGGTAGGAATATCATACTGACTACACTTTCTGTGAATTGAATTACATTACATACCATCAGTAAAAATATAAATGAACATGAGTATATCAATAGTTTTTATTGCTCCTAAAAATCACTCCTCCATTTTAAATATATCACAGTTTACCATAGTTGTAAAAATCTTCTTGAATTTTAGAGCCAAAACCTGACCCTCGTTCTGTGCAGGAGTAAGAGGCTTTGGCTGCATATGCTTGGTCTACACTGGCCTGACTGATATTATGTACAGTCATGCCAGTGCATAAAGGCTCATGGAGGATCTCTGGAATTTGGGAAGTGAAGAAGGAGCTGGCAAGGATTCAAATCTATGGGGGCTCCCTCCACCTTAATATACAGGTGGATTTTCATTTTATTTTTGGAGGGGAGTGGAATAGATGAAGTATTGTCATTGACAGGGATCCACCATCTGTTCTCCTACATAGGTGGGGATGGTGTAGTAGTAATGTGAACTGATCCAGACCTGAGGTGGCAGTAGAGCAACAGGAACAATGGACTGATTCTGCTGCTTTTCTGGTGATCTGGGAGAAAGGATTACTCCCTACCTTCACCCTTGCCACTTCCTACAGAGTTCCTCAGTACACTACCTGGTTACTTGAGATACACGCTGAATATAGGATTTGGCCCCTAATACAGCTGTCCAGATGAATGAGTGTGCTTTTGTTTAAAAGTGTGAGCCCATGTACATGAGAAACTAGATACAGGAATCTTGCATAGCACATTAACATCCTATGGAAACTAATAATACAGAATACTATGTAGAAGAAAGAAGGTTGCATACATTTGTGTAGGGGAGGCAAATTTCTTTTGAGCGTGTAAAATATTAACCATAATGGGTACATGAGGGTACATAATGGGTTATGTTGTTTTTAATTTAATACATAGCCTTTCACCTCAAGCTCATGGTTGTATTACTGCAAATGTAGATATCCCATTGCCTCTTTTATTCAAGCACAATAGTACCATTCATTTACCATGTTGCTTGTTTAATGCATGTGCTAATAAATTTGGATCAGATCCACTGGCTTGTTAAATCAATGTTGTTCTGCTCTGGAAGCACAAAGGAGATTTTTAAAGCCAGTTTAACCAGCTACCTGTGGATTCCCCCCACACAGTGAAGGTATGGCTATGGAGCTGCTACCTCTGCCTGATTCCCAGATTTCAGACATACAGAACAGCTCTGAGATTTTCACTCTTGTGCCAAGGATCAGGGCTGGTATCTGTTGGCCCCAGGTTTAATGCCACTTTTGCTCTTGTTCTCCCCTCCCCTAGATACACCAGCATTGAAGCAGAGGAGAGCATAGCCAATCCAGTGAATTTAGGCCATTATATAAAGTGTATGTTTTTATCATAGACCATTACACACAGTATTATATATGTGAGTATGTATAAAAAGAAAATCCAGTTTTTTGTTCATTTTTCAGAAAATAGTAATTTAATTGAAACCTATAAAAGCCAAGGAAATCCACAGATAAGGTGTCTTTCACACTTCCTAATGCCCATTGACATTCCAAATGTCTCCAAACATACATCACTTATGCAGATCTTGTATCAAAACTAACATTGGTAGAACTATCTGCATTTAGTGTCTTACCACTAAATTAGCATCAATTGCTTCTCTGCAATATGTAAGTTCTCTTCCTCCCCTTTTTCTCTCACTCTGGATGAAGCCTAGCCTTAGGTACACATGTAAAGGGAGGCCTGTAGACCTATTAGCCTGGGCTGAGAGACCATCTCTAAGAGCAAAGTTTCAATGGATCTGAGAGGGAAGACGCTAAAGTGCACACTAGCTGCCTTTTCAGCAGTGCTGGCTGGCAGTTGCATATGCTGTATTCTGTACTACAGTGGACACTGGGAAGTGGACCAATCCCAGTAGAGAGAGATCAGGAGGAGCTAAGCGGTGAGAGGAGGAGAGCTTGTTGGGAAGGAGATGGTGGAAAGGAAAGTGTGTACTTAAGAGTAAAAGAGATGGAAAAGTAGAAAAATAATTTAAGGCATGGGGAAAATAAAAAACAAAAAGTAGGAAGAGATGGAAGGAAACAAAGAAATGGAAAGAGAGAATCAATGAAGAAATAAAGAAAAGGTAAGAAAAGTTAGAAAATTTTAATACGCCACTACATCTAATTGTATTGTCCTGGCAGATCGGGCAAAGGCAAAAGGAGAGTGAAAACCACTAAACCCAAGGTGGGGGACTCCAGGCTGACTACATCCCCATCCTTAAATCTGAATTTCCTTGTTTTTGTAGCTGTTCTACATTATTGAGGGGGTGAGGAGTGGGGCGGAGGGGTTTGAGTCAGAGATTTATGAGGTTAAATGGACATATATGGTAATTAACAAAGAATCATCTAAAGAATTTCTTAATACAATCCTATACAAATAATAGCAATAAATATGTATAATCATTAATACAATGATGTAAATCACTTCAATATTAGTCAGACTCATTTCATTCCTGTGGTAGTTTTGAATTACTATTTTTAAAGCATTATATGGTTTTACCATTTCTTTTTCATAGGCAGCAATATGAACAATTGGCTTTTGACTCGTCGGATGTTTTTGGTGGATAGTTTAAGTGGACAAGAGAGTGACTTGGGAAAACAACCAAGAATAATTCGAATTGCTAGCAAAATAACCATCAGGTGAATAAATGACAATGTAGGTTGTACATACATACAAGGTGAAGCTGACCTTATGAAATGCAGGTGCACTGTTTCTGCCAAGCCCACAGATTGCATCCCTCGGACAGAGGCCTCTCTGTGTATCCTTTGCTACTTTTCTTATTGCATAAGTAGAAGGAAGTAGGCAAAATTTCTGCAGGACATTTTGAGGGCTCTCTCTCTCTCTCTCTCTCTCTTTCTCTCTCTCATCAAAATGAGAATGTTCAAAACTGGACTTGCCGGTGCTGAAGTTCCTCTGGTTCTCGTCCACCATTTAAGATTGAGGTCAGGATTCTACAGTCTGTCATTTTTTCACCATATAAGCTGTGCACAAAGTGAACTTAAAATGCTAGGAGATGGCCAGTGGAGAATTCCCCTGTGTAGGGAAATCCAGATTTGAGGGTTCTCAGGCTGACACCTTGGCTTCTGGATAGCTGGTATCATTAGATCATGTGATACAAAAGATCCTGTTGGAAAAAAGGAAGCCTTTGACCTGCCAGACCTAGTTGGTAGAGTGGAAGAGATTCTCCATGCGGACAGTTCAAACTGTAGTAGATTCAAGAGAGTCAAGTGCTTTTATAGACTCATAGACTTTTTAAGGTCAGAAGGGACCAATATGGTCTTCTAGTCTGACCTCCCGCATGATGCAGGCCACAAAAGCTGACCCCCCCACTTTCCCTTAACTCTGCTGTTGAAGTCTCCAGATCGTGATCTAAAGACTTCAAGTTGCAGAGAATCTTCCAGCTTGCGACCCCTGCCCTATGCTGCGGAGGAAGGCGAAAAACCTCCAGGGCCACTGCCAATCTACCCTGGAGGAAAATTCCTTCCCGACCCCAAATATGGCGATCAGCAGAACCCTGAGCATACAGGCAAGATTCTCTAGCCAGACCCTCATTTTACCAGCGATGGCCGTTATTGCCTAATTGACTAAAATCACGTTATCCCATCAAACCATTTTATCATAGACTATGTATTACTTTGAAACAGTCAAAACTGTCTTGAGCTTTCAGGGTCCACTTTGTTATCTTATCTTTCCACCCTAAGGTACACAGATGAAAGGCTTGTTCCATGTACTTCGTCTGGTACAATGAACCACCTCTGCCTTGGGATGTGAATCATAAGATTCTTGCAAAGCTCATGAACTCTCTTTAGTCTGTTCTTTCTACCAGGTCTCTGTGAAGACACTGGTTTTAAAGTCATAACATAGCCCAGGAGAATCAGAGCTATAATACTGAGAGCTGATCCACTATGTTTCATAAGGAAAAAGT
>NW_020664409.1:72723101-72765105 GCF_002925995.2 Terrapene triunguis
ACACACACACACACACACACACACACACACACACACACACAAAATTCCTGTGTCAAGTGATCTCTGATTTTCATCTCAAACAGGCCTGTAACCTGTCTATAGTGTTTTATCGTTTCTCCCAAGCCTCAGTTGTATCGAGGAAGGTCATGCTCCAATATTTTAGATGTTATGGGGGGCTTCCATTTGTTATCTATATTGAGCCAAACCTCTCCCCAGGTTCCCCAGACATGTTGTGGCATGTGAAAGTAGGACCCAGGAGTTAGTCCATCTCAACTCAAACACTGTCTAGATTGATCAGACTGCATAATTGCTACGAGCTGGGAGACATTCAGCTACCTATGCATACCAGAAGACATAAGGACACCCATACTGGGTCAGACCAATGGTTAATCTAGTATCCTGTCTTCTGAAGAGTGGTCATTGCCATATGCTTCAGAGGGAATGAACAGAACAGGGCAATTTTGAGTGATCCATTCTCTGTCCAGTTCCAGCTTCTGGCAGTTGAAGGTTTAGGACACCTGGAGCATGGGGTTGCGTCCCCATTAGCCATTGATGGACCTATCCTCAATGAACTTATCTAATTTTTTTCTGAACCCAGTTATACTTTTGACTTTCACAACATCCCATGGCAAAGAGTTCCATAGGCTGACTATGCATTGTGTGAAGAAGTACTTCCTTTTGTTTGTTTTTAACATGCTTCTGATTAATTTAATTGGGTAACCCCTAGTTCTTGTGGTATGTGAAGGGGTAAATAACACTTCCCTATTCACTTTCTCCATACCATTCATGATTTTATAGACCTCTATCATATCCCCCCTTGGTCGTCACTTTTCTAAGATGAACAATTCCAGTCTTTTTAATCTCTCCTTGTAGGGAAACTGTTCCATACCCCTAACATTCAAATAGATCTAAGGCAGCCTCTATTAAATATATGTGCATTGTCTGTCAGTGAACTATGGAAGTGTGCCTCTTGGAGGTGTATAGGTTCTTATGTAACATTATTTTGTCAAC
Organism: Terrapene triunguis; assembly: GCF_002925995.2. Taxonomy (NCBI): domain Eukaryota; kingdom Metazoa; phylum Chordata; order Testudines; family Emydidae; genus Terrapene; species Terrapene triunguis. The sequence goes on from NW_020664409.1 coordinate 72,724,113, forward strand.
TTTTGCCTCTAGATCTCATGCCCAATCTGAAAGAGCAGTCTTGCAGTTGCTTTTAACTACAACCTTTGGACCAATCTCTTGGAGATTAACTGCTTGTTAATCTGTTAAGAGTGGGGCAAGTTTTGAAAGGAAAAAATGGTTACTTAACCACATTTAGTATGTTATCTTAGATGATTGCCCATATGGAATCAACACTTCCTCCTATACCTTCCCCACTTCTTCAGAGTCCCCTGAATTAAGGGAAGAAACTGAAAGGCAATGTGGGGTTACTCCCGCTTGTGTACTCTCAGAATTCTAAAAGGCAGGGGTAAGTGGCTATCTAGAAGATTCTAAGCTTGAGTGTTAAGAGCATATCCATATGAAAAATCACCTTGAAGAATCAGTTACTATGGTAAACTTTTTTTATGTAGAGAGGGTGAAAGTACACCTGTGTATTCCAGTCACTTTTTAATTGCGATATAGTGTTATTTCTAAATCCAATTTTATTGATCAGATTTGTTTTGTTTTATATTTAGTATTTTACTTTCCAGTCAGTTTGTGTTTTCTAGCTAAAAATATTTTGTATTTGTATTTCTGCAGTATTCGTCTTATTCCCAGTACTCAGAGAGGAACTATCTATCCCCCTCTAATTACCATTGCCTACAAGGATGTTCTTGTCCAAAACCCAGATACCCAGAGTGTGATGGTGAGTTCTTCTCTGTCGTTGTCCTAACAGGACAGAATTATCAGGGGTGCTCACAGTTCTTTGACACTTACATTTGAGTTTGCACTTTACAAATTTAAAGATGAAATAAGCAGAATTTCTAATCTGTTCATTATTAAGATAGTATATATCAATAAAATATAATACATTTTTAAAACAAAACAGTTGAAAATGTTTTCTTCTTCCACTTCCCTTATTTGAACCTTCTATAAAAAAACAAGTCATCTAAGATTGTGTATTTGCTTTATAGTGGTATAGCATGCTGAAGTACAAATTAAAAAATAGAAACAAATTTATGAAGAATTGCAAGAAAAAGCAACTCTTGTGAACTAAATATAATATTTTGATCAAGAAATGGCATATTTCCCTCTAAAATCCATGCATTAACAGGAAGCAAATATGGCATGAGTGTTCTGGCTTAATCAAATTCAAGTATTGGTAAAAGATCAAAAACCTACAGTGCAGTGTCTTTTCTTTTAGTATTATGTCACTTGCAATAGATGACTATGCATTAAAGAATTTAAAAAGTGAGATTTCATGTAGTAGAATAGCTGTTCTACAGTGAATAAACATTCACAAACTGCTGATATCAAAATATCCTTCTATTCTTTCTTTGTATGAACTCTTCTCAGCAACTCAGGCCTCTGATACTGATAGGCTTCTGTTTGGAAGTATTTGGTGCTGAAAGTGTTTGCTGCGCTGAATGCTAGAGCTGCTCCGGCTGGAGTGGCATGATGGAAAAGAAGTGGAAGACCGCACGTGTGGAAAAATAAGAGAGAAGAAGAGTGTGTGTGTGTGTGTGTGTGTGTGTGTGTGTGTAAAACAGTGCCTCCCATCAGACAAGAAAACTGCCTTTAGAAAAGCCATTTGGAATCAGCTGGAAGTGACAGGAACAGTAGGGTGGGCCAAATCATCTGACACCAGAAAGTAGGGAAAGTTTAAAAAAAAAAAAAATAATTGGGGGGCCTGATGCACCTAAAATTTTGTCCCCTCGTCTGTCAGTTGTGATGGAGCACTCTCCGATTTAGACAAATTTGACATAAGGTCTGCTCTGTCAACAAAATCACTTACGAAAGTACATCCTGCCTTTTATGAGCTCTTGTCTTCCTGCAGCTAAATATTTTTAGTCTCAAATCCAGTTAAAGTGACTATATTGGTTCTCTCGGCAGCAGCCACACATGTTTTCAGAAACCAAGGCAATAGTCACTAGCCTCAGTCTTTTATCCAATTGAATGTGCTATCCATTTCCACCTACTTCTAGACTTTAGATCTTCCAAAAGTCACAAAGCTAAACTTAGGGAGATTCAGTCTGAAATCACAGGACAAAGATTTACTATCTTCTTTACATATTCTTTTGACCTCAGTCAATTTTTTTTTTTTTTAAGAGTAGGTGTACAGTCTGAGGAGAGCTATTTTAGATCCTTTAATGTTTTTGGTTTCCTTTACATTGATGGAAAATCATCTGTGACTGAGCAAACTAATTATTAAGGGCTTGCTTTTTTTCCCTTACATCAGTGTAACTCAGTCTACTTCAGTGAAATTATCCCTGATTCATGTTGATGAAGGAGCAATATCAAGCACTCAGTAATTTTTCTGGGGAATGTGAAGGATGTACACCATTATGAGGATAGCTGGAACACTGGTTGTAGCAGCTGAATTAAGTTAGTTTGTTATATGTATTTATTTACTTTTTGTATCCTAATGTTTAGGTTTCCTTCTCAGTTAATTATGAAATGAACCAATCAGAGGGTCAAATTCAGACAGATGTAAGTCTTGCCTCCCTTAATCTGTCAGCGTATTTGTTAATTTTTTATATAAAAAAGACAAAACAAATCTGCAAACAATTTGTTTTCATTCTCTTTAGATTGCATTGGGTGTGCTTGGTGGACTGTCAGTTTTATGGTCTCTTCTGAAGACTGCTGGCTGGAAGAGGCGGATAGGGAGCCCTATAATTGACTTGCAGGTATGAAAACAGATTGTAATGGGAACCAATTTTCAACTATAGTATTAGCTACAACTGAACTATATAACATATTATGTATTACAGTATATATATACATATATAAAATAATTTTCCTGTTTTAGAGCTCTATGTAATACACTGTTATAATTACAGACAGTTTTGAAGTTCTTGCTGTTTTATGCTGGAGACCTTGCCAACGTTTTCTTTATCATCACAGTGGGAACAGGGCTTTACTGGCTTATTTTCTTCAAAGTAAGTAGAATGTTCAGATTTGTGATACAGATATTATTTTCTGAGTAAATACATTGCATTCATATTTTTACACACAACTTTATTTTCCTTTTTTTGCCATTTCTGTCAGACTGTCAAGGCAAGTTATATACATAATACTCTGTGTTTTGTGCCTAATGTTTGTGTTCACCTCTTCCCCTCCCTTGAGACTTCATAGTGCCTGCAGTGTATTTAATAAAGTTAGTCAACATCTTTCAAAAATTCAAAATTACTACATGAGAAATTTCAACAACATCTATTCCAAAAATGTTCACTGTTTTTCAACCAACTCTGGTATTTAGTACGATATTACACATGCAGTCTATATTATTTAATTGTAGCTCTTCACTTACAGGCACAGCAGTTTGTCTCAGTTCTTTTACCACTTCCATCTCAAGAAGAGGATTTTGTTACATATGTAGGATGTGCTTTTGCTCTAAAGGTAGATGTTTTGCTCTAATGGCAATCATGACATTTTAATGGATGTTGTTTTTCATTATGCCTGTTTACAAATATCTTGAATATTATATTTTATTAAAATATGGAAGAATTATTTAAAGTTTTATCCTTTTGGGCAAAATAATTTTTCCTTAAAATTGATTTTTCCTGTCTTTTGAAGGAAATCATATGAATAATCACCTATCAGAAGTCTTCCATATTCATTTAAGAGTACCAGGTGGAAAGGGACTTGAGTAAAATAACAGTCAAAACAGTATCAGAAACCAAAACATTGAAGTCTAAAGAGAAGAATAAACATCACTATATTAAATCATGGCCAAAAAACGTTCCTAACCATCGAGTACAATTCATTAAACGCTACCTTTGTAGAGTGGCAAATTGTTTGTAGACTTCAGAATTTAGTGGTTTCCCTACATGGGAAAAGTATTTCAATTATGCCGGATACTGTTTTGTACTAAAAATAGTAATATGCCCATCAACTTTTCCTCCCTAGTAAGGCGACTGGAACAAGTCAATTTTTGTCATGCATTTTACATTGCTTGCATTTTCTTGATAACACTAGATATTGCACATATCACTATTGTACAAATTAAGTCTGAGGTCCCATAGAGGAGCTGTACTGATGATTTATAATAATACGTAACTCTTTAAAAATGTCAAATGCTTTACAAATTAATTTATGATGGCACCAGAACTTCATAATGAAGTTACAACCTCGTGTACAGTTGGGAGTATTAGTCATAGTTTTGTTACATTAAAGGAAGAGTATCTGTTTGTTATGACTTTTTATCTTTTCATAAATGCTACTGCAAATTTATTTTTATTTACATTTCATTGTATGATTTTCTTAGGCTCTGCAATTTTTGCATAAGCTATTTTCGCAACTTACTGTAGATGTTTTCTTTATTGACTGGGAGCGTCCTAAAGGCAAAATCCTTAAAGCTGTTGAAGGTAACTGAAAGCATTCTTGTTTGTATAACGTCACTTAAATTCAGACATTACTTTCTCAAAGAATAACATTTTGAAAGCTTTACTCTTTGTATTCTTTCTAGGTGAAGGTGGCATAAAAAGTGCTGCTGCACCTGTGAGCATATGGAGGACATATTTTATAGCAAATGAATGGAATGAAATTCAGACTGTGAGGAAGATAAATCCACTCTTTCAAGTCCTTGCAGTTCTTTTCTTTTTGGAGGTATTTTTAAATCAAATTTTGATATACCATTTGATATACAAAATTGAACACCAATTTTGATGTTTGCAATCCCTACAGCAATGGGAGGCAACCTTCAAAGATTTATCTGGAAAAGTTGTCTTAAAGGAAGAAACCAGCGTTTTGGTATGGAGCTTTATATGCCATTGCTATAGTCCATTATGTGAATCCAAAAAATCTACTATTAGGGCATGTCAGCACAGAGCAGCAATTCCCATTAGAGGAGTGTGATTTCTAAAGCTCACCATGTGTTGTGCACTCACTGTCCCTAGTAGACCCTGCTTTCCCAGTCCCTGCTTTATATTAATTTTTATTATTTACTGAAACTCTCTAGAAGAGGAAATTAGAATGAAAATAACAGATTTTTTTTTTTCAGTGATGCTGTTCATTGCTGTATTATGTATAGGTGCCTGATTTAAGAATAAGCTTTTTCTTTAATCTCTCTTCAGGTTGTTGGATTTTCAAACCTGGCACTAATGGATTCTTCTTCGAGTCTTACAAGAAGCAGTGAGAGTTACATAGCTCCCTGGAGCCGCATTCTGAGATTTGGTGTGTCTACTGTCCTCTGGCTAGTCATTGCCATGTTACAGGTACAGCTCTGAAATATGTAACTCTGAATCATCATTATGACCCTAGTTGACCAAATCACTTAACTTGAAGGACATCAGTAACTTCTCTTTCAGCAAAGCTATAAGTGTCTGTTTAAGTGTTTTGCTGAATCGGGACCTATAGCTTATTTAGCATGTCATCACTTCAAAATTTTGTCCAAGTCACAAGGGATCTCATGGCTTACATAAGATCTTACCTTTCAGTCACCATCTTGAATTTCCTTTCTGAGAAGTCTTCCCTTATCTGCTTTATTTTGTTTTTAAATAGTCATGGAGTGTCCTCAAATTTTAAACCAAGCCTTTAAAGTGATTGCTGAAACTCTCCTCCTTGGAGGAGAGACTCAGAAAGGGCAGCCAGGTTTTACTGAGCCCAATGTGAAGCTGACAATTCCTGCAGTTTGTCATTTGCGACTGCTGCATTTTAAGCTAGCTGTACTATAGTTAAGAAAAGAAAGTCAAAGCTGATGAACTAATAAATAAATATCTGGTTTGTTTCAGATCATATTCTTTGCTGTATTTTATGAGAGATTTGTAGAAGATAAGATAAGACAATTTGTTGATTTGTGCTCTATGAGCAATGTAAGTAATTTTGATTTCATCACTGTAATTATCTTTTTTAAAATTGATTAATATATTAGAAATTATTAAGAGGTTCCATTTTTTTTTTAGCTTTAAACATAATGTTGTACTAGCTAATATCCAAAGCTAATGTTCTTTACCATTGTGTGCGTCCTCAGGAGGCTTGGGGTTCTTGCTGTGGTGTACAAGAAGGCTTCAAATTGCCTGTAATATGGGTTAGGCCAGGGGTCGGCAACCTTTCAGAAGTGGTGTGCCGAGTCTTCATTTATTAACTCTAATTTAAGGTTTTAAATTTAAGGTATTACGTGCCCATAATACATTTTAACATTTTTAGAAGGTCTCTTTTTCTATAAGTCTCTATAATATATAATGAAACTATTGTTGTATGTAAAGTAAATAAGGTTTTTAAAATGTTTAAGAAGCTTCATTTAAAATTAAATTAAAATGCAGAGCCCCTTGGACCGATGGCCAGGACCCGGGCAGTGTGGGTGTCACTGAAAATCAGCTCGCATGCCGCCTTCGGCACCCGTGCTATAGGTTGCCTACCCCTGGGTTAGGCTCTAAAGAGTAAACTGTCATAAACATCATACAGGGTTTCAGGCATGTAACTCCATATAGGCATATGATTAATTCTTCATGCTTTTATTTGAGAATGAAGCAATAACAAATCAGGACAGAAGGAAGGCATGCAGTCCATTTATTGTAGGCCTTTCTATTTGTTTGTATTATAGCTTTTTCCTCTTAGAAGCTTCTCTGTTTTAATATGTTCATGGTTACAGTTTCTACTTGCTACTTTTGGTTATCCATTGATTTCCTTTACTCTAATTTAAATACCCCTTACTGATGTCATCTTTTTCTTGTAACCCCACTTACTGATTGCCATCTGGATCCACCCCAGATTTCTTCCAGTTTAAATTCCCACCCTTGAGACTTCGTAGCTATCCTCTTATCAACCAAGGTAGAACACAACCAGAACCAGTCAATACAGCTCATTTATTTGACCAGAAAAAAGTGTGGTTTTTGAATATCATTCAGCATTTTTTCTGTTTGAGCCCTCCCGGGCTAAACCTACCACTTCCACAAAGCTTCTGGATTTTGTTACCCTGTGGAATTAAAGACCTGAACCCAGGTCTGTTGTGTAAGTTAGGCTGGAGAGCTAAACTAAAGTCTATTGCATGGAGGTGACCCAGATATCTTTAAGAAACCATATTTAGTATGACAGACAAGTAATGTTCCTTACTGAGTAGATTTCTATTATACATAGCTTGCTAGGAGTTGAACTGAAACCATTGAACTTATTTATTCTACTTCACTGAATGCCTTTTGAATTTTTTTTATTAGGATAAAAGCTATAGTGTTTGTTTTTTTGTTTTTTTTCCCCCCCAGAGTCCTTGACTTAGATTTTTCTACTCAGCAGAACAGCTAGTGACACTTGCTGTTAATAATCTGAACTCTAGGACTGGCAAAAGGGGTTTTGTGGCCCTAGGTAAATTGAATTATATGTATTGCACATAAATCATTACTAAACATTTTTCTGACACACACATTTTGGTATTTTAGGACCTATTTTATCCAAGTAGTAGAGCTGGCTCTGCTGGTATCCATTAGTAACTGTTTAGTTTTGAATCCATGTATTAAATAAACTATTTTCCCCTTTTTGTTTTTTAGATTTCAGTATTTCTCTTGTCACACAGATGCTTTGGGTATTATATCCATGGTCGGTCTGTGCATGGACACGCAGATACCAATATGGAAGAAATGAATATGAACCTAAAGAGAGAAGCGGTATGCAAAGAAAATACAAATATATGTCTTTTGATTCCCTTTTTTGTAACTGAATATAGATAGTTTGGTGCATTACAGGTGCACAGTTGTATGCCATATTGGACTCTGAGTTTGTTCTCTCCTTATGGAGAGAAGGAAGAATTGTAAGGGTTGGTCCTGGAATAGCAATCGCTTATTAGTTGTTCTACTTCAAAGACTGATTCCCTGGGTTATCGAAAGTTCTGTCTTTCTAAAATATGAATTTTTTCTCATGTAGTTAGATACTGTTGTTTTGATACTGCAGATTTTAGACTCTCTTAACACTCTGTAAAGAGGTGTCTACTAAGAAACCTTCATAAAGAGGTAAATCTTAAAAACACTTGTACAGAAAACAGTTTATTCTGTCTGCATTCTTCAATTCCAAATGCAGCTCTCTGGTGGCATTACTAATTTATTGTAGAAATCAGCTTGAATAGATGTTTTCACCCTCATCATAAAATATGCATCTGCTTAATCCTGCAGTGAAGTTAATTTGATATTAGTGACTTGTCATTAAATTTCAGTTTTCCTGCATCACTGCAGGATGAAGTAGGGAGAAAAGGTGAGTATCATAAAGATACAAAGAACTTTGACATTTTAGTAAATAAGATAAGGAAAAACTTAATTTTGAAATGTAGTTTTTTTTTTTTATCCCTAAAAAGTTCCCTTTAAATTGATTATCTCCTCCCCACTTTAATAGCTTAATTTAAAGTAATTTAGAGAGAAGCATTTTCATTCTGTGGGAACATCAGTTTTTTGAAACATCAGTCTTTCCTCCTTTGCTGTTTAGTTTTTTTTTGGGGGGGGGGGTTGTTTTTTAAGTAGGAACAAAGGAAAAGATGGAAAGAGTTGGGAATTTAAAGGAGGAGGGTGAGGGAAAGCAAAAAAATAAGGGAAAATAACTGAATAAATTGTAAATGCCTAACAATAAGTGAAGTGTGTGTGTGTGTGTGTGTGTGTGTGTGTGTGTGTAGATCAAAGATGTTCTAAAACTAACAAACTGTGTGCTGGTCTAAGGTAGGAAATATCCTCCCAACAACTGGGATCAGGGGTTCTTGTCCTAAAATACTTTTGCTATCATAGACTTAACAGTGCCAAAGGATTCAAATATTCAGATATATCTAACCTTCTGTACTTGCACGAGAAAGGAGAGATAGAACAACTCTTGACTTTTCTGGCTTGTACATGCATATTTCCATTTCTTTATGCTATTTTATGTTTCAATTGTGCAGGAAAATTTGTGTAGTCAAAGAGGTTTATTACCCAACACAGATGGCCAGACATTTCAGATTTCCATTTCAGGCAAGATGAGACAGCAGTATGACAGGATTCATGAAACCCTAACAAGGGTATGTATGATATTTTTTACACTGGCATTTTGCTATGTTTATATTTAAAACATGACAGACCAAGGATGTGTGCAGTCTTTAAATTAATGTTCACATCATAATATTTTTCAGAAACATGGTCCTGCTAGACTTTTAGATTCATCTGCAACTACTTTTGAACAGAGTACTAAGGCATACCATACCATGAACAAATTTCTTGGCTCCTTTATTGACCATGTACGTATACAGACTTTATTTATCAGGCTAAATAGAATGAAAGTGTGAGAGATGAGAGATTGTGATTTAGATTGAGATTTTGGGATGTAAGGTTAGAGACTGGTCATTGGAGATTGTATTGTTACTATAATACTACTTTGTAGAAGGCAAAAAATAACTGTACGGCCCAGTAATGCCAACACACTTTTCACTTACATCAATTCCCTAGATAGTATGAATTCATTGTATAACAGATACTCCTGGGGGCAGAATTCATGGCCCATGCAGATTTTTTTGCTTCTCCGCAGAAAAATGAGTTTCTGGCGGGGAATCAAAGAGAAGCCACAAGAGTGGTTACGCGCCCCTTAGAGCAACAGGCAGAGAGGTAAATCACTATGGTGGGGTTGAGGACACCCCAGCCAATGCCAGGTCAGACCCACTCCCGATGCATCCGGAACCCCCAATATCCAGTCTCTCCCGCTGAGTTCCCTGCATCCGGAGCCCCCCTGTGCCCAGACCATCCCCACCCCCTGAACCCCCTACTCCTGTACCCAGCCCTTGCCAGCCTCATCCCGGCTGGGGGGGTCCTACCCTGAGCCGGGCTCAGCTGCTAGTCCCAGCGAGGCTGCGGGTGGGGGAAAAGGACACTTCCCCTGCACGGAGCGGCTGGGCCAGGGCCAGGTCAGACCTACCCCCAGAAACCTCCTCTGGCTCTGCACCTCCCCCCCACTTCCTGCCCCCATCACTCCTCAGCTGCGGGGGGAGGGGTCACTGTGTGGGGAGCTGCTTCCCTGTCTGCCCAACCCTCCTGCATCTGGACCCCCATCCCTGCACCCAGACCGCCCCCTGCACTCAAACCCCCACCCGATGAGCCCTACCCCCTATACACTTGGACCATCCCACGAGCCCCCCGCACCTGAATCCCAACCCCTCTGAGCCCCAACCAGCTCCACCCAGATCTCCACTCCCTCAGCACTCAGACCCCCCTGCTGAGCTCCCCAGATTCCCCCCCACCATGCCCCATGTCCACACACTCAGAAACACCCCCCGTGAATCCCAGCCACATTCACCTGGATCCCCCTGCAGAGTCCCATTGCCCCTGCACCCAGAAACCCCCCAACGAGCTGCCAGCACTCAGATTGGCCCACACAGAACCCTCTCACCCACACCTGGATCCCCCCACACTAAGTCCCTCCATACTTGTATCCTGCCGCACTGAGCCTGGCTGTCCACACCTGGTGTGCCTGGAACAGTTTTGCTCACCCTGGTGAGTTGCTTCACCTGCTACTCTTGAGGCAATAAATAAATATGGAGGTTCCAGCACGGACTGGGGCAGGCGTGGCCCTTGTGCTGTGTCAGGGTCAGGTGCAGCTTCACCACTCAGTTGGTGTCCTGGGGACGAGTTGCAGGGTGATCTCTCACCTCCGTGCAGCCATTGGCTTCTGTTCCCCGCTGCTATGCTGGAGCCTCCACATCTATTTATTGACAAATAAAATTTGCAGAATTTTAAAATATTGTGTACAGAATTTTTAATTGTTTGGCTCAGAATTCCCTCAGGAGTAAACAGAGTGGACGGTAGTCTTTTAATTCATACTACTATTTTAAATAGTTATTCTCCACCTTTTGTAAAGTGCACTTCTAGCATTTTTTACCCTGAGGATCCCAGAGCTAAGTATTAGGGGTCTTTTTTGTTTTTTTTTCCTCTTGTAGGTTCATAAGGATATGGATTATATTGTAAAGGACAAGTTGCTGCTTGAACGAATTATTGGCATGGAGTTCATGGAACCAATGGAAAAAAGTATCTTTTACAATGGTATCAGCTTGATCTCTTTGACTTCATATTTATTTCACTATAAATGTGCAGGGTGCTATTCAAACAACTAAACTGGCATGTCCCTGCCCTTGGGGTTCACACTCTAAATTGGAGTTTACAACAGAGAGGTGTGAGGATGAGAATTGTGATGGTATGGGAAATAGTTGCTGTGCGTTAGCCAGGGTGACAATACCTTGGGTCATGAGGGTTGTTCTTCAGTGGCATGCCTTTGTAACAGGTCTTAGGTATCTGAAGGGTTGCTACTTGGAGCTGTGTACACGTTTACACAGTACTCTTTATGATTTGACATCTAGGTCTGATACTGGCCAGCAGTCCTTGTTTAAATTAGAATGCCTCTCGGCATAGTTGGTGATTGTATTGCTTGTTAAACTGCCTGAAGTGGGGAATTTTCAGAAGCCATTTTCTGAAGGAAAAGCAAGGTTACTCATCAGGAGCTATCATTATTTGAGACTCTTGCCTATGCATATTCACAATATCCACTCACCTTCCCATCTTTCTTGGAGTTCTGTTTCCAAGGTTTAGTGGAAGAAAATGAGGAGGTTGAGTCTGCACAGCTTTTTTTATAGCCTCTCCTCCAAATATTCAGTGCTGGGAAACAGCACTTGTGCAACCCCAACAGGCACTGCTTTCTAGAAAGTTCCTGTGGTGCCAAGGGTGTGTATCTCACAGATGTACAAGGCCACACTTGAACTACATTTAATGAGCAGTAACTTTCCTTAGGGGGAACAAGAAAGACCAGTTTCAGAGGAACAGGGGAAATTACAGGATTTCAGCAGTACTTGTTGATAAATCCTGCACTGCATCCATTAAACTAGAGCAGAGAGACTTAATGTGTTCCCTCATTTAATTTCCATAATATAGGGATAACCACACATCACTTCATGTGGTGATCAGGTCAGTATTATATTACCTGTATTTTGTGGAGCCTGTGCTATATCTGGAATCTGCAGCTGTGTGATAGTTTAAAGATGACATGAACAGTTGAATATTACTACCTAGGGGAACAAAATGACAGAGGAGGTTGGAATGCTAACCACAGCCAATGTAAGTTGGGTTTGGGCCTTTTTTGGCTAGCTCTTGAGAGAATAAAATGGAGATAAGAGACTCCATGAAATGTGCCAAGCCACAGTTAGGAGATATTTTCCTTAAAATATATGGAAATTGGCTAACCATTAGGAAACCAGATTAGACACATGCCTCGTTGAAGCTGTAGAAAAATGAGGAGAGGATTTCTCTTTTCCAATTACTTATATTCAAGTAGATCTGTTACTGGATTTTATGCTTCCTGGTCAAAATGTTTTCTGATATTTTTATATTGTTTCTTTTTCTTTGCTATTATTATTATTGTTATTGTGTATAAATTCATGTTTCTCTGTAGGGAATGTTACATATTGATAAAAGACATAGAAGAGGATAAGTGATCTGAACTTGAAAACATACTACACCCCTCTACCTCGATATAACGCTACCCGATATAACACCAATTCGGATATAATGCGGTAAAGCAGTGCTCGGGGGCGAGGGGGGGAAGGCTGCGCACTCCGGCGGATCAAAGCAAGTTCGATATAACGTGGTTTCACCTATAACGTGGTAAGATTTTTTTGGCTCCCAAGGACAGCATTATATTGAGGTAGAGGTGTATATTAAAACAAAGGGATTTCTCTGTCCTGAAAACCAAATGAGGAGACATAACTAAAGACCTCCTGTTACTGAGGCCCTGATTCAGCAAAGCATTTAAGCACATTTAATTGCTTTGCTGAATCAGGGCCAGAGTCAGCACTTGCTCAAGATGTTAGTGACAAGGAACTCAGACGTGCATATGACATAAAAATGGCTAAATTTACCATCAATCTGGACAATGTGGTTTAGACTTTCAGATTAGGTGCATGTAGGTATATGAATGCAGTTGTGAATGTGGCACACCTGTTTTTGAAAATCTGGCACTTTGTCAGGAAAGCTATATTGTAGATTATATTTAAAAGCTATTATGTTATTTTTGGTTGAGAACAATATCATGATTATGCTTCTGTAATGTATTTCCTTGTCCTAAATTTCCATTATTGTTTTATCAATCATAGAATATCGGGTTTGGAAGGGATCTCAGGAGGTCATCTAGTCCAACCCCCTGCTCAAAGCAGGACCAATCCCCAGACAGATTTTTGCCCCAGATCCCTAAATGGCCCCCTCAAGGATTGAACTCTCAACCCTGGGTTTAGCAGGCCAATATTCAAACCACTGAGCGATCCCGCCCTCCCTAAGATTTTATAATCTTAGGTATACTGACCTGTATTAGGGAACTTCACAAATTATTATCACAGAAATTAATTTATATTTTTTTGCAACAAGTTATTTTCTTTCTATAGATGAAGGACATTCTTTCAGCCATGTTCTCTTTTACGGCAATGAGGCCACACTTCTCATCTTCGATATACTGTTTTTCTCTGTTGTGGATTTGGCTTCCCAAAGTTTTATTCTAGCAGCTGTTCTCACATATTTGCAACAGGAGGTAAATTTGCATTTTTTAAACCCCATATTTTAAAAATAAGGTAGTTTATCTAATCTATGTATTTAATAGGGTGTGCTCACAGAAAACTATACTAACAAACTATTTTAAAAAATACTGGATTTTCTCATAAAATAAGAAAAGACTTATGAACCAAAAAAAAATTTACACTGCATGTTTATGCACCATGTATGTATGTATAGGACACAAATAACAGCACTCAAAAGAAAATACACAGAGCAATGGAAATTAATCAGCGTCCCAGAATAGCTAATGCTGGGACTTTCAAAGGGGCCAAAGGGAGTTAAGTGCCCAAATCTCATTGAAATCTAATGAGCTGAGCACCTAACTCTCTTAGGCCCCTTTTGGAAATCTCCACCAAAAAGAATGTATTTCCATTAATGTGTAGTTTCTTCCTTTTCTCCTTCACACAATTCCATATGTGATCAACTTGATCATGTTTGTAAATGTCACCAGTAGTAAAGATTTTTGGAATATAAACTGTTTTAAGATATGAATAGGAAGTTCTGATGTAATAAGTACAAATATCAAAAATATTTGGAGGGTTCAGTCTCTTCCTCAGAAGGGAAGGGATGCTGCAAATATAATTAAAGGATTCTTATTTTGGACATGATAACAAATTGCTTGACTCTCCACTCTTGGAAAAACATCTTGGATTACAGTATCATTAGTGTGACACAGAGACAATCCAGGTCATATGTTATTACCATTATCACGATCATAGTTTACAGGTTTTTAGAGGCCCTAGGCTCAGCCTCTTAACTGTTGAGATGTAATAATATCTGTCATTTAACATTTGATTCCTAAGTAAAAAAGCCTAGTGTTAGTATAGGAGCCCGTCTAATGCAGGTGTACTGTTGTGGAAAGTCCAAACATTTGACAGAGTACATAATTGATTATTTTGTATCATGTACAGAAACTGAATTATTTAAAATATTTCTTCCATTGTTATGAAACTTGTTTTATATTATTTTTAGATTTTTAGGTTTATTCGTAACACTGCTGGGCAGAAGAATTTGGCATCCAAAACCTTGGTGGATGAAAGATTTCTTATTTAATTGACTCAAAAGATTAAATACTTTTGTACAAGAGCTAATCATGGAATGAAACCATCCTGAGCTACAGATTAGTCTGCAGTGCAATGTAAATCTTTTGACTTTTTATATTGTGTGCTAGAAAGTTTTGTTTTTGTATAACTTTCAGATGTTTTTGTGTTGTGAATAGTAAACCATATGTCTTGAAGCGAATGATATGTGAGGCCAAGACAGTCAGAAATTAAGCTGAGTACTGTCATTAACACAAGATAAAATCAATTTATTGCCTTCAGTGAGGGTATATGCCATTTCTTTTTAAAAGATAATTTTAGTGCTTCTGCTGCTGACTGGGGTTATAATTTTCCTCATATATACATGTTTCCAAAATAGCTTAAAGAAATTATCCCTTATTTTCAGAATTCCATTTTCTGACAGCATTTCCTATGAAATACAATCAAATGTATTTCAGGTTCACCACAAGTGAGGATTTGCCCTGAATTCCTAACTAGTATTTAAACAAATACTTAGAAGACCATTGAAACTAAGTAGTTGAATCTTTCTCACTTATCTAAAATAACTTCAACCTGAAAGTTTAAATTGTGTGATTGCTGATGCGGTTTGATCCACTTTAGCCCACCTTTTGGGTTTGTCTAATTTATCATTGGGGCAGTATTGCTTTTTTTTTTTTTTTTTTTTTTTTTTTTTTTTTGTTGTAGTTTTTTTTTTTTTTTTTTTTTTTTTTTCTGCATTGATTGCATATAACATAGCACATGTGTGTTTGAACATTTGCTAGTCTCACAACCATACCAGCTGTGTGGCCCAGTGAATAGGGCAAAGGATGGAGATGCAGGAGGCCTTGATTCCTTGTTCCTGATCTTCTGTGGAATTAATGTGACCTTGAGCAGGTCACTTAACTGCTCTGGGCTTGTTTTCATAGCCATGAAATTGAAGCACTGATACTTATCTTTTTAAAATGCACTGAGATGCTCTGTGGATGGAAAGGGCTGTGCAAGCGCTTATTCTTATATTATTGTTTTAATATATTCCCTGATTATTCCATTTTCTGACAGCATTTCCTCATGATTTAACATAGTGACCATATCCCACATAAACTACTTCAGCCATTGGAATGTAATCAGCTGAATAGTTGTTAAAATGCTACTTACAGGGAGATTTTCAAAGGCTAAAGGGGCAGGTAAGTGCCTAATCCCCAATTGTGCCTTTGAAAAGTCTCCCTGCTCTAGTGTGTTTTAAAATAACATTTGTTTTTCAGTAAATGATTACTCTACTGCATGGTGTCACGGTTTCATAGCCATGCCACTTGTCTTAAGATAATTCAGCAGGGAACAATCATCAGCAAAAAATGTAAAGATCCCAGTTCAGAAAAGCATCACTATTTAAGAATAGCACTTAAGTCCCATTTAAGACAAAATACATGTTTCCAAAATAGCTTAAAGAAATTATCCCTTATTTTCAGAATTCCATTTTCTGACAGCATTTCCTATGAAATACAATCAAATGTATTTCAGGTTCACCACAAGTGAGGACATTTAAGTCCCATTTAATACAATGGGACTTAAGCAGATGTTTAATTTTAAACGTGCTTATCTGACCCAGGGCCAACATATCTGATAGAGGTATTATATTTGAGATTCTTCTTAGCTACATAAAGAGGAAGATGTCTATTATGGTGCCATATCATGTCTTTAAGCTGTGGTTACCATAGATTTCAGTCTCAAAGCCATTACAGATCCAGTTTGCTTACTTTTGGTTTGCAAAAACAAATGCTGCTTGCTAATTCAGAATAGTTACCATTAACTGGTAAAATGTTGTTGTGACTCTCCTGAGGTCACGGTGGAGTTAGATGGCATAATCTGAGGGCCTGACTTTCAGTGGGGCATCCATTTATTCACATGCAGCTTATCACAAGACTATATTTCCATACACAGTTCCTGTGCACTAAAACCTGTTCACACAGATAACTGATACTAATACTGTATGTGTACGCACAGTACTTTGTTCAGGCATGTTTTGTTGTAAAGAGTTTTCAGTGCAAAAATTCCAATATCTGTGTGAACAAGTGTTAGTTCACAAAACTGTGTGTGCTGGTGTGGACAAATTGGAGGCCATAGCCTGGAAATCAGGTACAGTAAATAGGGCTCACTGTAGCTTGGTTCATTGTTATTGTTATGATAGCTTTAAAGCACGGTTCTCCTCTGTATAGTGGCTGTATAAATGACATTGTAGTGTTCTGCGGTGGTGTCTCTCAATTATTTCTTTATCAAATGTGCTCTATTGAAAAGTATAAAGATTTTTTTTCTAACTGCCAACTCTGCAAACTGAGCCTTTTGCCATCTTATGCATCATGGCCAGTAATAAAAATTCTGTAACCCAAATTTATGCCCTCATGAGACCTGTGCAGCCCCATTGCCTTGAATGCCTTTGCACATGTATAACTTAGCAGATCTTAATAAACAATTCTGTTGCTGAGGTACAAAATAGTCTTGTACAAGATGGTAGCTCACTGAGTCTTGACTAACGCAAGACTAACCACAGGCTAACAGGCGTGAAAAGCTCTAGGAACTAATTTTTGTCACTAAAATGAGCAAATAGACCTTGAATGCATGTGATGCAGATCTGTTGTATAAGAAAGTGCTGTTTTTATATAGTCACTTTTCAGAGTAGAACCACTCTTTAAACATACCTTCTCAAAAATATTTTGATTTATTGCTTACTTGAGTCAATTCAATTATACTGCCTCTTAATTTGTACTTAGTAAGCTTAATCAATTAAGATTTATTACACTAGTATAGTCTGGAAATAATTCAGTGGGGAGGTACTGCATAACAGTGTTTGTGTGTATCACACAGTAGTCACAACTCAGGTGCATAATGAAGCATCTAAAAAGTATGCTCTCGCAGTGTTAATTTGCTTACAATAAAGTTAGCTTTCTATATAATTTCTGAAGTTCTGGTGTGTCTTATATTATAAATTTGGTTTGTAAATTAGCCCTCCTTTTTACATATTTTTCAAGATTTGTACCACATTTTATAGTCATTTTAGTAACTTTAGATTTAAGAGAGTCATTAGGTACTAGTAGAACCATCAATACTGTCCTTGAGTGGATGTGTTGCCTAGCATTTTTATCTCTGTAATTGGCTGTCAATGACCAGGTTAAAGAGCTGTTCAAAGAAAACTTGCCTATGTGAGGGGATGGATGGATGGGGGTTCTATCCACAGCTTAGTTTTGACCTGAACACCTCTCTGAATAGGAAATAACCTTTTCCCTTTCATTCTTCCTAAATGGCCAGTTCCTCTTTGAAAAGCAGCTTCCCACTCATTCTTTGTTAATTTTGAGATTGAATTCACAGAAGACACTGGTAACTTAAATACCACTTTTGGTCCAATAAAATATATTACTTCATCCACCTTGTCTCTCTAATATCACGGAACCAACATGGGTACAACAACACTGCATACAACTTTTAGGCAGAGCACACAAAAGCTTTGGAATCCTTACAGTTTGGAGGGATTTTATTGAGGGGAGGGTTTCACTTGTTAAAAACAAATTCTAAGTAAATACAAAAATATTCTTTCAGGGTTAGTTAAATATCTCTCCTCCTGTGTATTTCCTTTTTATGGGCATTTAGGTAGGAAAGAGGGTACTACAGCTACCAAGATGAAAGAACTTTATGTAAGCTCAAAAGCTTGTCTCTCTCACCAACAGAAGTTGGTCCAATAAAAGATGTTACCTCACCCACTTTGTGTGGTTTCGACTGAGAGAGACAGTTATGAAATAATTGCAGATGATGAAACCTCCATTAGGCAGTTGAATTTTTCTTTCATACCTGCTTTATAATGGCTACATGAAAAGCATCGGTTGCGCTTTGTTCTCATTTTGGGGGACATTTGTTCAAGAAATAACACTTTTGATTGAATTTCCCAATTACGTATTTCTACTAATTAATTATAGTGGATCTTTTTCATATTCAGTTAGTTGATTTCTACTTTATGCTTGTAAACATTTTGTAATAAATCATATGATATTTCTATCTTTCCATTGTACGTGTCTCTCTGAGGAGTAAGAGAATTTTTAAGGATTTGGGGATTTTTTGATCAATGATAATTGTTATATCATGATGATTGAGGGTTGTATTATTCCTCCTACTTCAAGGAGCTTGAGAGGAACTGATCTACAGGAGAGGAATGCTGCCTCTGTGATATCGTCCTTGTCCCTCAACCTGCAGAAGGTCTTTCATAGGTGCATCATGGGAACTGGGCTTTGTAGATGGTGAGTGGATAGCAAAATGGCTGCTCTGCTATACAGTATTGTGCGTCACCACATCTGCTGGATGAACTAGCTTATTGCTGGGTGCTGATGCCCTATGATAACAGTGCTAAAAAAGTCAATGTAAAGTAAAAACAACTTACAATGACTGGGTTATATGCCACGATACATTTTAAGGGACTGAGTGTGCAGAAAGGAAAATTAAAATCCATATGTAAATACTAGAAAACAGTAAAAAGGAAAAGTCTGTAGATTTTTTTTACATACATCAAAAGGAAAGAATGAATGGGAAAAAAAAAAAAAAAAACCCAACCACATTCCTTATATGTAGTCAGTTCTGATGCTGCTGGCTTTAAATAATGATAGTAAGATTTTTGCATATGCTTGCTGAACTACAGTGTGTGTCTGTCTCAGAGCCTGGGTGCCACCAGTTCTTTCAGGCACAGGCCTTTGAGCAGTAGTGCGACTATTTTCTGAGACAGATGGTTGTTCCAAGTAAAGCGCAGTACAGCAAGTCAGTCTGTGGGTTACAAAAGACTGGTGAGATCACTGTCCTCAGGAAAAGCTGCAGCTTCCAAATACTGAAAAGATGGAAGAATGATTCCTGATTGCTACTGAACACTTAATTTTCATAATTAAATCATGGACTAAAATTAGCCCCTAGTTACCCATCCTTTTGCCTTCCTGCATAGATAGTCATCACCACCAAATGAAATGCATTTCCATCCCCCTAAGAAAAATATCTCTATCGTATCCAGGACAAGCTATCTCTTGTCCACATCTTAATCATCTGTGACTGGGTGAAACAGCAGTGTAGATTAGGGCTTCACATATTGTTGACACTGAGATCTTACTGCTCTATCACTTCTCTTAGCGACTTCATTCACACCAACAATGTCTATAAATCTGTCCCTGGGGAACTCCATAGGAGAAAGCATTTGGGGGCTGATTAGAAATTACCCAGCAGCACCAGCTAAAAAGTACCCGTCAGGAATGAACAAAGCCACTCAGCCACTGTTTTGACCAATCTGCAGACACGCCGGACAAACTAGTTGAAACTATAGTAGGGAGAGAATTGTCAGACACATAGATGAACGTAATTTGTTGGGGAAGAATCAACATGGTTTTTGTAAAGGGAAATCATGTCTCATCAGTCTACTAGAATTCTTTGAGAGGGTCAACAAGCATGTGGACAAAGGGGATGCAGTGGATATAGTGTACTTAGATTTTCAGAAAGCCTTTGACAAGGTCCCTCACCAAAGGCTCTTATGCAAACTAAGCTGTCATGGGACAAGAGGGAAGGTCCTCTCATGGATCAGTAACTGGTTAAAAGATAGGAAACAAAGGGTAGGAATAAATGGTCAGTTTTCAGAATGGAGAGAGGTAAATAGTGGTGTCCCGCAACGGTCTGTACTGGGACCAGTCCTATTCAACATATTTATAAATGATCTGGAAAAAGGGATAAACAGGTGGCAAAATTTGCAGCTGATACAAAGCTACAAGATAGTTAAGTCCAAAGCAGACTCCAAAGAGCTACAATGGGATGCCACAAAAGTGTGTGCTTGGGCAACAAAATGGCAGATGAATTCATGTTGATAAATGCAAAGTAATGCACATGGGACAACATAATCCCAACTATACATATAAAATGATGAGGTCTAAATTAGCTGTTACGATTCAAGAAAGAGATCTTGGAGTCACTGTGGATAGTTCTCTGAAAACATCCACTCAATGTGCAGTGGCAGTCAAAAAAGCAAACAATATTGGGGATCATTAAGACAGGGATAGATAATAAGACAGAAAATATCATATTGCCTCTATATAAATCCATGGTATGCCCACATCTTGAATACTGCGTGCAGATGTGGTCGCCCCATCTCAAAAAAGATATACTAGAATTGGAAAAGGTTCAGAAAAGAGCAACAAAAATGTTTAGGAGTATGGAACAGTTGATATATGAGTAGAGATTAATAAGACTGGGACTTTTCAGCTTGGAAAAGAGATGACTAAGAGGGGATATGATAGATGTCTATAAAGTCATGACTAGTGTGGAGAAAGTAAATAAGGAAATGTTATTTACTCCTTCTCATTACACAAGAACTAGGGGTGATCAAATGAAATTAATAGGCAGCAGGACTTGGCTATGCGGACCATGGCCACTGCGATTACTATGCACAGAAGCTCATGGCTTCAGGTGTCGGGCCTTCCAGCGGAGGTCCAGAATACCATCCAGGACCTCCCCTTCGACTCTGCTGGTCTTTTTGCAAAGCAGACAGACTCATGGCTGCACAGTCTGAAGGATTCTAGGGCAACCCGTAAGTCTCTGGGAATCCATACACCTGCTCCGCAGAGGAAGCCCTTCAAGACCCAGCCTCCCCAGTGCTTCTACTCGGGGGAGCACGAGGCAGGACTTCAACAAAAGGAGGGACAAGAAGAATAGGAGGAGGCCATCAACATCCTCATCCAACCAGGGCCACGGTTCGTCCAAACAGCCTCCTGGCCCTAAGCCTAACTTTTGAAGGTGTGCCCAAGGACGGAGCACCAGTCCATCTCCCGGATCCTTCTCCCCCCTTTTGCAAACCATCTGTCCCTCTTCTACCATGCCTGGGCCCAGATTACCTCAGATTGCTGGGTACTGAGCATGGTAGAAGTGGAATATTCTAGCCAATTCTGTTCCCTCCCGTCCCTCTTCAGGGACCCCTCTCACGAGCAACCCCTTTTACAGGAGGTGCAATCGCTCCTCGCTCTTGGAGCAATAGAGGAGGTTCCTCAGGAGTTCAGGGTGAAAGGGTTCTACTTCCTATACTTCCTCATCCCCAAGGCTAAAGGCGGGCTCAGACCAATCAACATATTCATAAAGAAAGCGAAGTTTCGCATGGTCTCCCTGGCCTCCATCATTCCTTCCCTGGATCCAGGGGACTGGTACGCCACCCTCAACTTGAAGGTCGTGTACTTTCACATCTCCATCATCCTGGCCAACAGATGATTTCTCCGGTTTGTGGTCAACGCCCAGCACTACCAGTTTACTGTGCTTCCGTTCGGGCTCTCGGCGGTCCCTCAGGTATTTACAAAGTGCATGGGCATCATGGTGGCCTTCGTCTGTAAATGTCGGGTCCAAGTCTTCCCGTACCTGGATGACTGGCTCATCAAGGCCAGGTCACAAGCACAAGTGGAGGAGCACCTGGCCCTCACTCATGCCATCTTTCTCAGGTTGGGCCTCATTCTGAATGTGCCCAAGTCCACACTGATCCCAACACAGAAGATAGAATTCATTGGGGCTCTCCTGGACTCCACGCAAGCCAGGGAATCCCTGCCTGAGGCCCGCTTCCAAGCTCTCAGGGACATTATTGAGAACCTCTGCCGATTCCCCACAACCACTGCCTGAAACTGCTGGAGCATATGGTGGCCTGCACTTATGTGGTCCAGCATGCCAGGTTGTGTCTCCGTTCCCTACAAATGTGGCTGGCGCAGGTGTACAAGCCCAGTCGGGATTCTCTGGACAGAATAGTCACACTCCCCCCTCAGGTTCTAGAGTCCTTTGGTTGGTGGTTGCAGGCTCAGGTGGTCTGCGGGGGAGTACCCTTTGCTAAACCGCAGCCCTCTCTAGAGTTAGTCACGGACGTCTCAGCACTCAGATGGAGAGCACACTTGGGCACTATCAGGCCACAGGGCATGTGGTCCCAGGCAGAACTATCGCTGCATATCAACATCAGAGAGTTGAGGGTGGTCCGTCTGGCATGCCAGGCATTCCAAGCTCATCTTCAAAGCAACTGTGTCGGTACTGATGGACAACATCACAGCGATGTTTTATATAAACAAACGGTGGTGCTCGCTCCTCTCCCCTGTGCCAGGAAGCCCTCAACCTGTGGGACTTCTGCGTTGCCCATTCATCCACCTGGAGGCGTCATATCTGCCGGGAGCTCAGAACGAGCTAGGAGACCGACTCAGCCACTCATTCAATGGGCATGAATGGTCCCTCAGAGCAGATATCACCTTGGACATCTTCTGGAGGTGGGGCTTTCCCCACTTGGACCTATTCACGACACGGAGAAACAGGAAATGTCATCGCTTCTGCTTCTTCCTGAACCTCAGCCCAGGTTTCATCACGGACGCGTTTCACGTGTCATGAGCGAATCACCTGCTCTATGCGTTTCTGCCTTTCCCTCTCATACACAAGGTCCTCCTCAAAGTCCTCCTGGACAGGGGCCTCATTAATCATCATAGCACCGTGGCCTCGCCAACACTGGTTCACCACACTGTTGGACCTATCAGTGGACAGGCCCGTAGCCCTTCCCCTGTTCCCGGACCTCATCACACAAGACAACGGCAGGTTACGACATCCCAACCTGGAGTCCCTGCACCTCACAGCGTGAAAGCTCCATGGTTAAACCAGTCTGAACTTCAATGCTGCGGCTCAGTCCTTCTCGGAAGCCGGAAGCCCTCTACTCGAGCCACTTACCTTGCCAAGTGGAAGCGGTTCTTGATTTGGTCTATGCGTAAGGGTACTCCTGCACCATAAGCCTCGATCCCGTTTATTTTGGACTACCTGCTTGACTTGAAATGGCAGGGGTTGGCGACCTCTTCCATCAGGGTTCACTTGGCCGCCATCTCTGCCTTTCACCCAGGGGTGGAGGGTAGGTCCGTCTTTGGAAACTCGATGGTAGACGGCTTCCTCAAGGGGCTGCATAGACTGTATCCTCAGGTGAGACAGCCTTTTCCTCCTTGGGACCTCAGTCTAGTCCTCGCCAGGCTTATGGTTCCCCCCCTTTGAGCCCATGGCAACATTCCTTGCTCTACCTATCTTGAAAGGTAGCTTTCCTCGTGGCCATCACCTCAGCTAGAAGGGTCTCCGAACTGAAGGCGCTGACATGTGAGCCCCCTTACACTGTCTTTATAAAGACAAGGTGCAACTACACCCGCACCCTGCGTTTCTTCCTAAGGTAGTCTCTCAATTCCATATAAATCAGGACATTTTCCTACCTGTGTTTTTTCCCAAGCCTCATGCCAATAACAGAGATTGCATGCTTCATTCCTTGGACGTGAGACGTGCCCTGGCTTTCTATATCGAGTGCACAAAGCCATTACGGAAGGCTCCACAGCTCTTCAGTGCTGTCTCAGAGAGGATAAAAGGGCTTCCCATCTCCTCCCAATGCATATCATCCTGGATCACGTCATGCATCAGGACTTGCTATGACTTTGCCAAGATTCCGGCCCCGACATTGACAGCCCACTCTACAAGAGCTCAAGCATCATCTGCCACTTTCCTAGCTCAAGTGCCCATTCAGGATATATGCAGCGCAGCCACATGGTCCTCTATCCATACCTTCACCTCGCATTATGCAGTTTTGCAGCAGTCCAGAGATGACGCAGAGTTTGGCAGGGCAGTGCTGCAATCTGCGACCAGATGAACTCCGACTCCACCTCCAAGAGTACTGCTTGGGAGTCACCTAATTGGAATGGACATGAGCAAGCACTCGAAGAAGGAAAAACGGTTTCCTACCTCTCATAACCATTCTTCGAGATGTGTTGCTCATGTCCCTTCCAAATCCCGCCCTCTGTCAGAGTATTCTGGCAAGAAGGAACTGAGCAGGCGGCGGGTCAGCAAGGACCTATATACACCACCATAAAGGCACCACTCCCGGGGGCTCCACGGCCGACCTGACGGGTACTGCTAGAGGAAAAACCTTCCAACAATCATGCACATGGCGCGCATACACCTAATTGGAATGGACATGAGCAACACATCTCGAAGAAGAACAGTTACGAGAGGTAGGTAACCATTTTTTCTGTTCATTCCCTCTGGAGCACCTGGCATTGGCCACTGTTGGAAGACAGGATACTGGCATAGATGGACCTTTGGTCTGACCGAGTATGGCCGTTCTTATGTTTATTTTTTTAAAGATTATGCTTAGAAAATATACACTCATGTAAAGGGACTGAAGTAGACACTTTTCCAGCACCCCTCACATATCTCTCTTTCAGGAAAAACAGATTAGCTCTTGGGATATAAAACAGGTTTTGCAAAACTGTGGTCTATAATAGACAGTTACTTGAATTTCCGTTGGACAGCTCCATATTCAAAGGTAGTTGTGACCTCACAGAATGATGCTTTTACTTTTTGAGGGTGCAGGGTTCATTATAGAGAGCAAGTACAGGAGCTGGCCAGCTAGTACAGCTTTGGGGAAACTGAAATGAAGAAACAGTGAAATGACTGCTGAGTGTGCTCCTTGCCATTGGTTGGGGCACTTAGTCCAAAAAACTGTTTTTTATCTAATTTAAAAAAATCTTTGTTTTTTCTTAAAAATGATAAATGAGATGTTTACATCAGCTCTCCAAGCCAAAAATTGCACCGGCTCCTGCCGCCAGCAAACAGATCAGGGGTTTCCGAGCTGTTCTAATCGTTTCACTCCCATTGACCTCTGTTCTTGTGAGCTGGCAAAGTCAAAATACCCATCATTTGAGTATGTCAGGGAGCAGGAGCTTTTAAAGTTCAACCAAGGCCCTACCATTCATGTGTCCTGTCCTCTAAAAGAAAGAATCTGCCAGAGAGAGGAGAGTGGAATTGCACATATATCCCAATAAAGCACGCTCAAACATAAAACCAAAACTTTCAAAGTTATGTGCCCTTACATTTCATGTAATAAATGTATCATGAGCTTTTGCTTTATCAAAATCTGCTCAGGTTGTATGAAGTTGTAACAATATATAGCAATACCATTAGTAACATATATAGTAATGCCATTAGTTTGTCATTATAAGAACATTTATATTTCAAAGGTTAGATTACGTAAAACATTCTGAACCCTAAACGTAACGTGGGTTTTCTTGTGTTACCAGCTTGTTTCATGCACAGAATCATTGGCTATCTCAATCTGGCAGCAGGTGGCAGTAAATGCATGAAGACAGTCATTCAGTATGGTGAATATATTATGTTCAACATTCTTTGTTTTAGAAAGGTTTACTATCTACTTTTCTTTTCATATTGATCTTAATGTTATTCTTGAATCTCAGCATAGTCCAGACTCAGTATTGAATATTAGAAATATGAGAATAGTTATGCTAACAACATACTGGTATTGAACACAGTCTATTCTCTGGAAGTTTAGCATTTATAATTGTAATCTCCAAAAATGTAATCCTTCTGCCAAGTGGAGCCAGCAGCAACAAGGGCCGGGTTCAATATCTAGGGGTTCCATTTCAACAATACACAACACCACCCCCTGGGCGCCTCTGAGAGGCAATACATCCCCCTCACAAGTGTAGCAAAAACTTTTAATAAAAGGAGGGAAGTAACTCAGCATTAATTTGGGAAAACAGCACAACTAGGGTTAATAAACACACACCATGAGCAAAACACCCACCCCCAAGTAAGTTGGGCAATGTCCTTTTTCCCCTCAGGTTCTTAAGTCCAGCAACCCAAAAGTCCCTTTAACATGCCCGTCCCTTCTCTGCACCCCACTCACAGTTGCGGTCCTTGGCCAGTGCAGCCCCAGAGTTCAGAGGTTTATCTGCAGAGTTCACCTCCCACCGTGTGTGTGTAGAGGGGGTAAGGAGGTACCTTACACACTCCACTGATCAGGCACTCACTCATCGCCTCAGCGGCCGATTGCCCACACCTCTGCGGGGCTCTGCTCTGGACCTCTCCGCCAGCCTCCCTGATGGCCACTTGTAATGCTGACAAACCCCGGTCATCGGTGGACAGGATCAAACCTGGGGCCGCTGGAGCACATCCCTCGCCCGCGCCACTTCCCGCCGCCCCCATTGGCCCGGGACGGCAATCCGCGGCCGGTGGGGGCCGCGATCAGCCGAACCTGCCACGTCAGCAGGTAAATAAACTGGCCCGGCCCTTCATGGTGCTTACGCTGATGAGCCGCGTGCCAAACGTTGCCGACCCCTGCTCTACCGCAGGAGCTAAAAGCCAACTGCCTGTTAGCTAAGGCTGTAGAGCAGATTCATTTTATTTCTCTCTCTAAGTGGTCTCGGTGCCATTAGATGGGACACAACACCACACCCAGAAGGTGTGTGGGTTACATAATGATAGCTCCCATTATAGATCTAGTTATATCAGGGCTTTTGTTATAATCTCCTGTTTTTAGTTCATAATGCCTGAAAGTTTCAGGTCAGATATCTTTTTTTTTTTTTAAGTTTGAGTAATACGTACTTTGCTGTGTTTGCGTTCTAGAAAGATACACACTGTACTTCTCATTTTAAATAAATAAAATTTTTTCTCACTGCTTAAAAATAATTTGACCTCCACAATTTGAAATGCTCAAAAAGGCTAATATAAAATCCGTTATACATGTGCATTTTCATAGAATCATAGAATAACATAGAATCATAGAATCATCCTGCCATCGCTCCCCACAGCAGAACCACCCTGCACCCTGGCACCGATCAACATCGAGGCCCCGCTACGCTTCACGGCACCCATCCCGTCCGTCAGAGGAGTATGCCTCTCCAGTGCAGTTTCGCACTGCTCCCCCTTGGCCGTCCCTCTCGAGATTGCCCTCCCTCTGCTCAGGCAGGGCATCGGGGGCATCTGAGGCACCCAGAGCAGGGCCCAGGAGCCTAAGGTAGGATGCTTTGGCACCCCAATGGCAGCCTCAGTGGGAATTCTGGACCCCTTGGGCATACCATCAGGCCCAGGGTGCCCCCCTGGCATCACACTGCCTTCCAGAGGCAACTCTCAGCCGCCCACCCCAGGACCCTCCACAAAACCCGGACCCAGCCCCACATCCGCCTGTGGAGGCTATGCCTGGTGCTCATGAGGACTCGGTCCCCGAGGATCAAGAGGCCACCATGGAACCAGTCCTGCCGGTGGCTTCCTCCTCGTCGTCCCGTGACGAGGCGGTGGCAGGCACTTCAATGTCTGGGCCACCACCCATGGATTACAGGGCCCTGCAGGAACCCCTCCGACAAGTAGCCCTGAATATGAACCTCCAAGTGGAGGAGGGGGTCGAACAGGAGGACCCTATGGTGGACATCCTGGCACCAGAGGGGCCCTCTAGGGTGGTCTTACCCATTATAAAAACTATTCAATCCAACACCAAAACTATTTGGCAAACACCTGCCTCCATTCCTCCTACGGCCAAGGGGGCTGAATGTAAATACTTTATTCCCACTAAGGGATAAGAGTATCTCTTCACCCACCCTTCCCCATGCTCTCTTGTGGTGGAGGTGGTAAATGAAAAAGAGAGGCAAGGTCAGCAGGCCCCCGCACCCAAATCAAGAGACTCTAAAGGTTTGCTTTGTTTGGAAGGAAAATTTATTCCACAGGGGGTCTCTCTCTCAGGATCACTAATCAACTCGCGGTCCTGAGTAGATACAACTATAAGTCATGGTCCTCAATCTTAAAATTTAAAGAGCTCCTCCCCTCTGAGTCACAAGCGGAGTTGGGGGCCATTGCTGAAGAGGGTAAAGCTGTCGCCCGGACTTCCTTTCAAGGCTCCCTTGATGCCGCGGACTCGGCGGCGCATACTCTGGCATCTGGGATTGCGATGAGGTGCAATGTCTGGCTCCAATCCTCTAGTCTTCCCCCAGAGGTCCAGCAAACCCTACAGGAACTTCCCTTTGATGGCCAGGGCCTATTTGCTGAACAAACAAATTCCAGACTGCATAGCCTAAAGGACTCCTGGAACACAATAAAGTCCCTCAGCATGCACGCTCCAGCGATCCAAAAACAGTCCTTTAAACTGCAGACCACCGCCTAGGCCCAGACAGGACTTCTCTTGTAGGAGAAGTAGATACAATCGACACAAGCCGTCACGTCTTCCCTCTGGGCAGGGCAAGGGGCAATTCAAACCCCCTTCGGGCCCTAAGCGCCCCTTTTGAAGGTGCACACGAGGAGAATCCTGCTTCTACTGTGCATAGTCCCTTATTACGTTGGACCGGTGGGTGCTCCGCACGGTAGAGGCAGGATATTCTATCCAATTCTGCTCCTTCCCACCCTCCCATCCCCCTTACCCGTCCCTCTTCAGGGACCCCTCTCACAAGCAAGTTCTTGTCCAGGAGGTCCAGGCTTTCCTCACTCTAGGAGCGGTGGAGGAGGTCCCTCAGGAGCTCAAAGGCAAGGGTTTCTACTCCCGATACTTTCTCATCCCCAAAGCGAAGGGGGGTCTCAGGCCCATTCTGGACCTGTGGGAGCTCAACAAGTTCATAGTCAGCTTAAAGTTCCGCATGGTCTCCCTGAGCACAATCATCCCTTCCCTAGCCCCGGGAGATTGGTACGCCGCCCTTGATATGAAGGACGCTTATTTTCATATATCTATCACCCCGGCTCACAGACGGTTCCTCCACTTTGTGGCGAACAAGGTGCATTATCAGTTCACGGCTCTCTCATTCGGGCTGTGCACAGCACCTTGCATCTTCACCAAGTGCGTGGTGGCTTTAGCAGCTTTTCTCCACTGCCACCACGTACATGTCTACCCTTACCTGGACGACTGGCTCCTTCGGGGCTGCTCCCGTCAGCAGGTGGAATCGCAGGTGCAGACAGTCAGAGAGACATTCGAACGATTAGGTATCATTCTCAACATCAACAAATCGGTGCTCACCCCACCTCAAAGGATAGAGTTCATTGGAGCCGTTCTGGATGCAACTCAGGTGAGAGCGTTCCTGCCTGGCCCTCTCACAGATAATCAGCAACCTTTGCAGCTTCCCCACCACCACGGCGAGGCAGTGTCTCAGGCTCCTAGGCAATATGGCATCCTACACTTACGTGGTACAACACGCCAGGTTATGACTCAGGCCCTTGCAAGCGTGGCTCGTGTCTGTGTATCGCCCGGGCCGTGACAGTCTGGACATGGTGCTGACCATCCCTCGGCACACCCTCAATTCCCTACGG
This sequence comes from Terrapene triunguis, assembly GCF_002925995.2. Taxonomy (NCBI): domain Eukaryota; kingdom Metazoa; phylum Chordata; order Testudines; family Emydidae; genus Terrapene; species Terrapene triunguis. Next base: position 72,753,772 of record NW_020664409.1, read on the forward strand.
TGGTGGCTGGATCCCTGCATGGTAGGCACCTGGGTTCCTTTTCACCCACCCCAACCCACCTTGACTTTAGTCACAGATGCATCTGCGTTGGGCTGGGGAGCGCATCTCGGAAGCCTGACAACTCAGGGCTTATGGCAAGTAGAAGAACTGGCTCTTCATATCAACATCAAAGAACTCAGGGCGAGCCGCCTCGCCTGCCAAGCTTTTCTGACACACTTGCAGGGCCATTGTGTAGCAGTATTGACAGACAACACCACGGCCATGTTTTATATAAACAGGCAAGGCGGAGCCAACTCGTCTCCTCTCTGTCAGGAAGCCCTCCTACTGTGGGAATTTTATCTAGCTCACTCCATCCTTCTCCAGACCTCATACCTGCCAGGTGTTCAGAACGTGCTGGCAGACAGTCTGGCATTTCCTCACGCACGAGTGGTCGATTCACCCGGACATCATCCACTCCATCTTCCGCAGTTGGGGGTTTCCCCAAATCGACCTGTTCGCCACACGGGCCAACAGGAAGTGCCCAACCTTTTTCTCCTTCAGGAGTCACAGCCCAGGCTCAGTTGCAGATGCATTCATGATTCCATGGTCTGGTCAGCTGCTATACGCCTTCCCACCATTCCCGCTCATCCACAAGGTGCTTCTCAAAGTCCGCAGGGACAAGGCAGATGTCATTTTGGTGGCCCCAGCTTGGCCTCGCCAGTGCTGGTACCCCACCCTCATGGACTTGTCAGTCCAGTCACCGATATGGCTACCTCTCACTCCTGACCTCATTACACAGGACCATGGTCGCCTCCTTCACCCAGACCTTCAGTCTCTCCACCTCATGGCCTGGAGAATCCGTGGCTGAATCAGGCAGAGCTCACTTGTTTGTATCTGGTGAGGCAGGTACTTCTTGAGAGCCGCAAGCCGTCTACTAGGACCTCATACAGGGCGAAATGGAAGAGGCTCTCCAGCTGGTGCGCCCAAAGGCAGGTGCTCCTGCTCCAGGATCCCATCCCTTGTATCCTGGACTATCTTCTGTACCTGAAAGACCAGCGTTTGGTTCTCTCAAGGTCCACCTCGCGGCCATCTCAGCTTTTCACCCAGGCGATTCTGGGCGTTCAGTGTTCACGCACCCCATTGTGGGATGTTTCTTGAAAGGACTGGAGAAGATACATTCCCCCCCCATCCCAGCCTGGGACCTTAACCTAGTCCTCTCCCACCTCATGGGCCCCCCCCCATTTGAGCCTTTAGCTTCTTGTTCACTCCTCTACCTCTCTTCGAAGGTTGCTTTTCTGATGGCTATTACCTCAGCGCAACGCGTGTCTGAACTACAGGTCCTCACCTCTGAGCCTCCGTACGCTATCTTCATAAGGACAAGGTACAACTTAGACGTCATCCAGCTTTCCTTCCCAAGGTGATGTCCTGCTTCCATATTAGCCAGGACATCTTCCTGCCAGTTTTCTATCCAAAGCCACACAACAGCCTCAAGAACAACAGCTGCACTTGCTGGATGTTAGGAGGGTGCTCGCTTTCTATATCGATCGCACAAAACCATTCCGCAAGACAACCCAGTTGTTCATTGCTATAGCAGAGCGGATGAAGAGTTTGCCAGTCTCTTCCCAGCAGATCTCCTCCTGGATCACAGTGTGTATCCGCGCTTGTTTTGACTTGGTGAAGGTTCCGCTTCCTGCCATCACAGCTCACTCCATGAGGGTGCAAGCCTCGTTGACAGCCTTTCTAGCCCAAGTACCTCTCCAGGAAATCTGCAGGGCCGCAATGTGGTCTTAAGTGCATACTTTCACATTGCACTATGCCATCGTCCACCAATCTAGGGACGATGCAGCCTTCGGCAGAGCGGTAGTTCGGTCAGCAATACTTTGACTCCGACCCCACCTGTGAGGTAAGGCTTGAAAGTCATGTAACTGGAACTGATATGAGCAAGTACTCGAAGAAGAAAAAACGGTTACTCACCTTTTTGTAACTGTTGTTCTTCAAGATGTGTTACTCATATCTATTCCATTCCCCCACACCTTCCCCTCTGTCGGAGTATAGCCGGCAAGAAGGGACTGAAGGGGGGTCGGGCCGGCAGGGTTGCATATAGAGCGCCATACCGGCACCGCTCCAGGGAGCTCCACAGCCAGCCCAACGAATGCTGCTAGGAAAAAGTTTCTGACAGCCGTGCATGCGGCGTGCGCACATACCTAACTGGAATAGATATGAGCAACACATCTTGAAGAACAACAGTTACAAAAAGGTGAGTAACCGTTTTTATTTCAACAGTCTTCTACACACCAAACAGGATAGTCATACAGAGCAATCTGGATAGTTTGGTAAGCTGGGCTCATTCAAACAAAATGTGTTTTAATACAGCCAAATGTAAAGTTAGGCATCTAGAAACAAGGAATGCAGACCACGTCTACAGAATGGGGGGCTGTGTCCTGGAAAGCATCGACTCAGAACAAGAATTTAGGACTCATAGTGGACAAGCATCTGAACATGAGCTCCCATGGCAATGCTGTGACAAAAAGGGCTAATGCAATCCTTGGATGTATACACAAGAGAATAGCAAATAGGAGTTAGGGAGGTGATTTTACCTCTGCATACGCTATTAGTGAGACCCCTACTGGAATACTGCATCTAGTTCTGGTGTTCACAGTTTTTAAATGATGTTGAAAATTGGAGAGAGTGCAGAAGAGTCACAAAAATTATTCTAGGGTAGAAGACAAGGTCTCCCAGTGAGAGACTTCAAGAGCTCAATCTGTTTAGTTTAGCTGTTCAGCAAGCTTTGCATGAAGCAGAAGGATTTCAATACAGAATTCATTTCTGCACTGAACTCTGTCGATAGGCAGTGTTTTTTACACTAAACATTTTCTACACTGATATTACTTATGATGTTCACTACTGATAATACTATATAATATACTAAATGGATATTTGGATATTAGGAGAAACTTTTTCACTAGGAGGGTGGTGAAGCACTGGAAAGGGTTACCTAGGGAGGTGGTGGAATCTCCTTCCTTAGAGGTTTTTAAGGTCAGGCTTGACAAAGCCCTGGCTGGGATGATTTAGTTGGGAATTGGTCCTGCTTTGAGCAGGGGGTTGGACTAGATGACCTCCTGAGGTCCCTTCCAACCCTGATATTCTATGATTCTATGATGTGGAGCGGTGCTGCGAAGTAGAGCGGTGCCATGACGTGGAGCCGCGCCGAGGTGGGGAGCGGTGCCGCGATGTAGAGTGGTGCTGTGATTGAGGATGGTGTCGAAGTGGGGACTGGTGCCGGGAGCAATAGGCGCCGACTCCGTGGGTGCTCTGGGGCTGGAGCACCCATGGGAAAAAATTGGTGGGTGCTCTGCACCCACCGGCAGCTCCCCACCCCACACGCCTCAGCTGTTTTGCGGCGGCAAGCGCTGGGAGGGATGGGGGAGAAAGGGGAATTCGGCGTGCTCGGGGAAGAGGCAGGGCCGGGGTGGGGATTTGGGGAAGGAGTCTAATAGGGGCAGGGAGGGGGCGGAGTTGGGGCGGGGATTTTGGGGAGGGGGTTGGAATGGGGGCAGGGGTGGAGGCGGGGCGGGGCTGGGGCGGGAAAGTTGGCACCTATGCTGGGAGCAGGAGCCGTGCTGCGAAGTAGAGCGGTGCTGCGATGTGGAACGGTGCCGCAATGGGTTGCAGTGCCGTGATGTAGAGCGGTACCACTGTATAGAGCGGTGCCTGTCTGTTGAGCGACGCCTGGAAGGTGAGTAGCGTGCAGGCTGAGGCGGATACCGAGAACGGTGCTGCGAGGTCACAGATCAGGACCTGGACCTCGAGTGGGACCACGACCTATACGCCGATGATTACCTCAAGTGGGAGCGGTTCTGAGGGTTGGGGCTGCAAGACCACTGCTGCGAGTTGGACTGATGCCGCGAGTCAGACCGGCATGGGGCATAGGCACGGCGCTGGGACTCGGAGCGGTGCAGGGACTTGGAGCGGTGCGGAGATCCGAGTACGGGGGCAGATGGGCCAAACATAGCAGGCTTGCCTCTAGACAGTTCCGTGCCTTGAGGGAGTGGAGGCTTAATTCTCATTGTTGGAGACTTACGCGCCGTCATCTCAACGAGAGCCCCCTAGCGGCATCGACGGTGTCCAGAGTGGACAGCATCATAACTTCCCCCACATGCAGCCGCGGTGAGTCCAGGAGAGCGGGGCTTCCTGGGGAGACGGGCCCGCGATGATTGTGCCCGGCCTGAGGGTCTGTTGGCCATAGGCCCGTTCTCTGCACCGTCCCCTTCCCAGGATGCAGTCGCTGTAGCAGGCCACTGGGGGTCTTCTCCTTGGCCTGTTTCATACGGGCAGCCAGTGAATGAGAGCGATGCAGGGGAGAGCACTTCTGCGGCCCGGGGGACCGGCGGCTCCTGGGTTGGTGTGCCGAGTCCTTTCTCGGCACTGCAGACGGCACCGCAGGAGGAGCGCTCCACACCGAGGCGCTCGGGGCCGGGTCCTGCTCCGGACGGAGGGCTGACTCCATAAGAAGTTGCTTTAGGCGAATGTCCCTCTCTTTCCTGGTGCGAGGCTTGAAAGCCTTGCAGATCTTGCACTTGTCCGATTGATGGGTTTCTCCCAGACACCGGAGGCAGGGGTCGCCAATGGGCATAGGCTAAGCGCAGGAACTACAGGCTTTGAAGCCCTGGGACAGCATGCCCCAAGGCCCTGCGGGGTGTTAAAGACTACAATTAACAACTAAGAACTATTAACTAACAATGGGTAACTATATACAGAGATTAGTAGAAGAGCTAGGGATTAGTGGGACACTTGCGAACAAGAGACCATGTTCCAAGAACCGTCACTGGCGGTAAGAAGAAACTGAAGGGGGGTCGGGCCGGCAGGGTCATATATAGAGCGCCATATCGGCACCACTCCAGGGGGCTCCACAACCGGCCCAACGGGTACTGCTAGGGAAAAGTTTCCGACAGCCATGCACACACACACACCTAACTGGAATTGATATGAGCAAGCACTTGAAGAAGAACAGGCTATTACTTTGAATGACAAGGTTTTCCTGGTTCTGCTTGCAGGCTAGGGGACACTGTTCCACATATTTTATCAACTGTGATTTTATATTTACTTTCTGATCATTGATGAAAATGTTGACTAGCATCAGGCCTAGTATCAATCCCTGTGGAACAGCACTAGAAACACACTGTTTAATCATGATTCCCCCTTGACACTTACTTTTTGAGATCTGCCATTTATGCAGTTCTTACTCCATTTAAGGGTACGTCTACACTACGAGATTAATTCGAATTTAGATAATTCGAATTTGGGAAACAGATTGTATAAATTCGATTGTGCGCGGCCACACTAAGCACATTAATTCGGTTTTTAACCACATTAATTCGGTGGTGTGCGGCCACACTACCCCATTAATTTTAACCACATTAATTCGGTGGTGTGCGGCCACACTACCCCTAATTCGAATTTACAAAATCGATTTTGGTGCTACTCCGCTCGTCGGGGTGGAGTACAGAAATCGATTTTAAGCGCCCTTTAATTCGAAGTAACTGGCTCCGTTGTGTGGACGGGTTAAGGATTAATTCGGATTAACGCAGCTAAATCCGAATTAAAGTCGTAGTGTAGACCAGGCCTAATATATGCTCTGTTGATATTGTATTGTGCAAATTTCCTGTCTGGTGTTTTAAGGAGCTGGAGGATCTTGGTGAAGGTGTTACCCCAGAAAATGGATTTTGGGGTGCTGCTATAATAACCTGTCTATTGTCCCCTTAGTCTGTTCTTCCTGAGGTAAAAGTTTCTGAGGTTGTTAAGGAAACACTAAAGGACATGGATATAATCCTCTGATAATGTAATTGACACAGGCAGTATTGTTTCCAAAACCAAAATAATGATGTAACTAATAATCCCTAATACAATGTATCCTAAAAATCCTAAATAAAGCACAAACTCTGAGACACAAATCCCTTATTGCAAGTTAAAGAGCACTTAAACTACAATAGCATATAGTTTAAATGATTCTAAGCGAAGCAATTTATTGCAAGTGGCCAGTTTGCAACAAATTGCTGACAGCAGATCTTAAATTGCTATAAAGTTTACATAGATATGTTGCAATTAATAGCAGAATTTTATGCATTCTTATCAACACACACACATACTAACTCTATATGCTATCCTACACTATACCATATGACATAAATCCATTGCTGCTTCCTTTTAAAAAATCACTGTGGTTGCGGTTCAGTTAGCTCTGCTCCACTCCAGCTTTCTTTTCTCTCTCTCTGCAGCAATTTTTCTTTGGCTTCTCTGGCTGGCTTCCCGGCTCTTCCTGCATGGCTCTTTCCTTCTCAGACACACACTTCCTGACTAAATCTTCTTTTTCTCTCTCCACCGACTGACTGCTCTGCTCTATGTATCTGGCTTTATATACTGCTATTTGCTGTCAGGTCTTTGCCTGGGCATGTTTTGGTTTTTGCCTGAACATGTTTTTGCGCATGTTCACTGTTGCTGTTTCCTTCAGAGTTATAACTCTGCCAACCTCTACACACACATGGCTTTTTGCAAAGATGCCATCTTAGAAATTCTGGACTTTCTGCCAATTGACTGAATTTTTCACCCTATCTTAGTATTGAGCATGCTCAAGGTCTGCAGCATCCATCTCAGGGTGGACTGACTTTTGTTTATTCAGAATAAAGATTTAGGAAGGCAAAATGGAGACTGGAGATTTTCTGTGGTAATACCTAGAGGTCCCACCCCCTAAACCAGATTAGTTATTCAGGTATTCAGATTAGTTATTCAGGTGCAGGGTAGGCAGGGCCTTGCTGAAGCTGTCCTCCATGACAACTCATAAGAGAGGAACCAAGACCACGTTTTAGGACCCTTGAGCTGAACCTTGGCCACTTCATATTGAGCTCTTTCTCCTCTGAGCCTTTCTGGGAGTCCACTACCCCCCCAAAATTCAAGTTCATGTCTACTTATGATGACTCACAAAGGTGTCACTAGAGGCATTGTGGGTAGGTAGCCTATGTAATTGAAGCTCTCTATGGCAGCACTTTCCCCTTTTTCCCACAGAAATATTAGAGAGCACTTTCCCCTCTGGAACTTCTGGCCATAAGGCTTATGTAACTAGGGGTGAGTTTGGCTCAATATGTCTCTCAGGCATCTCTGAACTGCTTTTGTAAACAAATATGGTGACCATCAGGTGGTCATTGAGGTTTTCTGCTTTAAAAATAATCCTCCTGAATTCTGTTGTGTGTGTGTTACTCCTCTGGCAAGCTGGGTCAATGTGACCAATGGCTACAAAGAATCACATGGAGTTTTAATTTTTTTTTGTAAATGTTCATAATTTTTTACTGAAAAGCATGTCTCTGTCCAAGCTACTTCTGTGTTGGCACTATAGCTCCCTCCCACCCCCCGCCCTTTACTGTGCAATTCCCAGATTTTCTTTCCCAGAGTGGGGAGGGAATAGAGAGGATCCCTTTTCTTCTGTATTTCCATCCTGCCCAAAATGCTTCTCTATCACACCACTGGAGGCACTGTCCTGTTTTTCACTATGAACATATTACAGCAGGGTAGGAAGCTGAAGGGGCACTGGCTACCTTCAGCCCTGCTAGTTAATTTGGGCACCAGCTGACTGCTGCAGAGAATGTACATATCTGAAGAATCCACAAAAGCACATGTTGAAACCTCATCAATTATTTAATTCCCATTTCTGTCTAGAGGCACAGACTCTGAAAATGTTTGCTCCAGAAAGATGTACATGTAAGATTAATTATTTAGTGGGGAAGTTATGAATGCCCCTGATTAAATAATGTATTTATAAAATATAATTTTTCTTTAGAGTATAAATGCGTATTGAAAGTTGTAATCTGGCCAAGACTGAAACAGGGACATTTTTAAATAGCTTTTCTCTTGCTTATTTAGTCTTGGAGCAGTGTTGACTTTAAAAATATTGTCTTACAGGTTTCCTCATATAAAAATTTCAATTTCTTTTCAGAAACTTGGAGAGAGAATTCCTAACTTCCCAGTTAGATGCGTTCAGAAAATCCCAATAGATTTTAAAGTTCTGATTGGGTAACCCCTTATACTCCCCAGTCACAAGGGGTTGGTGCTGTTGCACTGGAGGGTAAATGCCTATACTATCACAGTTTTCCTGTGTTCCAACCTACCTCAACTTGGTGATTCCTGCCTGAACCTATAACCTCAGAATTACGTTACTAAGGCTGAAAGGGGAGTGCTTTTGCTGTGCACAAGGAAATATGCTGTTTCACCCACTCTTTAACATATTTTTTAATGAAATGTTGACACCTGGTATTTGTGATTTATTGGGGGTTCCCCAAATTGAGCCAACACTGTGGCTTGGTCTGTGCTACGCTGACCGTTGGATAAGGAGCCCAGATTGCTAAAGTGTATAGTGGGTCAATTAAATCAGAGGGCTGGAGAGGCAGCACAGGTGGCAGTGTTTGCTGAGGAGTCCAAGTGCTCTGTGTCACAGTGAGGTTACTGTTAGTCTGTGCAGGGTGGTGGTGTGGGGATGGCAGAGCGGGACATTTGACAGGCCTGATTGGATGTGATCCTTGAGATCCATATATATGCACTCAGCCCATCTGCTGTCATTGCTGGCTGTTCAACTAGTCAAAGTCGGCACGAGTTTTCAAAAAAATGGACAAAAGTTTTTCTGTAAAACCACCAGGAACACCAGGATAGGTCCTGAAAATAGAGCATCTTCTGGTTTTTAGGGACATGTGGTCATCCTACTTCTAAAGCACAAGCCCTCTGCAAGGCAGGTGTCTGCATGGACTCAGGCTGTTTGTTTGAATCTTCATGGTACTCAATAGCACTTGGATGCTATTTCTTAAAACACCCTTTCTTGCTGCTGTTATTTATACCCTGTTCACCCTGGGACACAGAATTAGGGATTTTTAATCATTGTATGTTGTTTTTATTTCCCTTTTTCTTCTATTCAGAATGTCACCCTAAATTGAAATGGTTGGATGAGCATTTTCAATGCACACCCTTTAAAAACAGGCATCTTAACTTCATCTTCCCCTGCACCTGCCGAGCCAAGCTTTCTGCTCTGTTCTATCAGCAGCAACCTCCAGGGGCCCTTGGCTGTTCCCAGGAACTGCTTTTTTTGGCATTTACGTGGCACTGGAGGAGCAATTGTTTTGTGCAACAGTGCAGAATGTTTACGCTCTAGATGACTTTTAAAATACAAAGCAGAATACTCCAGTTGCAGCAGCATCACAGAAAAATTTGCCACAGAGGTTGTCCCTGGAAAGTGCCCTAATGAGAGCTGATAGACCAAACAAAAAGCCTAGGGCCCTGGGAACAGGGAACTGAAAAGTAGTTTGCGGTTCACTCTGCCCCTGAGTTTCCCAGGACAGCACACATACCTTTATCTCTTCAACAAGAATATCCTATAAGTACAGTTAAAACTCATTTAACAGGCACGTGGTTTATGTTTTAATGCTGACAATGGTTCGGAGATTGTACATACTAATGTGTTCAGAATGGATGTTTTTCAGGGAAAACAGCACCAGGACCTAGGAGGGTTTTTTATTGTTGTAATGGGGTTTTTGTGTGTTTGGGAACGCAGGCAAAAATGACAGTTACTGAAGTTTGTCGTCATTTTCTAGGAAATACCCTGGAATTTTACACTACAGCTATGACTTAACCCATGTGATGCAACTCTAGTGTGGTGTGAGGTGACTATATGAAAACTAAGGTTAAAAACAAAACAGCATATTTTGAGGTATCTGAATTTTTGGCAAAATGCTGTATCTCCACTTGCCATACAATTTGTTCTCAATTTTTCTTTAAATGACTGGCCAAATCTCATCCCCTATCTGGAGAACTCTTTACAAGAGGATAGATGATAGATAGCATGAGGAGTTATATAACAAAAGGTTTTGGCCAGAATTCTTCCTCTTGGATGACAGCTTCCAATGATGTGAAGAGGAGTTGCACCCATGAAACTGAATACAGTATACGAGCAAAGCCCCTTGTTTCTATTTTGGGCAGATTGTTTGGTCTACTGCACTCATTTATATCAGATGTTTTCAGCGAAGGAGAATAATCCCTCATATTCTTCAACAAGCCCACGTTACCTGCATGCTGGTCCATTTCAGGATTCACATCCAGCAACGTTTCAGAGGTTGAAAATGACCCATAACATCCTGATCAACTTGATCTAATGGTACAACAAAGCTACAATATTGTGATCGTATGGTGTTGGGTAGAAAAATTAGATCACCAAGTCCACCACCCTTGTAATGCAAGAGAGTCCTCAACAGATGACATATGAGACACAAAATTAATATGACAGGAAGTCAATGGGAGTTTGGCATTTAGCTTCTATTTGTGCCTCTGAAAATCTTCCCTTTTGTGTGCATAGAGGAAGTAGAACCTTTTCTCAACTGTACATTTTGTTATTTGACAAATTAGCCTTAAATATATTTTTATATTTTTGATCTCTTGTTCATTGTAACATATTTGCATTTATTTAATTAACATTTAGCAAAAGCTAGTCTTTTATTATTGAATTATTTAATAAAAGCAAAAAGGGAGCCCTAAACAACCATGTTTGGAAATAGGACCTGATATGAGAGAGCAATATGAAAAGTGAAATATTACGTGGCTATATCTATGTGGCAAGTCATAGAACAACATTTGATTTAAAAAAAATAGCAGATATTGAAACCTAAAACCAGCTTCTGTAAAAGTACAGCCTGTCTCCAATTCTTCCCCAGAAACTAATGACATCAAATATCTGTTACTTTATCATATCTGTAGCCATGATGAGTTTGTTGTTTGTTTGTGTGATTCTCAGTCTCTGTACTGTATTTTTTATTTGTCTTATCCTTGTATTCTTTTAAAGTGCCTGTAATTACATTGCAGTATCATTTTCTCTTTGCATCAATATTTTTTTGAGGCTGTAAAAGGAACAAAATGGTGTTACAGCCATTGTTGATATAGAAAATATGGTGGCAAAATTAATTAAAATCCATTTTTATTCTCTAATAATCTCAGTTTGTTACTGGCATGCTCCTATATAGAGGTACAGACAAATAATTGCAATGCCAACTACTTCCTACCATTACTATATATATGTAGGTTATTATTTATGATAAATGGAATTAAGGGTACATCTAATTTACACACACATCTGTTAAAAGCTAAAGCATTTTAGAGTAAATAAAAACCAGGCAATTAAAATGTTAATTATGGTCAGAAAAGTAACTCTGTAAAATGATGTTTTGGTGTCTATAACTATTTCATCACTTAAGTTAAAGTAAGATTTTTCTAACTATAGTCTCAGCAAAGTGTATAGGGTTACCATATTTCCACAAGCAAAAAAGAGGACAC